>NC_140966.1:75677387-75832387 GCF_056783735.1 Eptatretus burgeri
GCTGCTGAATCACGTGGCCAATGACGTCATCAATTTTTTTTGTTCCTGTGTACCAATTTATCCCGAGATGACCCTCAAAAATTTTCACACTGATCGGATGGAGCGTTCGACACATGCAATTATGACGTCATAACGAAAAATCACACGTTCCCCATGACGAGTACTTGCCATGTGCCGAGTTTCAACTTTTTCCTTGGTGCGGTTTCAGAGATACAGAGGTCCAAAGTTTTTCCAACATGGCTGGAAAAATGGAAATATACCATCAGAGATGGGGAATCCCCCACCATTGAATGAAAAAGGTCATACATATTCCAGATAATGAGGGAGGTGAATTGGAAACAAGACACAATTTGGTCTTCATCTCGAAAAAGTTCCCCAAGGGTGAGGAACATAGTAACCAAAAATAATTTAAATCAGATAAGCGGTTTTCCATTTATTACAAAAAAACATTTTTTTCAAGATGGCCGCCCCAGTCGGCCATCTTGGATCAGGCCAAACCCAAAATTAATATGGTTCTTCCTTTTCAGGTGGTACATGTGTGACCCAACTTTCAAATCGATATGGCGAACAGTTTATGAGTTATCGCACTCACAGCTATAAATGTTGACGCCCGGACGGACAGACAGCCGGACGACCTGGGTGACAATATCCCCCTTCCGCCACGCGGCGGGGGATAAAAATGTGTCTCTTCAATCCCACTCTTCCTTCCAGGTCTTCAAAACAGCTGTTCACCACCATCTCTTATCTTCCCCCATCCAAAACCATGACCTTTTCTACCCCCACTAATCCACCCGAAACCCACCTCCTTCAATTCAAATTCCCTGCATTTCTTCCTGAAACTCCCTGTCGTGCAAGAACCTGAAAGTCCCTGTAATGTCCATCTTGTTTACCCTATGTACCCTACCCCATCACTCTCCCTTCCACATATCTCATGTCTCTGTTCCACACTCTATTTTGTCCTTCCCTCTCCTATCCCTCGTTGTATGTTCTGTGTGTTAGCTCTCATAATTATGAGCCTTGACATTGCATACAAAAAAAAATGGCTGCCACACCACGTGGTCTATGATGTCATAATTATAAATAAAATATTCTACATGCGTATTCACTACTATGGTGAAAATTGTCTCAATATGACAAGCAGTTGTGAAGAAAAACACTAAAGTTCTGTGCGGACAAACAGACAAACAAACAGAGGAAATGTAATACCCTTTCCTCCAGTGAGGGCAATAATAAAAATGAATAAAGTTGCAAAAGGGGGAGTTTTCTTCTCCCAAGGTACTGTGCAAGGTACAGACGAAGGGTTCATGCCTGAAACGTCAGCTTTGCCTTGCTTCACACGGTGCCAAGCATACCTCAATCAATGTCCCGTCAGTGCTATCTAATTTAATACGTCCTGGACCCACAAACAGGGAAATTTGCCGAATTTGGCACACAGCACGGACGCATACCATCGCGGACAGATAGGCCAGTGCACGTACCTGTGTGCGTGCGGAGATGTGCCTGCAGGGACTTCTCCCGGGGAAACACACGACTGCAGACGGAACAGCGGATCCGGCTCGCTGAAAGAGTGCCCTCATTGATGAGTTCCCGGATCGAGTCTTGTGGAGGACGTCCTCGTCGACTACTATCTGCAGCTTGTCCACCCTGGAGCACAAACAGCCCTCTTATAAAATGTCTCAAGACTGCACCCTTCCTGTTTTATTTTTCCAAGTGATTCAGCGTTCATGTACTTGTACTGCAACAAAATCCAAAGGTATCCCATGATTTGTATTTTCACTTCAGTTACTTTTGATCCCTTTAGAGTGTAGAAGATGCGTTCATCATTTCTGGGCATAGAAACATACAATTATAAAAATAAACCAATTGGATTGCCTTTGAAGACACACCTCCAAGGATTTGCACGAGATGATTTCATGGAGTTTAACAATAACCTGGGCCAATGTACTGAAGGCATACAACAAAACCTTCCGCAATGTCCAAGGCTTATGGAGGAGTTTGTGCATGTATTGCGTGTTTGAGATGTTAATATAACAATTGTGCAAATGGCTCCTCTGGATTAATAATGTGTAGGATAGAACAGGTATTTCCTTAAAGTGAATGTCTCGCATAAGCATAAAGTAATTGTGACATTAGATATGTGTTGAGTATGTAATAGATAGACACCATCTACCCACCCTGCTGTTCATGTCTAAAAATCCTCATCCCTGCGAGCCAATCAATGCTTTATGTTCTTTCCTTTGTGAAATCTGTCTAAATGTGCTTTAAAGTGCTTGAAAGGCTTTGAGGCGAGATTGTTGGTGGGAGAATGGGATAGGTGCTGTCAGCCGCAGCTCATTACCTCAATTTCGGGACCAATGATCATGGAGGGATCACTCTGCCCACAGACTGGCTCTGGGCCAAAAGTGAGCGAGAGGGAAGGGGTGAAGCACATCAGGCTCGAGGTGGGGGCCACGGACTTTAAAGGCATCAAGGGGGATTTGAGGAGTTTTCCCAAGCCAAACACAACAGAAGGGTGCGTGATTTTGTCAGGCTGTCCTACTGTGCCACACCCCCACCCAGCCAGCCACGCCTCTCCTCCTACTTTATTTGTGCTCTCAACTGCAAAGATGGCATGCTGACCGAGCCTTATGCAGGGACGTGACAAGTCTGCCTCCCTGCACTGTAACAGCTGTCACACCGGCACAGCTCGGATATTTCCCATCTTGTCTGCTTCTATCTCCTTTGGTACGTCTGCGGGCCCAGACATTCCTTCGGTAATTAAGTTTCCTGATTGTTCATTAGTATCATTGGCACTTATGATCGGTATTGCATAAGGGATTGAATGGGATGGCGCTAAGCTGGAGATAGAGCTGCTGCATATATTTCTTACATACCGGTTATTACCTCCACCACCGAAGGTGAAGGAGGTTACGTTTTCTTCTCTTTTCTTCTCTTTTCTTCTCTTCTCTCTCTCTCTCTCTCTCGTTGTCTGTTTGTGTACAGGATATCTCAAAAAGTTGTGGACGGCTCCGGATGAAATTTTGTGGACAGGTTGGGTGTGTGATAAGAACAAACTGATTAGATTTTGGTGAAGATCCGGATCTGGATCCGACTACTAGAATTTTTAGTGACTTCATCATTGAGAGAGAGGGCCAAAAACAGGCCAAAGATATAGTACTGTATTGCATGATATTTCAAAAATGTAATGGGCCCGATATGTTCTCGTGGATCAGGCATTACGTGGCAGAGGTATGCGCTCTACCGAGTGCCCTCTTAGTTTGTTCTTGTATTGCTTCATCTAATCCTTCCCTGTGACCATCGTTTCTTTTATTGAATGTTCCTG
This sequence comes from Eptatretus burgeri, assembly GCF_056783735.1. Taxonomy (NCBI): domain Eukaryota; kingdom Metazoa; phylum Chordata; class Myxini; order Myxiniformes; family Myxinidae; genus Eptatretus; species Eptatretus burgeri. Next base: position 75,680,710 of record NC_140966.1, read on the forward strand.
GTCTCAGGTGGCCGCTTCATTTGGTGGTTCTAAAGATCTGTTTAGGGAAATAATTCGTTGCGGTTTCCACACCGTGTCAGGTGTCTCAGGTTGCTCGGCCTAATAACATCAAGACACGCGATGCCTTATCGGTACGACTCTGGATTGTTTTGGGGATCCCAATCTGTACTGTAATGTGGAATTTAGACATGAGACCTGATGGGGGTGGGGGGGGGAGGGTCTTCAAAACTGTCACCTATTGCGGTCGCTTTGATGGATTTGAACAAAACAACTTGGACGAGTCCGACAGCTGCAAAAATACTTTGACATGAATGACGAGGTCCTGAAAAGATAGACAAACTAATACAGTATTTGAGGGCCATCTATTTATTACATACGCAAGTAATGTGGAATCTTTATCTCTTCTCAAACACATTCTCGTTCTCTCCCCCCTCTCCTGCCCCAATTTAAATTCACAATTCCACCCCCTTAACGTGCATCAGGGGCCAGAGTGAGGACACAACAAAATGGCCCAAACGGGAAGTTGGACTTCAGGGAGAGGATACTCTTCAATAAACACACGAACTTCGAGTTCCGGATGCAAAAAAAAAGAAAAGAAAATGCAGTATTTGTTCGAATCAGACGTCGTTTACGTAAACGTTGACACCGATACCCTCGAGATGACTGGAAGTTCTTGGAGACTTGAAAGGATGACATTGATATGAACATTATAATAAACCGTTGGTATGGACTTTCCATTTCAGATTAAAAACTTAAATAAAAAAAAAATCAATGTCACCCGCAGGGTGACCCGTATCTTGCCAAAAGGTGACCACGTGTGACTTCTTTAAGGTCACACTGAGGTGAACAGAGCTGCTATCCACCAGGAGCGACTCCTTGAGGAATATCTGCCTACGAGAGATTCCGATGAGAATCGTTCTCCAGAGTAACCATGAAAAATATGCTTTTGCCTCATAACATCACCAAATGACGTCATAATGTCTCAAGCTTGACATATCTAGAAAGCACTCATCGAGGTGTTCAATTTGAGGTACTACACGATATGGTTCCTAAAACTTGAAAATTTGACCTTGGGGTCAAATATGTTTGACCTGAGGTGCTAACCATGAAGTTCAAGGCCAATCGCCACCAAAAATTAATCAGCTGAGCGCCAGACCATGAACTATATTCCCATGAAGTTTGAAGACGATCCGATCAAAATTACTCAAAAAATAAGGGTTTCGTCGACTCCCCTGATTTGCGCCAAAGTGACCTTGACCTTTGACCTTGACCTTCAAAATTTTGTGCGCTGAAAGGGACCTCTATAGGCCTCTGATATGCGAAGTTACAAAAATTTCCGATGATAACTGTGCTCTGCAGAATTTTTTATACGTGATTACAGACAAACAAACAAACAAACAAACAATAAAAAACATACAAGCTGACTAACATATCTTGCAAAAACTTCGTTTTGGCAAGATAATAAATAAATAAGTAAAAGAACAAACAAAACAAGTCTGAAAACGACGATGGTTCACGAGCGGTATTTGACGATGTCGATTGTTTCAGAAGTCAAGGATGAGACAATGTGATAATGTTTGACCAAGTTATAAAAATGATCAACATGATGTGGTTAGAGTGACAGGTTATTAGCTGCAAAATGTTGAAAACCCGGTTTCGTTCAACAACTTTCAAAATTTGACCATTGCATAACCATTAAAGGTCCCAAAACAATGTTGTGGACATTAAAATTAAAATAAGGAAACAGGATACGTGCTATAGCTTATTGGAGTTAGTTCGTCGAAGAAGGTCGAAAACCCGGTTCGATTCCCATAACTTTGAATATTTGACCTTTGTGAACTTTAAAGGTCAAAGGTCAAGGATTATGACCTTTGGTGCAAAACTTCCTCTGGAACATTCCAGGAACAATATAACGTCATATCGGCTATATGGCATTTCGCACTCCTCGAATTATCCATACTTTTATGAAATCGGCGTAAAAACAAACTTGAAGGGGGCGCCACGGGCAAGGTGTTCGAGATAGAGAAAAATGGTTTCAAGACTTTAGGTGGGGAATGACCAAGATTATGGATAAAAAATATTGTCATCCAAGCTCTCAAAGTTTGGGCGGTCATATCATTTTTATGTCAAAATTCGCAATTTTCTAAGTTTTTGACCTTATGACCTTGACCTTAGGACGAAAATGTAAAAATCTGACAACGACAAGTTTTAGATAATTCATTTTGCTCTTCAAATACCGAAGAACCCATTCCATTCAGTCAATTCCTTCGGAGAAGATAAATTTTAAATCCAACTACCCCCTAAAAATGGCTATTTTTTGGATGTGGCTCCGCCCACAATGGGCATAGCAGTTCCTCATTCAGGAAAACACAACGAGACATCGATATCGAACACATAACCAAGTTTCATCAAGATCGGATCAAAGTCCACGGAGTTACGCTCTGGACAGACAGACACACAGACAGACAAGCCGGGAGGCGGACATGGGTAGTCGATCAAGTCAAATTTAGTCGTTTTCCAGCCGTTACTAGCCAACAATAGCGTCCATAGCAACGGTTCTTTCTCACACATAACTAGGACATACCATGAACCTACCATACCAGTTTCAAGTATATCAGGACTCGTAGTCTCTGAGATATAACGAACTTCATTTTTTTATTGTTTTCGACCAGGGTTCATTCAAAGTCTATCTTCTCCGACAGTTTTCATAGGATCCGGCTGGAAATTTTTGACAATATGGCTGAATGTACTGCCCACAGTCGCTCGTGGCCCGATTTTTGATTTTCGAAATTTTTTTTTTTTTTATGATTTTTCAATAATTTCAAAGTCCCGTTGCTAGGCAACGGTGGTGTCCATAGCAACGGTTCTCATTTGCACACAACTAGGTCATGGTATGAACCTACCCACCAAGTTTCATCGACATCGCCATTGTATATACCGATAATAAGGGTAGAACAAATCTCAAAAAAAAAAAAACATTTTTGGAATTTTTTTTTTTTTTTTCTACAAGATCGACTAACCCAACAAAACGAATATCGTGGTCACTCTGGCTGCCGCTCGTGAATCAAGAATCTTTCTTCGTACAATTTTGGCATAAAATATATATTAAAACACGAGGAACAAGAGTGAATCGAAGTTTATTTCGAGAATAGATCGCACATCGTCATGTAGTCAAGAAAACATCACAAAGTGCACTTTGGCTTTCTGAACGAGGTGTTAAAAAAAAAAAAAAAGGTTCCATCTTCATCCCCGGAAGTAACGACGTTCAGTCTCGAGCACGAAGCCGGAAACACGTGGCGCGGGTTTAAAAACCCGACTTTCCCGCGCTTTGTCGACGTCCTTCTCGCAAGTCACGTGACCGAGTTTAATCCTCGGTATCGCAACAACAAACACCTTAAGCAGTCGAGTCGTTCAATGCCAGCAAAAACCAAGGGAACGGGTAAAAAAAAAAAAAAGCGCGGAAACGCCACCTGCGCGCTCGCGGAGGCTCACCTGCGCGTCGTTCGCTCGGACTTGCTGAGGCGATGAACTCGGGCTGATCGAAATGAGTCGGGCGCTCTCACCCCAGCGCCACGGGTACACCACGAAGTCGCTCAGACCCGGACTTACCGGGCCGTCGTGCGCGGTTCGCGGCGCCGTCCGGATCACCGACACCACGGCCGCCTTGCGCGGCGTCTGCAACTGTGACTCCGACTCCATGAGTCCTCGTCACGCCGCCTCAACAACAACAACAACCTCAGCTCCGTCCACCCCAAACGTTAAACGGGTACACTTTCCCGCTTAATTGTTCGCGCCTTTTCCCGCTGCATTGTGGGAAACCGTGCAACTTCGTGTGGAGCTTTTCCGCACGGGCAAATAAAAACTTCGTTCGGATAGAGGTTGTTTCCCCCCCCCCCTTCAAATCTTTCTACTTGCAGAAGTTCGTAAACGAAGTTAAAAAAAAAAAAAAAAAAATTCACGTTGTTGAAACGTTTAAAGAGAAGCGCGTGTGACGTCACTTCCGGGAAGGACTGCTATTATTGGAGCACTGGGTTGGGCGATGATGATGATTATAATGATATCTCATACAGACCGGGTTTAGTTTAAATGACTTTTTCAATAACATCAGGACCGACCTATTCAAAGAAGTTGTTGAAAGCTCGACGCACAAGCGCTTTGAATTATTTACAAAAACAAAGGGAACAACTGTTGAGCGAAGATATTGCTCTCGGCTTGGATCAAAAAATAAATACTGTTCTCAATCCCGAATATAACGCTTCATCCATCAGCATACGTAATTACTGAAGATCAAAAATATGTTAAAACGGTGTTTGTTTTCAGGAACCAGCGCACTGAAACATTATATGTATACACCACCTCGACCCGGCCGCTTACTGGGCAACACTGAGTCCCTCATCCCAGCCCACCCCACTTCCTCCCTCTGGACTCTCACCCCATCCCTTCCCAACCGTCCTCTTCCCACCATATCCCCTCCCTATGGACGCCCACCCTACCCCTTTCCCTTGCCTCCTCCCACCCCACATCCCTCCCTCCAGATTCTCACCCCTACCCCTCCCTCCTCCTTCCACCCCAGGCCTTCCCCTACCTCCCCACTCCACCCCACCCAACCCTCCTCCAGATTCTCACCCCTACCCCTCCCTCCTCCTTCCACCCCAGGCCTTCCCCTACCTCCCCACTCCACCACACCCTACCCTCCTCCAGATTCTCACCCCTACCCCTCCCTCCTCCTTCCATCTCAGGCCTTCCCCTACCTCCCCACCCTGCCCTCCTCCAGATTCTCACCCCTCCCCCTCCTTTCACCCCAGGCCTTTCCCTACCTCCCCCACCCTACCCTCCTCCAGATTCCCACCCCGACCCACCCTCCTCCTTCCACCCCAGGCGTTCCCGAATCTCCCCCACCCTGCCCTCCTCCAGATTCCCACCCCTACCCTTCCCTCCTCCTTCCACCCCAGGCCTTCCCCTACCTTCCCACTCCTCCCCACCCACCCCTCCTCCTGATTCTCGCCCCTACCCCTCCCTCCTCCTTCCACCCCAGGCCTTCCCCTACCTCCCCACTCCACCCCACCCTCCTCCAGATTCTCACCCCTACCCCTCCCTCCTCCTTCCACCCCAGGCCTTCCCGTATCTCCCCACCCTGCCCTCCTCCAGATTCTCACCCCGACCCCTCCCTCCTCCTTCCACCCCAGGCCTTCCCCTACCTCCCCCACCCTGCCCTCCGCCAGATTTTCACCCCGACCCCTCCCTCCTCCTTCCACCCCAGGCCTTCCCCTACCTCCCCCACCCTGCCCTCCTCCAGATTCTCACCCCGACCCCTCCCTCCTCCTTCCACCCCAGGCCTTCCCCTACCTCCCCCCTCCCACTCCACCCCACCCTCCTCCAGATTCCCACCCCACCCTTTCCCCTCCCATCTCCTCTAACCCCCTTCCCCTCCATCCCACGAAGGAATTTTCGCAGGGTGTATATGAAAGTGGAGGTGTACAATGTACATAATACATAAAAACTCGACCCACCCACCCCTGGGTTGGTCAAGTTTGCACACAACTTGCTGAAAAATGTGTCGTCTATGTTTTGTAAGAAGATTACAGATGTTTGTGCAGTGTGCGCTTATAAGGTTTGAGATGGTCTCAACTGTAAAGGGTACATCACAATTGTTGTTAGCGTCAAAGGGGTCAATAGGGTCTCGCCTCTCAAGCATGTAAAAAGGATCTTAAAAGGTCCAAGTGGTCTAAAGTTACTAAATTATCAAGGGTCCAAGCTGTCTAAAGGGTGGAAGGGGTCTCAACGTTCTTACGGATCTTTGAGGTCTTAGGAGTCAAAAGGGTCTTCAAAGTCTTATCGGTCTTTTGTGTGTTGAAGAGTCTTTGGGGTCTTCAGGGTCTTAAAGCATCTTTGAGGGTATTGAGGGGTCTTAGGGAGTCTTAAGGGTGTTCGGGTTCTTAGGGGTCTTCAAGGGTCTTAAGGGTCTATGGGGTCTACAGGGCATTCGGAGGAATTAAAGGGTCTTCGAGATAGTAAAAGGGTCTTATGGGTCTTTGGAGTCTTAGAAGAGTCCGGTTTTGGATGAAAATACCCTTTCGGCCAATCCTCGGGTCTGTGTGCCAAATTGGGTGGTTATCGGCTCAGCGGTCTTTGCAAAAACACGTGAACATACAGAGAGACAGACGATACATTTGATGTCTTACATTTACGAGAACATGGCAGCTGAACAAAAGCATAAGCACTTTGGAACATATAAATATTATTTGTACTATATGGGAAATCATTGAAACCTGCCACATCGGGGAAGCACGACACCTAATAAAATCACTGCCACTGCTTAGAATGTTGGCTTACCAACGCTCGCTCTCTTGCACCTGCTGTCTGGAGTAGGCCAGCAAGAGAGAGGGCAAGATAGGGAGGGGTGAACGATAAAGGGAGTGAGGGAGATGGAGGAGTAAGGGGAAGGAAAGGAATGGATGAGACCAATAATTTAGGAGGTAAAGGGGGAGGGACGAAATTCGGCAATATTATATTTTCTATACGATCTCAGCTCTTGGAAGAGTGAGATGACAAAGGCAATGAACTGACATTGTGGACACAGTTGGACAAAACGAGCAACAGGATGAATGAACAATAAAAGAGGAAAGGACGGGAAGGAAACAGTCACCTGCAAGTCCGACGGGAAAGTTGGGTTCGGTTGGGTCGGGTTATGGGGATGGGTGAAATCATGTGACGGTAGGGCACCGACTGCTTAGAACGGGATCGAAGATCCTCAAGAAGACAATTACACGAATGGGAGAAAAGAGAGTCTGCATAAGCTATAAGCCTGGACTTTCGGGGTTTAACCAGGTGTTACTGGAGGAGCAGGGGATGGGTAGGAGTGCTGAAAAACACACAGGGAGCCAGACCAGAGGAAGATATGGGATAAAACAGAGGCCACCGACCAGTCTGTAGTGCGAGAGCAACAGGACTTGTGTTTCTGCCTCATTGTGGGAGATGCGAACAATGTTGAGAGCAAATTAGATATTCCAGACAATCCAGGAGAGACAATCGTGACGCTGGGGTGCCACCCCATATGGGAGAGCCATACTCCATTGAGCTAATGACAAAGGCTTGTAGGCTGGGAGTAATTGTGACCTTTTGAGGAGCATTCAACAAACCTAACATTTAACCTATTTTATTTCAGAAACTATACAACTGAACAGTGTTGTTTTTTTTTTTTTTTTACCAGCTGTGTAACTGTAAATCAATACGAGCTTTATGTGTTTTCCTTGACGCCTTATGGATTGTGTCTGCCAAGGTCTGTTTTTCCTGTTTACTCGTGCAGTAACCTCTTTGAAACATCAGTCTCAAAACAACACATGGTTTTGGGCATGAGAGAGCAGGAAGTGAATGATCTGACAATATTGTTACGGATTTGGAAACGTTGTGCACACAAACAGCCAGAGTCCCCGTAGTTCACTTATTTTGATAAGTATGTGTACAGTTGGAATCCATCCCCTATGTCTAAAGGGAATTTCGTGTGTGCGCTGCGAGTTATTTTATAGTTAGGTTATTTAAATATCCAGATGCCCTCCACTTGCGGCCACATTGTCTTTCAGCGCTTGCGCCCTCGCCTCGCGGCCGTAGCATACGAGGCAAGGTCCTCGTGTGCTTGATTCGACTTCCTCGAATTGGTCTGCATTCCAATACCACAAGGCAAAATCATGGTTTCTCGAGCAAGAGGGGTAGAGGGGGCGGGGTTTTCCCCGGCTTGGCCATAACCCCACCCAGAAAGGGCGGATCCATGGAGGTCCCTGTCCAATCAGGGCGATCAGCGCGTCAGCTGCACCAAGGCCCCGCCCTGCTCAGAGCGGTCGTGAAAGGATGACGTGACCCTCAGTGTGCATGTGTGTGGGGAGTTCTTGTGCTCGTTCGAGTTCGGAGAGTTCAGAGTTCAGAGAGTTCTTTCCTGTCCTTGGGAGTTCTTGAGAGTTCTTTGAAGTTCTTTGGGGGGAGCAGTTCTTGGAAGGCAGTTTGGGTGTGCTGTCGTCAATGCTGGAGCTCTCAAGCCTGGAGTCTCCGCTCGCCTTCTACAAGGAGCGACCCTGGATCCGCTATCTACCATCCAAGCTCCCACGGACCACGGTTCCCACACGTGCAGTCGCAGGCCAAGCCGCCCGAACTCGGTCAAGTACCCCGAAAGAACTCTGACCCCCAGCTCAACTATCCCCTTGGCTGCGAGGGTCGAATAAAGACCAATTGGGTCCTTTTTCTTTTGGGTGTGTGTCTGTATGTGGCGCCGTCCTATAAGTAAAACTGTTTTAGTGTTTCTGATCTTTGTAAATATTTGCTTGCATATAGTCGTGAATAAGTCTCCACTTCGTCCCTTTCTTTTATTCCTGTAAATAAAATAATTGTTTAAATGTTCCAGTTCGTTTCTGTCCTTTCTTTGATTGACCCAGCATGGTTCGGACTTGACAATTAGTGAGGCCGTGTGGGCCGGTAAATTGTTTATTTGGTCCGACGGATCTTGGTAATCCCCGTTCGGTTTACACCCGGATCGGGCTCGGTAAACGGTCCGTTCCGTCCGAGGTCCGTCGAGGGTGTGTTTTTCCCCGGTAGTTGGACGACGTGGGTATTCAGGTATATTGAAATTAGGCAATTAACCTGACCCCACGCCGTCAAAATATTGGCAACCACGGTCCGCAAAGGGACCCATGACCTTTCGGACTGATCCGAGAGTCACGACCTAAATTCCAGGTGTTCGGTCGGGGGGAGACGGCTCGACTGCCCCCCCCCCCGGTGGTCGTTTATCGCCACCGAACCCCAGCCCACAACAATATATGGTCGAGGATTAAGTGACCATACATATACAGTGCCGATAGAATGTCAACACCCCCAATTATAATTTTCAACTTTTGTTGCTTTATAGCCTGGAATTAAATTACACTAGCCAAACCCACGCTCTGCGCAAAGTTTCGAAAGTGAGGGTTCGTTAGGACGTCAATATATCCAGTGTTCACAAAGTGATTTATCGAATTTCTTTAAATACAATGTTTGTTGTTACATATTTTGTGTCAAATTCACCTTCTGAGGTAGTCAGCATGTGTAGAAGAGGGTTTTGCATTGCAGACGCTGTTTTCTCGGAGTGGCATTACGCCTCTCAGCGGTGACGGTCTGTCGACGACAGACGTGATGATGTCAGCGAATGACCGATGATGTCATGACGTCATTACGCCTCTCAGCAGTGACGTCACATGTCGCCGTGCAAACGAATGTAAAAATTAGAAAATCTCCAAAAATTCACAAACCTGTCCGTGTGGCACCATCTCACATAGCCCTTGCTGTTCATTAGACCACAGAGCACCCGCATGCCGAAAGTGGAGACAATCCGTCTGGCAGTTTTGGAGGAGATACGTCAAATTACGCGTAGATGTTAACAGAAATAATATATAGGATTAAATCACACTTTTTCCACCTTTATTTACACATTCTAACTCACAACTTCCAAATGAAAAACAAATTCTACAAATTTCAGAAAATTCATTAAAAATACAAAACTAGAATATCTTGGTTGGATAAGTGTCCTCCCCCTGAGTTAATACTTGGTGGAAGCACCTCTGACAACAATTACAGCTGTGAGTATGTTGGGATAGGTCACCACAAACTTTGCACACCTTGATTGGGCAATACTTTCCCAGTCTGTTGTTCAAAACTGTTCAAGTTCAGTCAAGTTCAAATCAAGTTTGAACTGTTCAAGTTCAAATCTCACACTCTCACTATGTCTCTTCGAAAGGACTGTTTAGAAAACCCCCCCATCCACTTTCTCAACAATCCTCTGGAAGAAGTCTTTTCTTTCAAGCTTCTGGGTCTCACTATCTGCCATGACCTTTCCTGGGAAAGTCACATTTCCAACCTTGCCTCAAAAGCCAGTCGCCGACTGGGAATCCTCCGTCGTGCTAAGTCCTTCCTCGGCCCTCTTGAGCTCCTGACCACTTACAAAGCTTTTGTCCGTAGCCTGATGGAGTACTGCTGTCCCCTCTGGGCTGGTGCTCCTGCCTCCCACCTTTCTCGGCTACACGCTGTCGAAACCAGGGCATTTAAGATCATTGGCATCTCCCGCAATGAAGCTGAGTCTTTGGGCCTCTCACTCAATCACCGCAGGTTGGTCGGTGGTCTTTCTGTCTTCTACTGACTCCTCTCCAGCCATGCCCCCCCCTGCTCTCTCTGCGATTTGTCCCCACCACATTTCCACAGGGCGCTCAAGGTCCGCCAACAACCCCCTTCTGGTAAAACTACCAAAATCACGAATCACTGCTCATCTTCACTCTTTCATTCCTCTTTTTTCCCACCTTTGGAATAAACTTCCTCACTCTATTCTTTCCCATTCTTCCCTCCAGGCTTTCAAAACAGCTGTTCACCACCACCTCTTATCTTCCCCCATCCAAATCCTCGATCTTTTCTACCCCCGATAATCCACCCAAGCCCACTTCCTTCAATTCCCCTGCTTTCCTTCCTGAAAGTCCCTGTAATGTCCATCTTCTCTTCGCCATGTTCCCCGTCCCATCCCCATCCCTCTCCCTTTCACAGTTCACCTAATGTGTCTGTTCCCCACTGTTTTGTCCCTTCCACTCCCACCCCTCTTGTCTCATGCCTCCTTGCTGTGAGTTGTGTGTTAGCTCTCATACGAGCCTCGACCAAAGTATACAAAAAAAAAAGTTGCGTGGGGAGCGTTGATGGACAAAAAATCAAGTCATGCCACAGATTTTCAATTGGAATTTGGCCGGGGCTCTGACTGGGCCACTCAAGGACATTTATCTTTTTGTTCCTTCGCCACTCCAGTGTAGCTTTAGCTGTGTGCTTTGGGTCGTTATCATGATGAAAGGTGAACTTCCGTCCCAATTTCAGCTTTCCTGCAGAGGGCAGCAGGTTTTCCTCTGGGATTTTTCTGTATTTTGCTCCATCCATTTTCCCTTCTATCCTGACAAGTGCCCCAGTCTCTGTGGATGAGAAACATCCCCATAACGTGATGCTGCCACCACCATGATTCACAGTCGGGATGGTATTCTTTGGGTGATGTGCTGTGTTGAGTTTGCACCAAACAAAACGTTTTGCATTGAGGCCAAAAAGTTCCATCTTGGTTTCATCAGACCACAAAACTTTTTTGCCACATGACTTCAGAATCTCTGGAGTGGTTTTTTGCATACCTGAAACGGAACTCAAGGTGAACTTTTTTGAGTAATGGCTTCCTTTTTGCCACCCTACCGTACAGGCCAGACTTGTGGCATGCTTAGGATATTGTTGTGACATGTACACAGTGACCAGTCTTTGCCATAAAGGCCTGTAGCTCTTTCAAAGTTGCCATTGGCCTCTTGGTGGCCTCTCTGATCAGTTTACTCCTTGCTTGGTCATCCCTTATCGAGAGATGGCCTGATCTAGGCAGGGTCTTGGTGGTACCATACACCTTCCATTTCTTAATTATTGTCTTGACTGTGCTCCAAGGGATATTCAAGGCCTTTGAAATATTTTTTATACCCATCCCCTGATCCTTGCCTTTCCACAACTTTATCCTGGAGGTCTTTTGAAAGCTCCTTGGTGCTCATGGTTGAGTCTTTGCTGTGAAATGCACTACCCAGCAGAGGAAAGCTACAAGAACAGCTGATTTTATTCTGAAACTAGAAGGGCACTTGATGGAGTGCATACCTCCACCACTCAATGCCTGATCCACAAGAATATATCTGACTCAATACATTTTTGAAATATCATGCTATACAGTACTATACAGTATAGTTTTTGGCCCTATCTCTCAACGGTGAAGAATCACTTAAAAAATTAAATAACTATTGTATGCAGATCCAGATTCAGATGTTCACCAAAATCAAATCAATTCGTCCTTGCCACACACTCAACATGTACACCAAGTTTCGTCCGAATATGTCCACAACTTTTTGAGGTATCCTGTAATCTATCGGTTTAGCCCTTTCTCTCAATGGTGAAGAATCACTTTAAAAAAAAAAACATTATCAGATCTGGATATGAATTCGGATCTTCACCAAAATTGAATAAATTTTGCCTTGTCACACACCCAACTTGTCCACCAAGTTTCGTCTGAATCCGTCAACAACTTTTTGAGATATCGTGCTTTCTCTCATTTTCGTCTTGATCGCTCAACCGTGAAGAATCATTTAATAAATTCTAGTAGTCGGATCCGGATCCGGATCTTCACCAAAGTCGAATCGGTTCGTTCTTATCACACACCTAACCTATCCACAAAATTTCATCCAAATCCGTCCTCAACTTTTTGAGATATCCTGCACACAAACAAACAAATGAAATTGCTCGTTGAGCAAGGAATTGCCAGAATAACTTTGTCATATCTCCATGATCTCTGAAAAAAACAAAAACTTCTCCAAATCTCCAAATTCTCCTTCTCTGGACCCACTTGTCAGAACGCTATCAAATTTGGGTTGCAACATTATGGTCGTGTTGGGATGTTAATTATATTGTGGAAGTCATGTGGATCACGTGACCAGAAGTGTGTCAAAATGGCCAAGTCAACTTTTGGGGAAATTGATTTAATGCCTTTAAAAATTTTCTCCAGACCCACCCGTCAGATTGCGACCAAATTTGGGTTACAACTTTAGGACTGGGTGGTGATGTTAAATTACGGAGGTCATGCTGATCACATCACCGGAAATGTGTCAAAATGGTGGATTTAGTAAAATATTTGGAAAATTGCGTAAATTCCTTTAAAAAAATCTTCATCAGACCCACCAGTCAGAATTCTACCAAATTTGGGTAACAGCATTAGGCCAGGGCCCAGATAAGCTCCAGGTCCAGTGGTCCTATTTTTCTTTGCAGGAGCAAGGCTAATGGAAGAGCAAGGTAGAACCGACAGTGGGACAAACATAAAGGGAACTAGAGGGGGAGCACTCGGTAGAGTGCAAAACCTCCGCCGCCAATACTGCTGGGTCACTTAAGTGAACCTGATATCCTATTCATTGTAGGTCAAAATGGATCAAACTCTACTGAACCACGATTGAATAAACTAAACTAAATCGACACGCATGTAGAAATGCCAAAAAAATAAAATCGAATTTTTTTTGAAAAAAAAAAGGTGCAAAATTTCTGGGGTTTTTTTCTCTAACAATTTTTTTTTGGGGGGGGGTGGAAATCACTTAAAACATGTAGAAATGCAAAAAAGGTGCAAAATTTCTGGGGTTTTTTCTCTAACAAATTTTTTTTGGGGGGGGGGTGGAAATCACTTTAAACATGTAGAAATGCAAAAAAAAAAAACTTTTCAAATATTTTTCAAGTAAAATCTAAAAATTTTTGAAAAAAAAGTTGCAAAATTTTCTTTTTTTTTCTCTAACAATTTTTTTTTTTTGGTTGGAAATGACTTAAAACATGTAGAATTGCAAAAACAAAAATTCAAATATTTTTTCAAAATAGCCGCCATAGCGGCCATATTGGACTTTGGATCAAGTCCAAAATCTAATGGCATGATCCTTGGACCATACCTAATCCCCCCCCACCAAGTTTCGTCAAAATCCGTCCAGGAGTTTTTCCGTAATACTGTTCACAAACAAACAAACAAACAAACAAACAGGGGTGAAAACAGTAACCTCCGTCCATCTTTGATGGCGGAGGTTAATGAACGATCAGGAAAAGAGGAGGGGAGGAAGGGAGGAAACTGAAACTCACATGTAAGATGGTTGGTTTAGGAAAGGTTAATGAGAGTTAAAAAAAAAAGATCATGGGTCTGAATTGGGGATGATAGATGGTGGTGCACTGCTTGCTTCCTGCACTGGTGCACTCAAGTCCTGGAGGGAATAGTGAGACAGAGCAGTCTCTCGAAAGGTAGTTCCACAGATGGGAGAAGCGAGGCATAAAAGAGTTGAGGTGTGCAGTCAGCCTGGATTTTGGAAGTTTAACCAGGAAGGGGCTACTGGAAAAACGTGTCCATCCAGGAAAGGGTGCGTTCCATTACCGATCGACTTGTAGGGCGCTCACCAAGTGGCTTAAGCACTCAAGCAAGCACTCCAACGAAACGGTTGAGAAGGAACGTCTGGCTTGGCAAGCGATAGCAAGCTGATTGTTAATGAAACACACCCCTGGAGTTCCTGGGGAGGGTTGGAGGAATGAGAGAGTCAGAGATGTTGAACAGACAGTATAAATTTTATAAAGGTTTGTAATTGGTATCCTATGGTAACCAATGCCATGTATGGTATGGCAGGCCACAAGCAAATGGTAAGTCAACAATATAGTCTCTATGTTCAAGTAAAAGGGACTTTCCCATTCTCAATGGTGCTGAATGGTTTACCATGGTAAACATTTATGGCAAACATTTATGGTAACCAATTATGGTGAACATTTATGGTAAACAACATTTACGGTGAACATTTACGGTGAACATTTATGGTAAACATTCATGGTAACCAATTATGGTGACATTTATGGTGAACATTTACGGTAAACATTTATGGTGACATTTACGGTGAACATTTATGGTAAACATTTACGGTGAACATTTATGGTAAACATTTACGGTGAACATTTATGGTAAACATTTACGGTGACATTTATGGTAACCAATTATGGTGAACATTTATGGTGAACATTTATAGTAAGCATTTATAAGCATTTATGGTAAACATTTACGGTGAACATCTATGGTAAACATTTACGGTAAACATTTATGGTGAACATGTATGGTGAACATTTATGGTAAGCATTTATGGTGAACATTTATGGTAAACATCTATGGAAAACATTTATGGTAACCAATTATGGTGAACATTTATGGTAAACATTTATGGTAACCAATTATGGTGAACATTTATGGTGAACATTGATGGTGAACATTTATGGTGAACATTTATGGTAAACATTTATGGTGAACATTGATGGTGAACATTTATGGTGAACATTTATGGTGAACATTTATGGTAAACTTCTATGGAAAACATTTATGGTAAACATCTATGGAAAACATTTATGGTAACAAATTATGGTGAACATTTATGGTAAACATTTATGGTAAACATGGTGAACATTTATGGTAAACATGGTGAACATTTATGGTAAACATTTATGGTAAACATACATATTACGGTATGTGAAGGGTCGTATTTGGTTCGGTAGTCGAAGACAGGTGAAAACATTGCCAGTATTTGACGGGCATCGATATATTAATATGGGTTCCCTCACAAGGAACTTCAGAGCAGGAGGAAGCCATTCGGCCTTCACACCTGTGCAGTGATTGCCAACCTATGGTTGTTTGTTTAAGTCGTTGTTCACTCACTCGAGGTTGGAAGCTCCTCCGTCGCAGACTCAGTCGGATGTTCAAACCACTAAGTCACCGAGTCTGGTTATCTGGTTCCTTGCCATCATTTGTTCATGACGCTAAAATGTACAATCAACGTCACCATGTATTATAGTGCAGATGTACAGCGGGTTATTCAATATACAACGAACAATTAATATAAACTTTCCTTTTCCTCTTTCAAAAGAGTCAACTCAAGAGAAGTATAAAGTTGAAATAACAAAAAAAAGAGTTTTTTTTTTCTCGTCCCACAAACCGCTCGCTCGATGAGTAATCAAGAGCAATCAAAGGCTCCAACGTTGTGTGCGCGACTGCGATGAAAAGTCCGGGAAAAGCGAACAAGGCGCTCAACGGAAATGTCGCGAGTGATCGGCCACACACTTTTTAAATGCATGAATAATACCCACAATCCCCCGCGCACTTCCCCTCCCTCCTCCCTGGCGCCGCCATCTTGCGACGCACCGGGAAAGCGCGGCGTTCGCCGAACGCGCTGCATCGGAGCGCAATCCGGTGCTTGAGCGAGGCATCATGCCGGGAAACATGCAGGAAGGCTTCGGTTGCGCCATCACGAACCGTTTCGACCAGTTATTGGACGACGAGTCGGATCCGTTCGACATCCTAAAGGCCGCTAAGGCCAAGAAGGAATCCAAAGCGGCGAACAAGGCAGCGGCCGCTGCGAAACAGCCTCCAAAGAAGGAGTCACAGAAGGACAGGAAGGCACCGCTACCGAGTCCCGTGGCCGAACCGAAGCCGCCGATTCAGCCTGTGCTGGCCGGACCCAGGAAAGAAGGTGCGGCGGCCCGCTGCGGTGTGCTTGAGGGTGGGTGCGTTGTTGCAGGCATGGCGGCGCGGAGCACGTTGTTTGTAACGACGAGGCCTAATGGGACGCGGGGTCTCCGAGCGTTTGGGCCTGTAGTTAGCTCTTTTTTTTTTTTGCGGGAGTGCGACGCAAGGGGGAAGTCGGGGGTCGTTCTATGTCTATGACCTTTTGGTGCTGAAGTCGTTCACTTGAGCACGACCTCGTGGTGTGATGTGGAGGTCCAACTTTCCTGGAGCGTCTTGTCATGGGACGTGTCTTCCCTTCCTCGCCTTGTGCTTTTCATGCTTGTGTCGGAAAGTTTAAGTAGTCGTCGTTGTTGTTGTTTTTGAGTAGTTTGAGTTGTGGGGGGAGGGGGTTGGAGTATTTAGCGTGGTCGCTTCACTACACGGGGAAGTGCGATCGCCTGGAGTAAACGAAGGGTTGCTGTGTTCGAGTTTTGGAGGGAAAAGCTCGTGAGTGAGTCGTGACACCTGGCCCAAGGAGGTGTGCGGCCTGCTCGGATTGCTGTGGTCGATGTTTGAAGGAGAAAAGGAAAAGTTTTCCACACGACGACGCTTCATCTCTCTGTGTTTTGTTGTTTTTTTTTTTCTTCCCTGAATTGTTCACACGATCGCAAGTAAAATTAATTAATTCCGAACCAAACGTGTTAAGTGTCATTTCCGCAAAGGGGACGTCCATTTATTATGTACCACTCAAATATCACGAACTCTCCCACCGCCACCAACACTTCCAATTGCAATTATTTTGCAGACGTCTCAAAACAACAACAAAATAAACGATGGCCGTTCCTCACTCCTTGAACAACATCCGCGTACTTTAACCTCCACAAGTGCGATCGGTTCAGCAGCAAGCCTGGTGTTTGCTCAGAGGTTAGGGTGGTGGCTCGGGATCCCAGGGTCCTGAGTTCAATCCCCATTGGCCGCTGAATTAATATACACCAGGAGGTTGAATCAGCCTGTCATCCTTCCGAGGTCGGCAAAATGAGCACCAGTGTACTGGTAAGGGGGACACTGCATCAGCTGCACAGTCGTGTCCCAACCAATGATGCAACCAGCAGCCACAGGCTGCACTCGATAGAGAGAGAGACAGTTCAGCAGCAACTTGTTTCCTGTGTGCTCCGTGATGCAACACGCTGCGTGCACAATAACAGGAAGTTTTTCCTCTGCCTCCGATGGAATTTTATTCTCACATATCTTCTTATTCTTATTCTTCTTATTATTCTTCTTCTTATTCTTCTTCTAATTCTTCTTCTAATTCTTCTTTCATTCCCCCTCTGTCGCCTCCTCGCACCTCGATAAGCTTTATCAGTCGTCCACGTGTCCAATGTAAATCAATATATGGAACCCTGGCTCTCGTTCGAGTTCTGGAAGGTCTGCGTTGACACTCGCACCAGCTTGTGGTGAACACGAGTCAGGGAAACAGTTTGGCGATCCATTTATTTCATTTGTTCAATGATGCTTGTTTTAAAAGTTTGTGCCTCGGGGCCACACCCATTGGTAATGTCATTTGATGCTGGTGTGCGATTTGTTATTGTGTTTATCTTTTCCTGATTGCATTCCAAGTAAGGGATGCTGGTGAGAAGCAAAAGCAGGCTGTGGACAAAATGGCAATTTTGATTTTGGACTTGGATCAAGCATGCGTGCGCAAGGTATCGAGTACAGTAGCTTGTCCCACCCTACTCAAAATGGCATTTAAATTAATCTTTTAAAAATTATTATCCATAAGTGTTGTTTTCGTACCCTAATAAGTGTCGGGCTTTGTGTAGTTGTTAAAATTAGGATGAGGAATATTTGAAATGGACTACCTTGAAATGAACTCTAAACTGTTGCTGAAACCTTCTCTACTGAGCCCGCCCCTGTCGCAGCGGCACTCACGAGTGGTCCTATGAACCCTGAACGTACCGAAGAGTGTTCCGAAAGTACGAGGAACGACATGCGGTCTCGTTCAAGACTTGTCAACTCTTTATTTATCGACACAATTAAATGAATGAAGAACCCTTGTCCTGGAGGAGCTCGGGAAGGTCGGAGGGCTGAAAGTAGTATCTGGAGCTGGACCGGGGGAGAGGTGGTAAATGATACTTGTCTTGTTTGTAATGTGAGAGCAACAGACCCTGTGTTTCTGGGAGAGTTGAATAGTATTGAGAGTTTTTCTTTCCGCAGAATTTCGACAAAGCCAACGTGAAACGGGAACGCCGGCCCAGAGGAGAGAGAGCGGTTTTTCATTGACCTACGACAACTGTGTTGACTGCGCGGTTGAAGTCTGAGCGATGGGTACCGCAGGCAATGAGGTTGTTAAGCTGAGATCAGGATGAGAGATCGTTGGATGCCTCTGATATGTCTCAGGAGACGATCCTGACCTCTTATTTGAGACGTGCGGCCTTCGGCCATTGCTGAGAAAGAGGCGACAACATTGTCATAGCTGAGTGACCGGAATGGAATGCAAACGAATGCTTGGAGATCGAGTTGCTTCGTAAGAGGAAAGACTGAACTTGCGATCCAGAGAAGTAATCCATTTTGTAGGGTTGTTGAATCGTGGCCCTTAACCCATGCATGTTTGCGCCCCATCATCTTTCCACCGGCCATCCACCCCCACCCCTCTCGCCCCCCTCACCCTCCCAATTCCTCCCTCTCTAACTGTGGATCACCAGTAGTCCATGGTCTAATATTACTGATCTCTCTATTCATATTATTGCTGCAGCTCCAGCATCACTGTTTCCTTAACAGAAATGTTCCTTCCACACGATGTCTCAGATTGCACTATGTATCTCCCTTGCTATTCTCTTTTGTTTTGACGAGACC
Organism: Eptatretus burgeri; assembly: GCF_056783735.1. Classification (NCBI taxonomy): domain Eukaryota; kingdom Metazoa; phylum Chordata; class Myxini; order Myxiniformes; family Myxinidae; genus Eptatretus; species Eptatretus burgeri. Next base: position 75,699,614 of record NC_140966.1, read on the forward strand.
CATCACTGCCCGGTGGTCCAACTTGAAAAGGGCGATTCATCCGCTCAACACTACAGCCACGCTTGTTTGTCTCCAATCACAAATGGCAGTAATGAAGAAGAACACGCACGCTCGTCGTCCTTCGGTGTTTGTCCTTGATGGCACACCACAGTCTTTAGGATACGTAAGATGTCCTTCACTGTACACGGGCACCACATGGTTGTCGATTTCTTTGGAAGCTGGCACCTTTGACACTTCTACGCTCGGTTTTAGTTTGCCCCATAATGTATTACGCAGCCTACCTCTGCCTTGTACTCTGACATAACGACGTCATGTTGATGAAAGTAATGGCAAAATACGACGATGCATTCATGTTTGAGCAAATAAAACGAACCAACAAAAACTAGCTCTGCCGTGCTCACAAATACACCTGGAACCTTTTGTACAGCCTTTGCGTCATGACCGTCCAAGTGGTGTTGGCTGGACTGTTTTCTTCCATCATTCACCAGAGGGTTTAGAACGAGATGCCTATACTGTGCTTCCTGACACGTGGAGCAAAAATAGGATTTTTTTTGCATCAATTCTTAGCAGACACTATATTTGAACCTGTTCTGCCTGCTCAAAGGAAGTAAGCGGTCTTACCTTCCTTTCACCTTGAGGGAGAGAAGTATTTACAGTTTGTTAGGAATCGTGGGGAGGCTTTGTACATTTTGCTTGTGCAGAATGAGGATGACAATGAGTGTGCTTTCGTTTGGATAACCAGTGGACATTTTGGTCAAATTGATGGATGGAATTTGAACCTGTGATCACTGTTATGACCCAAGTGCTGTGATTGGAATGTTGGAGCAATTCTTTTTTTTTAATAACGGGGTGAAAGTCTCTCAGTTGTGCAAAATTATCAATGAATAAAAAGTAAAATGTTTCTCTGCCAAGACACCAGCAACAATGTCGACAACAAAAAGGCACCCCTGCTCGGCCAGCAACAAACTGATACCTGTTTTGTAGATGTAATGTAATTTGAATGTTTGCCAGTGTGTGTGTGTGTGTGTGTGTGTGTGTGTGTGTGTGTGTGTGTGTGTGTGTGTGTGTGTGTGTGTGTGTGTGTGTGTGTGTGTGTGTGTGTGTGTGTGTGTGTGTGTGTGTGTGTGTGTGTGTGTGTGTGTGTGTGTGTGTGTTTTGCCTGAGTTGAGTTTGCATGTGGATGAAAGTCCGAGTCTGCCCACGCGCATCTGTGTCGGGCCCGAGTCTGCCCGCGCGCGTCCGGGTCGGGCCCGAGCCTGCCCGCGCGCGTCCGGGTCGGGCCCGAGCCTGCCCGCGCGCGTCCGGGTCGGGCCCGAGCCTGCCCGCGCGCGTCCGGGTCGTGCCCGAGCCTGCCCGCGCGCGTCAGGGTCGGGCCCGAGCCTGCCCGCGCGCGTCCGGGTCGTGCCCGAGCCTGCCCGCGCGCTTCCGGGTCGGGCCCGAGCCTGCCCGCGCGCTTCCGGGTCGGGCCCGAGCCTGCCCACTCGCGTCCGGGTCGGGCCCGAGCCTTCCCGCGCGCGTCCGGGTCGGGCCCGAGCCTTCCCGCGCGCGTCCGGGTCGGGCCCGAGCCTTCCCGCGCGCGTCCGGGTCGGGCCCAGCCTTCCCGCACGCGTCCGGGTCGGGCCCGCGCGCGTCCGGGTCGGGCCCAAGCCTGCCCGCGTGCGTCCGGGTCGGGCCCGAGCCTGCCCGCACGTGCGTCTGCGTCTGCCAGCGTGCATCTGCCAGAGAGCCTCTGCGTCTGCCAGCGTGCATCTGCCAGAGAGCCTCTGCGTCTGCCAGCGTGCATCTGCCAGAAAGCCTCTGCGTCTGCCAGCGTGTGCCTGTATTATTAATTTTATTGGAATGTGTTTTCGTGTGTTTGTGTTTATTATTGGAATGCATCTTGTGAAAATCAAAAAACTTAAAAATAAAAAAAAGTTCTCTCAAAATCTGTCCAGTACTGAAGTTGGTCAAGCACTGGGGTTCATTCAGCCATGTACTGAGTAAACTCACTTGTGATTTTAAATCGTGATTCCTTCCCCCTCATTAATAAACAGAATACACTGGAACTAAAGGTATGCTTGTCTAAATATATCGTATATTACGGTCAATAATTGCACGGGTGTTGTTTCCAGCGCCATTCTGGAGATTGTTGTTATATTACCCTTCCGCCGTAAAGGCCCTGTCACACCTTGACGATTTAGCCAGCGTATGCCGACGTATGAAAAATTTGTCTAAAACGCTGGCACACGTCGAATACGTTATGGGTAAGTTTTGTATACGTTAAGAGCATGCTGGCATACGTCGTAGTACGTCAAGCTCGTCGACAAATTTTAACATGCTTGAAATTTTTCGACGTATGACTCGCACGTTCCGCATACACTGGCCATAAGTTGTAGGCACGTTACGCGATCGTTGACACACGTCGACACACGTTACTTGTAAGTTACTCATAAGTCGAAGCATGTCGAGGTAATGTTTATCATACCCGAAACTTATTTCTAACCTATGAGTCTAACCTATGAGTACGCGATCGTTGACACACGTCGACACGTTACTTGTAAGTTACTCATAAGTCGAAACGCGTCGAGGTAATGTTTAGCGTCAGTGTTCCAGACTCCCTGGTTTTTAAAAAAAATTTATTTTCATCGGTATGACGGTGATGTTGACACTTCGATTTCTAGTGCGGTTATAATATAATATAATTAATAGGCTGCCGTTCAACGATTTAAATCATAACCGCACTAGAAATCGAAGTGTCAACATCATCGTCATACTGAAGAAAACCCCCCCCCCCCAAAAAAACCCAGGGATTCTGGAACACTGACGCTAAACATAATACCTCGACGTGTTTCGACTTATGAGTAACTTACAAGTGACGTGTGTCAACGATCGCGTAACGTGCCTACAACTTATGGCCAGCATATGCGGAACGTGCGTCATACGCTGGCATTCGTCAAAAAATTTTCAACATGCTGAAAATTTGTTGACGTACTCAGCGTACCACGACGTATGCCAGTGTGCTTCAGCGTGCTCTTAACGTATACAAAACTTACCCATAACGTATTCGACGTGTGTCAGCATATTCAGCAAATTTTTCATACGCTGGCTAAAATGTCAAGGTGTGACAGCGGCTTGACACTTCGATGTCTAGTGCAGTTATGATTTGAATCGTCGAGCCGCAGCCTTTTAATAGGCTACGCCACGTGATCGTCGGCGATACGCTGCTGCGCGCTATGCATAAATTAGACTATCGTTGGGCATAGGTTGTGAATGCCGACAACACGCTCAGCATTCGTTGATATAAGTTATCTATATGTTATCGAAACGTTCTGTATACGTTATGCATACGTCCAACTCGTTTTGAATACGTCCAAATCTGGGAAAAAAACATCAATAGTTCAGCGTACGCCAGCGTTTTACATACATTTTGATGCCTTGCCATACGCTGGCTAAAACGTCAAGGTGTTACAAGGCCTTAAGGGACGGTTTCAAGCCAAGTGCAATTTGAAGACTAACAAAATTATCGAGGTTTATTGAAAAAAAAGTCCATTTATCGTCAGATTAAGTTCCTGCACTAAGAAACGGACAAACGGCGGGACTACTAATTGCTGACCGATGCTTTTACCAGCTCAATACGTGTGAGTAAAAACCATTTTTGCAAAAAATATTATATGATTGTCTTCCAAAAATGATTCTCGTATTGAAAGAGGAATCGGAAGCCACAAAGAAAGGTTTCTCCAGGGTGCTGTGGTTTGTTGGTGACCAGCCTCCGGTGAAACTCCCAAAATCCAGGCTCACTTCTCACCTCATTTTTAGCCGCGTCGCGTTGCGAACGCTGGCTCGAAGAGAGCTCCGCATTCTTCTTCTTGTTCTTGTTCTTCTTTTTATTGTTCTTGTTCTTGTTCTTCTGGTGAAGACAAAACCTTTATGACGCGGCTCTTGGACACATTTGTCCTTGTTCCTTCCTTCAAGATGGCTGTTCGCCACCATTTCAGGTTATCCCCCAACCACACTCATATTTTTGACCCTCATTAAGCTCCCTAATCCCACCCCTTCCTTTCTAGGTTTTTGTGCCCCCCCCCTCCCTGCTTTCCCTCACCTTACTTTCCTTTTTTCTTCCATTGCTGCTTCATCCGTTTATTTTCCTTCCTTCGTCTTGTATTTCAGCTTCCATTTGACTCGTCCATTCTTCCTCCAGGTGTCCCTCTATCCTGCCGTTGGCGTGGTTCCCCCTTTCAAAAAGCTCTCCTTGTTCTGTGTTCTCGCTTCTCCACCCACCTGGACTTTGTGCTCAAAAGAACAAATGCCTAATTTATGTCCGAAACTCTCCCTTGCCTGGTCCAAGTGTACCCCACAGGTTCACCTTTACAACTGGGATTATTGGGTCGGATTTGTGTGACTTCACTGTTACACATTTGTGAACACGCATTAAAAGTGATGCTTTTTAGTCGACCAAATCATCTGATCGGGGTGGAAACTGAAAGGTTTATTTATACTTTGGTATCACAGCTTGGGTGTTTATATTCGTGAAATTCGTCATTGAGAATCTGTGGACAGAACTGGAATTTATTTTTGAAATAATTTTAAAACAAAACTAGAACTGCCACTTTATAACTGCTGGCAGTGATGACCGGGTACCCAGTCCGTCCGCCTTTGATACAACATGGGACTTTCTGCAGATGACAGTCGCAAAGTTTCGCATTGAAAGGATAAGCGGTGCCAGAGAAAACATTATTTAATAGTGATACAAACACAGGCCTGCTTCGAGAGGGCGCGGAACCGACGAGTTACGAACCGGGCAGCACAAAGCATTCAATTTCGTTATTACTGGCTTCCAGATTAAAATAATTAAATAATTCTGGCTCCCAAACCGCGTGACCGATCAGGTTGAAATTCTAAACTTTTATTTCACATGTCACCTGAATTATAAATCTGAAGTTTCGCATATATAGAGGCAGCGGTTCCAGAGTAAACATTAATTAATATTTATCCTTCAATCCAAGATGGCGGCCAAACCATGTGACTTGTGATATCATAACTTGCACCACGTGTGCAAACACGATGGTGGATGATAACTGCAAATTTTCGCTTCTCCAGGTTAAGCAGTTCCAGAGAAAACATTATTTAATATTTTTCTTAAAACCAACATGGCTGCCAAACCCTGGGCCCGATCGCGTTGAAATTTCAAACCCTCATTCCGCATGAGCGTTCCACCATAAACTTGATATTTCACATTTATTGATGCAGTAGTTCCAGAGTAAACAATAATTAATATTTTTCCTTCAATCCAATATGGCTGCCAAACGTTGCATCGTACCACAAAAGGGGGTGGGAACTTTTTATTCGTCATGGAGAGGCGGTCATAGTGGTCGAGTTTCGCCTGGATCTGTTCAGCCGTTTCAGAGAAAAAGACGTTTGAAGATATTGTTTTTCAATCCAAGATGGCTGACGAACCATGTGACCTATGACATCAGAAATTTATATTCTGCTTCCAACTGGATATTGGAACACGTTTCTGAAGTTTCGTGTTAATCGGTAAAGGTGCGTTTTTCTATCCAAGATGGCCGCCAAACCATGTGACGTGTGACATCATAATTTTTACCATGCGTGCATACTGCCCTCTCGATGATAATCACAAATTTTCGATTCGTTTGGTTAAGCGGTTCCAGAGAAAACATTATTTAATATTTTTCTTAAATCCAAGATGGCGGCCAAACCATGTGACTTATCAATTCGAAATTAACAAACTTATATCGCCTTCCTGTCCCGAATATACTTCTGAAATCTGCCCTTCATCCGACCAGCGCGTCTGGAGAAGAAGATGTTTGAAGGTTTTAGGGTTTTTTCAAGATGGCCGCCAAACCATGTGACCGATCAAGAAGAAATTAACAAACTTGAGAAAGGACCTCATGTGGAATATATCTGTGAAGTTTTGTCTTAATCTGTCATGCCCTTCTGGAGAAGAAGATTTTTAAAATTTATTCATTTTCAATCCAAGATGGCTGCCGAACCTTGTGACCGAGGATATCATAAATTTAAATTCTGCTTTCCCTCGTCGACCCGAACAACTGTGTGAAGTTTCGTGTAAATCGGATAAGGTCTATTTTTCTATCCAAGATGGCCGCCAAACCATGTGACTTCTGAGGTAAATTTTTTTTACCATGTATGCAGACTTGAGGGAGGAAGGCACTTGCAAATTTTCGCTTCGATGGCTTGTGAAATTCCAGAGAAAACATTATTTAATATTTTTCTTAAATCCAACATGGCGGCCAAACCACGTGACCTATCACTTCGAAATTAACAAACTTGCATCACATGCATGTCACGAATATAGTTCTGAAATCTCGCCTTCATTGGACCAGCGCTTCTGGAGAAGAAGATGTTTGAAGGTTTTAGGGTTTTTTCAAGATGGCCGCCAAACCATGTGACGTATCAACAACAAATTAACAAACTTGAAAGAGGACATCAGGGGGAATGTAGCTGTAAAGTTTCGCCTTAATCTGTCCAGCCCTTCTGGAGAAGAAGATTTTTTTTAAAAAAAACACTAAAAAACAAGATGGCGGCCGAATTACGTCATCGATGACGTCAAGAAAAACATTTTCGTCAGTGATTTTAGGCGTAGATGATGCTCAGAATTTTTCAGATTTTTCCTATATGGCGTTCTACTTGACGAATTTTCACCGGTATATCGCTTCACCTATGACGTCACGAAAAATCACACGTGTTCCCCATAGGGAGCTTAGTAAAATGTATCAAACGAAAAAATTTTCCATTGCAGGGTTTCTGAGATACAGAGGTCCAAAGTTTATCGTTTTTTTCAAGATGGCGCCCGCACCACATGACCAATGACGTCATAATTATAACGTGATTGTGCTATCAAAAAAGATACATACTGTGGTGAAAATTTTGTGTCGATCGGACTTAGTATCCCAGAGAAAATGATTTTTAAAGCGAAAAAGGGTGCAAAATGCCGGCGGAAAAAGAAAAAGAATAAATAAAAATAATAATAAATAAACAGAAGAAAAACAATAGGGTACCCTGTACTCACAGGGTACCCTAATAACAAATAAACTTAAGAAAAACAATAGGGTACCCTGTACTCACAGGGTACCCTAATAAAAAAGTTGTCAATTACTTAGATTGTTTTGTTGTCAAAGAATGGTACAAAATGTAACCTGTGGCAAAATGGTGAGACCATTCGCTGTGAGTCTGGGAGGTTGGTGGTTCGATTCCGAACGGGGTCGAGAAGTACTGAAGACTTGTAAATCAAGAAATTAAAGCTGCATGATGCTTCCATGCTTGATACTCAGCCTTTAAAGGGGAACCCAAATGCTCAGACCACCTCGATGATAATCTATCCCTTGATATCCCACAAAATAGATATGATGTCTTTGTCCGATTTCTGATTTATAAAGTGGGTAATTTTTCGATTAATAGCCAAATCATCTTCTTCACGATTAGCCGTGTCATCGCACCAGGAAGTCGACCACTATGTCCGTACTGTCTGGGTTACATCGTGATACGATTTAAGTTGAACAATGAATAATTTTCAAATTTCTATGAATGTAAGATCGATGCATCATTGGTGGTTGTGGTCATACAAACTGAGATGGCTTCATGCTCTACCAATGGCTGAAAGATCCGAGGGTTGCCAGAAATTGGACGAGGTTTGTCTGAAATACCCACGTTTGGATCGGGCCTACAAAATGTTCGCTTTTGTGCTTGGAACATTTTACAGAGCTTTTTTTTTCACACATCTATTTACTGCCATCTACCATCATCTATTTATAGTGGAGAGAAAGTATGTATGTATAATCTACTCCTCTGAGAGGATTTGACTTGGGAAGTTAAAACTTTCAGGGTCCCCCCCCTTAACCCCTGCCACCAACACCACTCCTTCTCCACAATGAACCATCACCCCCACAATACCCACTGCCATCCTACACCTCCCCCCCTCCACCATTTCCCCACAATACCCCATCAACCATCACCCCCTAATACCAACTACCATCCCCCATCAACCGTCACTGCCACAATACCCATCACCATCACACCCCCTCCCCTCCACAATCCCCCATCTACCATCACCCCCACAATACCTACCACCACCCATACTCCTCCTTCCCCATAACACCACTCACCCATCCACCGATTCCTCATGGGACATAGATTCCTCATGGACACAAGGGTAGGTCATAGCATGGACACAAGGGTAGGTCATAGCATGGACACAAAGGGCATCCTAATAAAGTATGAAACGGGACGATCCCACAACATACAAGACACCTGGTCAGCATCTGACGGTGGGACAAAGCATTCGTCACCCATTTTGTCCACGGTGTCTGAGTGTGCCTGGATGGTGTCACGTTCTGACAAAAAAAACGGGTTCCTGTGCAGAAATGTTCCAGTTGTACGACTCACTTGAAAGCCCCGTCAACAGGCAATCTGCAATAATTCACAACTTCCCTTTTCCCAATCGTTCATCTCCCCTTTATCGTTGCGACGAGCCCCGAAGGTCAATTTGTCCAATCGGAAGCCTTCGCCGACTCAGCCCGCATGCCAACTAAACTTAAATAATCAGGTGACACCAAATATACTTGGAAGTATATTTATCCTGAGTAATGGATTGTTAAGTTATTGATTGACAACAAAAGCCATGGAGCTTAATTTAAAGTAGGATTTCTTTTTTACAGTGTGTAAAGTTCAAACACGAAACATAATTGTACACAGACCATATCAGATTTACAAATGAGCAACAAAGGCACCGTTTCTGGAATGGCATCGTCAATTTTTTGCATTATTTCCTCTTGTTTTTATGTCGTATTCCAAGACTTGTTACAACCAGTTATTAAAGTGTTGCTGAAACAGAGTTTGACTTTTAAAATTCGATTATGCTTTAAAATGTACCAAAATGTTGGCATGGCTAAAAGTCATTTTTACCATCAGAAATGGCTGAGAATGTGGGATCTGGGTAACCCCTCACCACCCCCCCTCCTCCCCCCCTGCTCCCCCAACCACCCTTGGCCCCAGAGCCAGACTCCTAGCTTGTTGTGGTAGGAACCTAGACGACAATATTTCGTTTATACCGACATGTGAAAAAAACATGAATACAGTACAACACTGGGAAGCTCCTGAACATAGGTTTTGGTTACCAACACCATGGACACCAATATCCCCACTTTTATTCTACGTTTGCTTTACATTGCGTTTCATCAAAAAAAAAAAGCCCTTGTCAAGCTTGTACCACTCAAAAACATGGCACGTAACTTGTGCTTAGATGTAATATTGCTATCGCTATGGTGTTTGATGACCGGATGATATTTTCTCTCTGCTGCAGGTCAACGGCGCCTTCCTCGGCGGCCTGACCAGCAGGTGTCTGGCACTACAGCAGCACCTCCCGTTGGTCCCGAAAACAGGACCGAGCGCGTCTTCTCCGAGAGTCGCCCGGAGCGGCAGTCTGACGCTCGTGCTGACCGGCGCATTGAGCGGCCAGAGCGGAGAGTTTTTGCTCCCAGGCCTGAACGCCGGGCCTTCGAGCGTCCGATGGAAGACAAGGGTGAAGGGTCCACAGAGTTCTCCACTGACAGGTAATGTGAAGTATTCCTGTATGTGAGCTCTTTACTCATTAACTCGATGTGTACAGTGGGATGGCAGCACGTAATTGCCGAAAAGCATTTGATTGTTTTGTATACGTGTTGAGAATTTGTTTTTTTTTGAGGCTTTTTTGCCTTTAGTGCCAGTGAAAGACGTGACACATCAATTGGAAAAAAATATTACAAAAATTGGAGAGCTTTTCGAACACGTTACCCCATGCTGTCTTGAGAAACAAGGACACGGGTTGGGTCGAAGAGTGGCAAATTTGATTGTTCTTGATGACATAAGACACCGTAATATTTTGTGCAATAGTGATAAACGGAAGGGGTTTGAAAGTGTCAAAAAGGCGATTTGTGTTCTGCAGTGTTCAAGTATATAATTCAATTGAAATAAAATATAGATTTTAAGGGTTATAGAAAAAAACATTTCCTGAAGTTTACTGCCGTTGATGCTCCCTCCCCCCCCAACATAAGTCGGGGACCAAATCTTCCCCCATTCTTCCCTGCTGCTCGGATTCATCAGGGCAGTGCGGTCACCGTCAGTGCCCATTGGTCCCCATGGACCGGCCCTTTCCCTCTTGAGCCATTCTCTTTCACTCTCCCACCTCTCTCTCACTCTCACTCTCACTCTCTCTCACTCTCTCTCACTCTCTCTCACTCTCACACTCACTCTCACTCTCTCTCACTCTCACTCACTCTCACTCACTCACTCTCACTCACTCACACTCACTCACACTCACTCACACTCACTCACACTCACTCTCTCTCACTCACTCTCACTCACACTCACTCACACTCACTCACACTCACTCACACTCACTCACACTCACTCACTCACACTCACTCACACTCACTCACACTCACTCACACTCACTCACACTCACTCACACTCACTCACACTCACTCACTCACACTCACTCACTCACACTCACTCACACTCACTCACACTCACTCACTCACACTCACTCACACTCACTCACACTCACTCACACTCACACTCACTCACACTCACTCACACTCACACTCACTCACACTCACTCACTCACTCTCACTCACTCTCACTCACTCACTCACTCACTCACTCTCACTCACTCACACTCACTCACTCACTCTCACTCACTCACTCACTCACTCACTCACTCTCACACTCTCTCACACTCTCACACTCTCACTCTCTCACTCTCTCACACTCTCACACTCTCACACTCTCACACTCTCACACTCTCACACTCTCACACTCTCACACTCTCACACTCTCACTCTCTCACTCTCTCACTCTCTCACTCTCTCACTCTCTCACTCTCTCACTCTCTCACTCTCTCACTCTCTCACTCTCTCACTCTCTCACTCTCTCACTCTCTCACTCTCTCACTCTCTCACTCTCTCACTCTCTCACTCTCTCTCTCTCTCTCTCTCTCTCTCTCTCTCTCTCTCTCTCTCTCACTCTCTCACTCTCTCACTCTCTCACTCTCTCACTCTCTCACTCTCTCACTCTCTCACTCTCTCACTCTCTCACTCTCTCACTCTCTCACTCTCTCACTCTCTCACTCTCTCACTCTCTCACTCTCTCACTCTCTCACTCTCTCACTCTCTCACTCTCTCACTCTCTCACTCTCTCACACTCTCACTCTCTCACTCTCTCACACTCTCACACTCTCACACTCTCACTCTCACCCTCACTCTCACTCTCACCATCACTGTCACCATCACTCTCAACATCAGTCTCACCATCACTCTCACCCACACTCTCACCCACACTCTCACCCACACTCTCACCCACACTCTCACCCACACTCTCACCCACACTCTCACCCTCACTCTCACCCTCACTCTCACCCGCACTCTCACCCTCACTCTCACCCGCACGCACTCACCCTCACTCTCACCCGCACTCTCACCCGCACTCTCACCCGCACGCATTCACCCTCACTCTCACCCGCACTCTCACCCTCACCCTCACCCTCACCCTCACCCTCACCCTCACCCTCTCACTCTCACTCTCACTTCACTCTCACTCTCACTCTCTCACCATCACTCTCACTCTCTCACCATCACTCTCACTCTCTCACCATCACTCTCACTCTCTCACCATCACTCTCACTCTCTCACCATCACTCTCACTCTCTCACCATCACTCTCACTCTCTCACCATCACTCTCACTCTCTCACCATCACTCTCACTCTCTCACCATCACTCTCACTCTCTCACCATCACTCTCACTCTCTCACCATCACTCTCACTCTCTCACCATCACTCTCACTCTCTCACCATCACTCTCACTCTCTCACCATCACTCTCACTCTCTCACCATCACTCTCACTCTCTCACCATCACTCTCACTCTCTCACCATCACTCTCACTCTCTCACCATCACTCTCACTCTCTCACCATCACTCTCACTCTCTCACCATCACTCTCACTCTCTCACCATCACTCTCACTCTCTCACCATCACTCTCACTCTCTCACCATCACTCTCACTCTCTCACCATCACTCTCACTCTCTCACCATCACTCTCACTCTCTCACCATCACTCTCACTCTCTCACCATCACTCTCACTCTCTCACCATCACTCTCACTCTCTCACCATCACTCTCACTCTCTCTCTCTCACTCTCACTCTCTCACTCTCACTCTCACTCTCACCATCACTCTCACTCTCTCTGTCATAGCCCTGACTTGTGAAGGTGGGGGTACACCATCCTGGATGTGGGGGATCGATCTCTAAAGTCGCTCCTAGATCAATCGGTTGTCTCCATGACACGGACTTGTTCTTGAGAACTGTCCGGGGATACACAACACCAACACGTTACGTTTGTTGTTTGTATCCTTTATGACGTACTTTAAAACGGTGTTTCCTGTTTGGAATGTTTTTCAATTTTGACTACCAGACAGGCTGACAAGAGTGAAAACAATCATCTCACTCTTCTGCGCATGTGCAATCGGGACGAATTCAGAGGCAAAGTACTGCTAAACTCCTTACTTGTCTTCTGATTCATGTTTCCGATTTGTGTTCAAAATATAACATTCAATTGAAATAAAGTTGTTCCTTGATCATAAACTGATGTGTGTCGACAGAAGGACAGAGACAGACAGATGTGAACCAATTGCTTAACCCCTCCTTTGGTTTCATGTACATGTGTTTTTTTAAAAAAAAACGAACTACGTTGTCGATGGCACACCATCGCATATACCCGCGCGCCCTGCTTTGTCCCATTAACGCTAGGTGAAATTTTATCTTGCAAAATGGATTGACTATTCTTTTCTATTTGATGTGCTTTATGACCAAAGACTTACGATGTTTACTAAATCAGAAGTCATTGCAAGCATGTCAACATTTCATGAAACATTAATTTAACACTGTCCAGCAATATAGAGCTGTGCATCAATTTAATCATAGGAATGAACTGTGTATAATATTAATTATAATTGTCCATAATCAATTAGATAAATACAGTAAAACCTGTGACTGTGTCACTCATGGGGGCCACATAGGTACGTTCTTTATAAAAGAATTTACCATGTACAATGGGAAATACACTTAAAAAAATCAGCCCCCATGACCCCACCCCCTCTGGCTCGGCCCCTAGGGGTCATATCAAAAATCCGACACTGTTGTGCACTTCCCCATACATATATCTACTATGTCCCAAAGTTTCAAGTTCTTATTTCAAACAGTGTAGGAGGAGCTATTTTGACCCCCTATTTGCTAAGCACCCCCTACCCCCCAAGCACCCTCTGATCATCATGTGTTTAAAAAAATATGTTGTTAAATGTATAACTCATGAATATGTTTAATTTAAAAAGCGACAAGAGAATTTTTTTTTAAATCGACCCCCATGACCCCAACCCCTCTGGCCCGACCCTAGGGATCATATCAAAAATCTGAAAGTGTTGTGCACTTCCCCATACATATCTTCATATATATATATATATATATATATATATATATATATATATATATATATATATATATATATATATATATATATATATATATATATATATATATATATTTTGGCACGCCCCTTTTTTTGTCCACCATCAGATTTTTTGTTACTGCATGAAATGAAACAAGCTTTGACATATAGAGTAATGATATTATTGTCTTCCTTAAGAGGCCCCTCAAAATTTGTTTGGATGATTATGGTAGTTAAACAGTTCAAAAACTCCATTTGCAAAATGGGAGGAATTATTGCACAAAAAAGAAATAAAAATGTTTCCCATTTTTTAGAGGACCACTAAGATGAGTTCGTCTCATAGAATCACGGTCCATTTGGGGAGAAAACAGTTGAGTTCATACCTGATGAATTTGCACTTTCCATGTGCTGTAGTTTCTTCACAAAACCATGACTTTCTGACTAAGTACAAAGTATTTCTTTGCTTTTTTATACATGGTTGCCGTTTTGTCCTCACTCCTCTGATGTCACTCCTCCGATGAAAATTCTTTTGCTAGCATCCCCCCTCCCCCCCCCCCCCCAAGTCCAAGCCTTAGCCTTGATCCTAACAGTGATATTGAACATCCTCATAAATCAATGGATAAAAATGATATAATATATTGTTTAAAATACATTCATGCTATCTGTCTTTTACCATATGTTGCCAGCGACGTGAAGCCCGTCGAAGACGGGCATCTTTACTAGTATCTAATATGTCCCAAAGTTTCAAGTTCCTATTTCAAACGGTGTCAAAGGAGTTACAGGGTAAGACAGACAGACGGATGAACGGAGACAATCACAATATTCCCGCTTTTCTTCGAAAGTGCGGGAATAACAACCTATTTTGGGTGAGTGCAAACAATGGGATTCACCAAGAAACTTTTTAAAGATTAGATTGAATATGTTGTCATGAAAACCTCAGATACAGTTGGCAAGACTGCAAATTAATGTCGACATGGTTTGTGCCAAGCTTTGGAAAAGCCATAGGCAAGCATACAATTATTATAAGGAAACATACTAAACACTCGCTTCAATTCCTCGACGAGCATCCAGGCATGTGCTGGCGTGCTTTAACAATTGTGTAACCTGTTCTTTAAATATATAAATAAGTCAAAGCTTTGCCTGCATCCAAGTTTCATGTACACTGTGTTGGGTTTGCTTTTGTCATAATTCGATCAAATGTTTGTCATGTTTTAAATAATGATGTATGCGGAGTGGCAGTCAGCATAGCATGCAGATGTGTTTTTATTGCTTAAGGTATTTGAACAGCCTTCATAAAACATAGCTGGTTGGTAAGCTTCTTGCAAATATACCTTTAAATGCACATTCTTGGCTGCCGACTTTGTCCAGTGTAAACAACCAAAACTTAAAAAAAAAAAAAATTTAACCTCACATTTATGCTGAGTGTCAAACTTCGAGTGTGCATCGCACCAATAGGTACAGATAGCTTGAGTGGTAGAGATATATGGAAATAGTACGGGAGTGGTTAGAGATGGATTGGGTTAGGGAAAGGGTAGGGAGAGGCATGGGTGGATGGAAAGACAGGGATCTGAAGAATTACTTTGGCGTAAATTTTTTTTGAAAAAGTATGTTTTCATACAACACACAAATTTGTCTGTTCTTGTGCACAAAGTTTAGGCGTAGCACAGAAAATGGCACTGAGTGCAAGACCAAAAATGAGGTGGTAGAAGATGGACAGACCACTCAGAGATTTGGCTTCATTGCTGGACAAGCCAATGATTTTTATGGTGCTGCACTACTCCATGGCATTAAGGTGTGGAAGTTGTTTTTGGTCCACATAAAGGTAGAGCAGCATTCCATCCACCTGCCGATTTAAGGCCTTGTTGTATGTCATTATAATTTTGGACTTGCTTTGGAAAGAATTGGCACAATGGAGGCCGATTCTAATTCATAGTTTGCACAAGAGAAATTGGAGCTTCTGATGATGATCAAAAGGTAGAAGGACTTAAGCTTGTTTGAGAGGTTTGTCAAAGAAGGGGAATGGACGTTTAACTCGACGGTCCTTTGGAAGATAATGTACGTGTAGATGTGGCAGGGTTGAAAGACATTCCAAGTGGAAGACCAGCTCCTGATTCTCTCAAGGTATGCAGAGAGTGGAGAAGCTGCTGCGTGTCTGTCTGAAGGATCAGGCATCCTATGTCAAAGGATATGTTTGTCAATGAAATTACAGAGAGGGTTTTCCAGAGAATCACAAAGATCATTGACGAAGATTAGGAACACGACTGGGCTGAAGACGCTGCTTTGTGGCACTCCAGCTTTGACAGCTTCAGGAGATGAGACGATCCAGTTGAGTCATGCATCGAGTATGAGAATGGACAAGTCAGGAAGCCATGAAAGGAGGTGGCCTTTGATGGTGTTCAGAGAGCAAGGTGGGCTGCCAGACTGTCATTTGCTTGTGATATGTCCAGAGATGTGGCCCTGACATTTTGTCTGAGATTTGGGGCAGCAGAAACAGCATGTCCAAGATATAGTGACGGGGATAGAAACCAAATTTATGACTTGGCGCCATGACGTTTGAGAAATGAAGGAGTTGATGTCAAATGCAATCGTGGATTCCATGACTTTGCTTATATTTGGAAGGAAGCTCGTTGGTCGGTGGTTAGGAGGATCTGTTTTTGCCCTTTTTCATGTCGCAGTGCTGTTGGCAGACTTCCAAGTCGACGCAAGGTGATTGCTGAACAGAGCAGAAAGATGTATGCAAGAGCAGTAGAGCAGGTTTTCAGAATACGGGTGCAGATTCCCTCTGGGCCTGTTACAGAGTTGAGTTGAAGGTTGGCGGACGCTTCCCCACAATCTAAAGGCGGGTGCAAGTAGATAATGTAGGGGGCAGGAGTGAGTGGTTTGCTACATGATATTTGGAAGGAAACGCAGAGTTGAGACAACGGGCTTTCTCACGAGTCGACTCCACCGTGATGCTGTCAGAGATGAGGGAGGAGACATAGGGGGAGCAGACATACCAGAGACAGCTGAAGGCAGCATATTGTAACTGTGGTCGGATGGTCTCTAACGACCAATGCCCGACAGGTGGGTATGGGATGGGAGGTCACCACGTCTGCCCTGTAATTTGCGGATGCGTCAACGGTGACTACCATTGGCCAATCCACCTGTCAAAATGGCTGAGCAAATGAAACAAGCGCCTTCATGCATGAATCCCAGTCGACCCCTCTGCAGGTTCATCTACCTATTAAATATAAGCACCATGGAGCTTCCCATTTCCTCAATGGCCACAAACAGATTCTCATTAACATTAACGAACGAATATGATTTTATTGCAGAGCAAGTGAGTGCAGAGAGAGAACGACGACCACACACATGGTAAATCAAACGGTAACAAATTAATAACGAGAAGGGCACTTAACTATCTCTGATGATGCACAGATCTCAATGGTCATTTTTAATAACTGGAATGGTAACAAATTAATAACTAGAAGGGCATTAATAACTAGAGCCCATTCGTCCGCCACGCAATGCCTGATCCAATGGAACATATCAGGACCAATAAATACATCGTTTTTTGCCCCATATCTAAATGGTGAAGAATAACTTTAAAATTATAGTGAATCTCAGATTCGGATCTTCACAAAAATTTAATCATTTCGTCCTTGTCACACACCCAACGTGCCCACCAAGTTTCATCCAAATCCATCCACAACTTTTTGAGATATCGTGCTATGTATCGTTTTTAGCCCTATCTCTCAATGGTTCCCATCGTGGACAGCCGTTTGGCTGCTGGTTGCATCATTGGTTAGGGGCGTGGCTATACCACTGATGCAGTGCCCTTATTACCAGTATCCTGGTGCTCATTTTGCCGACCTCGGAAAGATGACAGGCTGAGTCAACCCCTGGTGTTAATTCGGTGTCCAACAGGGCTCGAACTCAGGACCCGAGGATCCCAAGCCACCACCCTAACCGCGAAGCCAACGCCAGATTCATCTCTCAATAGTGAAGAATCACTTTTTTAAAATTCCAGTAGTCGGATCCGGATCTTCACCAAAATCTAATCAGTTCGTCCTTGTCACGCACCCAACCTGTCCTCCAAATTTCATCTGAATCCATCCAAAACTTTTTGAGATATCCTGCACACAGACAGACAGGGGTAAAACATAACCTCCTTCACCTTCGGTGGCAGAGGTAATAAGTTGCCTCTTGCCCACTGTTCTCAATGGCTTCATTATTTGACTTAATTATCCTTCACTGGGAGTGAGGGAGGACAACGGTACTCGGCAGGAGGTTGATGAAACAGAGAATAGAGAGGATTGGAGAAGACCTGCTCCTTGAGGGATGCCTGCATGTATTGGGTGTGAACTGAATCGGTTTGCCTCACATGTCCCTTCAGCCGTGCTTTCTGAAAAACACTAAAAACGCGCAGACCTCGGCAAGAATCACAATGCAGCAGGTAAACATTCCAGAGGACCACCTGGACAATGCACTCTGGGAACCCTCTCAAAAGATGAACCAGAGACCTTAGACAAGAACGTTGGATATGAACCTTGGACACAGACAACCCTTCAGACCACCTTGAACACGGAGCTCTGGCAAGAATGACCCTTGAGATTACCTTTCATCCTTTTGTGTCGTGCTTCAGGGTGGCGTCTTCAACTGCCCGTCACACGCTCATTGGCTGGCCTGTGGAGGTGGGGGAATGACCCCCACCATATGCTTATGCTAAACATTTACTATGAAATAACGATTATAATTTTTATTCCCCATTTATCCCTCAAGCCAGGACTGTAACAACATAGTCCACACGTAGATTTATGGAGAGCATAAATAACCAATAAATTCCATTGAAACGGTAAAATTACGTCTTAACTGGGTAACTGATTGAATGACCATTGAGATCTGTACATCATCAGAGATAGCTTGGATTGTTACCTCTACCACCGAAGGTGAATGGAGGTTATATTTGCATACCTGTTTGTCTGTCTGTCTGTCTGTCTGTGAGCAGGTTATCTCAAAAAGTTAAGGACGGATTTGGATGAAACTTGGTGGACAGGTTGGGCGTGTGACAAAGACGAACTGATTAGATTTGGATGATGATCTGCATCTGGAAAAAAACATTTTTTTTCAAGTGATTATTCACCATTGATAAATACTAGTACGTGCCTGTACGTGCGTGCAAACCAAAAATAAACTTTCAAACAAACACACAGGCCGTTCCTTCACTCTCGTAAACGACGACTGGATTGGGGCATTGTGTTTATCTATAAATGCGCATAAGAAATCGAGAAATTATTAGAATACAGTAAGTCATCACTATCCGGAAGTGGTGCGTGCCCGTACAAAATGTTCACATGCATTCCATGAATTATCGCTTTCATTGAAGTAACAAATGCTGTGATACTTACACACACAGAGTTAATTAAAATCCAAATTAAAATCAAGTTTACCTCCCTATCTTTGCTTGCCATGACATTCGCTGCCATTGACAATCGCCACTCCTATGCCACGGTAACTAAATGGCGCCCTTTTCCCATCGGCCACGCCTACGCAGCAACGTGTCTTGTCATTGGTTTGGTAAATAAATGGCCATAACTTGGGAACCACTTGTCCGATTAATATCAAACTTTGAAAAGGCACATATCCAGGTCCCCAGCAATATAGCTGGCAAGTTTCAATTAGATCAGACCAGTGGTTGTCGAGAAACAGTGGTCTCACTCTCACTCTCACTCTCACTCTCACTCTCACTCTCACTCTCACTCTCACTCTCACTCTCACTCTCACACACACCTACCTGGAATTATAGATAGATGGCTAAAAACGATACATAGCATGATATCTCAAAATGTTGTGGACGGATTATGAGGAAACTTGGTGGATGGGTTGGGTAGGTGACAAGAACAAGCCGATGAGATTTTTGTGTGTGACGAGGATGAAGGGTCTGGATGCAGATCTTGGCCTATCAGTGGGCTACAAAACGTAAGCTGTTCAGCCTGGTGGAGGTATGCGCTCTGATGACGAGTGTTAAATTTGCTTAAACAATGAAGCCCCTTTGTGGCTTGCTCCGAGTGAGGTAGCGTTGGCAACCTTGCCATGGTTAATGGGGGTTGCTTTTATTTTATTTTATTTAAAACGGTTGTAATCCAGTGCAGCAGGCTATTGAAGTCAGCATGCACATCAGTACATAGCAAATATTTATTGAGACACCATCTCTTGAATGGTGTACAAGGTAAACCACTTTCTGCATGAAGCATCACAATATCAAATGCTTATTGGTACTGCTCCTCATACAGGACGTGTAGTGCCAGGTGAACAATTTGCTGCTTGGTTATTACCCTCGCCAAGGGAGAGTGTATTGCGTTTGGGTCCATTGGGAATTTTATTTTATTTTTTAACATATTGATCGCCTCTGTTTGTTTGTGTGTTTGTTTGTCTGTTCGCTTGCCTCCAGCCCAAACTGCTCAAATGATCATTCTGAAATTTTCAGAGATTAATGTCACCAACCCTGTGACAGTCCCACATTGAAGCTTCGTAAAATTCGGTCAACCAAAAAGGTCTACATAGGCCAATTGGCTAATTTGAGCCAAATTTTCTAAAATCCTCAAATGTCATCCGATTGACTTGAAATTTGAACAGGATTTGCATATGAGGTCGCTGAATTCAACCACCTATTAATTTTGAGATCAACATAGGCCAAAAGGCAAATTTGGGCCAAATTTTTATAAAATCCTCAATTTAAATCCAATTGAACTGGAACAGTTCAATTGAACAAACATGAACTGTTCCACCTGGCAGAGGTATGCGCTCTACCGAGTACCATTCTACTTTGTGCCGTTTTGCTAAGTGTCGTTCTATGAGTGATTATTCATTTGTTTGTCTGTCTGTCTGTCTTTGTCCACACAGACCTTTTGTGTTTTTCTCCACAACCACTTGTTGAATTGAGACGAAATTTCCACCATCGGAGCGACTATTCATGTGAAATGTTTTATGATAATTATGACATCATAGGTCACGTGATCTGGTCACCATGTTGGAAAAATGGAAAAAACTTTGGACTTCTGTATTTCCGAAACCACACCAAGGAAAAAATTGAAACCTGGCACATGGCAAGTACTCCTTGTGATTTTTGTGATTGTGGGGAATAAGTGATTTATTGTGATGTGATTGTGGGGAATAAGTGATTTTTTTTAATGACTTTATAATTGCATATGTAAAACGCTACATCTAACCAGTATGAACATTTTTGAGGGTCATCTCGGGATAAAATGCTCCACAGAAATTTTTTGATTACGTCATCAGTCACGTGATTTGGTAGCCATATTGTTTTTTTGTTTTTTTTTAACCTTCAAAAATCTTCTCTGAAGTGGCTGAACAGATCGAGGCGAAATTTTACACATATGACTGCCTATCCATGCGGAACAAAAGGTTCACACAAATGACATCATAGGTCACATGGTTAGGCGCACATATTGGATTTACCCTAAAACCTATTTTAAAAATCTCCAGAACAGCTGGACAAATCGAGGGAAAACGTCACATAAATGCTCCCCAAGTCATGGGTGCACAAGTTTGTTCAGGAATCATTGATAGGTCACATGGTTTGGCAGCCATGTTGGATTGAAGAATAATATTAAATAATGTTTTTCTCTGGAATCGCTTAATCAATTGATGTGAAACTTCACATTTATTATCGAGTCATGATGGGGAATACATGTTTTAAATTTCATCTTGATTGGACGCATGGTCTGGCATCTGGAATTATTTAATATTTGATATGGTGCCTCCCATTTTTGAGGTTTTTTTTTATCTCACTTGGCTGTGCCTAGATGTGTTTGAGGGTAGAGGAGTAGCAGCTGAAATGCAAATCTTATCCAGGTTCTTCCTGATGACTTCATCTTTGTGTTTTGCTTGTCTGGGTTCCTTCTGATGACTCCAATGCAGGACTTGTACTTTTTTGGTCTTCCATTCGATTTGAAATGAATTAATTTTAATCCCATTCTGAATTGTATTGAATAATGAATTTATATAATAATAAAAAATCTCATGGGTCAGGGTCAGGTGTCCAATCAAAGCAGGACGTCTTGGTGCCCAATCATCACTGCCAGCAGTTATAAAGTTGCAGTTCTAATTATACCTCATTAATTACATAACACACCAGTACACAAACACCACCCAAAACAAGTCCTGGTGAGGGTCTGCAATATCTGATTGATCTTTTTCTTGTTTTATGCCTGTTTTTATAGCAGCAACACTTTGTGGTGTATGAGGAGAAATGTACAGTTGTTCTTGCTTTTATTTTTGCACACCTTAGACTTGGAGGCTCATACTCGCAGCGTGTGGGACTGTCGTTTATTCATTCTTTTTTTTCCGCATACATCAGCTTCCTTTGAAGTTTTGCAAAACTCTCGGTTATGATATATATCGATTTTGTTTTTAAAAAAAAAAACTTTCCATTCAATCGTAGCAGTTACAGCTCTACACTTTTGGATGCTGCCATGCCCTCAACGGTGCTCACATCAATGGTGGAGTTGCCGTACACGTTCTTTAAATGCCTGCACATATTCACTGGAGGAACTTCTTCCGCAGTAAGAAGTTCAGTAACTGTTTTCCGATGATGCTTTGGTTACGAACTGCAAAATAAGAGTTATTACTTTTGTGCCGACCCGTGTAATTTGACCATTAAATAGCGTGGAGGTGCAATCCTTTGATTCTTCGGAAATGGAGTCGATTCTTCAGATTCATGGTAAGGGTATTCACTTGGCATTTAATTTCCTTTGCCCACGTACGAGACAGGCAGTTGAGAAGCGCTCAGTCCGCTTGGTATCATGTTGGAGAATACGTAAGTTCCCTTTCCTTCTGTTTACTATGACCATACTGGTAAAAGCTCATCATCTTGTATTCCGCTGGAAATCGAATCGGGGTCGTATGCACCATTGTGAGTGTTGATGTTACTTTGAATCACTTTTTTCCTGATTTCATTACATCTTGAAACACCAAAGTTTAAATGCCACTCAAAATCTTCCTTTTCACATCTCCACAAGAACTTGATCTTCATTGAGTTCAACTGTTTTAAGCAGGGCAGAATGATGAGTTCCTTGTCAAATCTGGATCAGAGGAAGTGTTTCTTGTTAAGTTTGGTTTGTCATTTAACTCCAATATACCCCCCTTCCTGTTGCTACCTTCATCCATGCAACAGTTGGAAAGTGCCTGATTCCTGCAAGCTGTTATGATGTTGTGGATATTGATACGCCTCTGAGGTGGTCGGGATAGACGAAGGAAGTTCAAGCTTAGTGCGGACTAACACGTCATACAGGAGGTTGATGAAACCTCACTTTTCATCTTTTACTCAAGGTATTTCCCTGCTACACATACACACTTGTCCCATTTATCTGGTAGCCCCTCGATGTCATCTGCTTAGAAACATTTCTGTTGGGTGCACAGCCATTTCAGGGTGTGCTTTGACTTCTTTTGTTTTCAAATCTTAATGCTCCCCAGATGTTCTTTGAGTGGTCCAAAGAGACTAAAATCACAACCTGATTGGTCTGTTCTGTATGTTGGATCATTTCAAACTTCCTAGCCTATCTTTGCGAAAGGTCACATTTGCCATGTTAGGGCAAACAACATTGTGCAGTTAGGTCTCACCCTGAGACAGCCTACCTGTCTGCCCTCTGCATATTGTCTCTCATTGCGCAACTGGTCACTATAGTGCATTGTTAGTTTTCCTACACTCAAGAAATTCCACGCAAATTAAACCATTAAGGTCCCAAACACTTGCTGCAAGCTACCCTTATGATGGCTGAACTTTGCATTTTTTTATTGTGATGGGGTATTGATCATCTGCACACCCTCCTGGCTCACTTTGGGTGAGGTGTGAAATGATGGACCGAAATCTCATCACGTGTCTATCTTCAATAAATTGTCGTTTCTTTCCCTCTCCAATCCCCTCTCTTAGTAACGTTCCAGGAGTTTGATTGCAATGACCACACTTTTCTTTCTTTCTTTCTCTTGGAATACAGAGCCGAGGCTTCGAACACCGACATTCAATTATTCGGCAATTTTGTGTCGGGTAATCCGGCATTTTTCCAAAATGCTCTGCTTTTCACGTTTATTCTTTGTTCAAGTGACAGCGGTTTGTTGCATGCCAAAACGCTCCATGTTGTTCACCAGTTCACACCTATTTTGAACTATCTGCACCATTTAAACACGTAACTACGTGAAACTATCATGCCGGGTGTCGTGGCATGCACCTGTAATCCGGCTACTCGGAGGCTGTGGTTGGGGGATCGCTTGATGATGGGTCCCTGCATTATGCCGCGCTAATACATGGTACAAAGCATCCCGGCCGATACCGTGGCACCCAATCCTGATTGTCAGGTCAGGCCAGATCAGATCGCTAACTTGCTACGGGTATCATGTAAAACCCATACTCGCCTGGTCATGGTCGAGTGTCGGCGACTTAGCCGACTCCCCACACCAGGTCCCCCTGGTATTGAGGGTGTATGGACATGGACAACCAACCAACAACCAATTATTGATAGGTCACATGGTTTGGCAGCCATGTTGGATTGAAGAATAATATTAAATAATGTTTTCTCTGGAATCGCTTAATCAATTGATTTGAAACTTCACATTTATTATTGAGTCATGATGGGGAATACATGTTTTAAATTTCATCTTGAAATGAAACCATGGGTTGTTGGACCCATGGTCATGTCATGATGGGTTGTTATGGGGTTGTTGGATGGGTTGTCATGATGGGTTGTTGGACAACCAACAGGATTCAACACAAAACCTGCCAAAGGGTGGAAGAGCTCCTTGTGAGTCAACGGCCATCCATATCTGGTGCCAACTACATCTGTGGATGTTGTCCTGCAGTTGGTTACCTTTCCTCGGAGGTTGGTGGCAGGATTTGCACTCCAGCAACCACAAAACACTTCTATCCGCAAACCACACTGTGGTGCGTCGGGGTGATGCTGAGGTGTCGTACACCAGACGACAGTCTCCTCGGGTTAATCTGAGGCGGTCCCTTCGGGTGGGTGCCTCGAATGTCCTCTCCCTAAGAGATGGGGATGGGCCAGGCATCTGCATGGGGGATGGCCAGACGGAGGCCCCTGGAGTACTGGTGGATGAACGCAGCGGCGTGCTTTGTTTGGTGCATGCTTCCAATGTATGTATGCGCGTGAAACATATATGCATCAACAAACTACCAACGGTCTCCTGTGAATTTTAGCTGGTTTTGATGTCTGCCTTGATTTAGGAACTTGAAGACCCTGAAGATCAGTTCCACAGCACATATGATTTGTCATCTGCCGTTTTAGTTTTACTCTGAATGTTTTGACCAGTATTGACTTCACTTTCTGTTTAAACTTGGTCATGGTAGAATTTCAAGATTAAAAATTTTATTTTCATACCTGTAACAAAAAGTCCATGTCACCTTTGAATTGCCCTTGTATTTGTGGTGTGAGGTGGGGTTGTATTTTTCACTTGCTGCTTTTTTAGCTCACCTGGAACTTAGTTCCAGTGAGCTTATTTATTGAAGCATTGGTGGGGGGGGGGGAGGGACGGGGGTTGAGAACTCTTCATGAGGGAAGAGAAGTCGCTTCTTGCGATGTGGATAAAAAGGGCTCGAACCTGGGAGCCCTCAACTTTCGGAGAAATTATTCCTCAGATTATGTTCTGAAGGCGATAGAGGTCCCCATGTGTCAATAAATGAAGTGAAGCTTCTGCCAGCAAGGAACAGTATTAAAATAATGAGGTCAACTTTGGCTGTGATTCGAGAAGATGAAAAAGGAAAAGACAAAAAAAAAGGTTGGCTCAACCAGCTGCCTGGCAAACAGAAGGGAAGACGCCTGTGCTTGTAAGAGGAGGTAAGGATGGTCTGCCCATGCAAAATGGGAAATGGAGTGGTGGGTGGTGGGGGGGTGGGGAAGGGTGAAGTCCTCCCATTAAGTAAAAAGGGCCAGGGGTCTGTGAATCTGTGAGGACAAGGGGGAGGGGGTGTCTGTCCGCATATGGTAAGACAAGTGCTGGTTGGCTACTGTGTGGTGATGCTGAATTCGGGAGTGGTTAAAGGGAGCAGATGGTTGGGGTTGCAGGCCTATGTGCGTGGAAAGATTATAATGGTTGGCTATGCGCATGGGATGGGTGGTGGTAGTCTTACCACCCGTGGAGAGATGTGGGGGTGGGGTGACTTCCTTGCCTTATTCCTCTGGGTGGTTGATGCCTGAGTGAGAATGGTAGTTTCGACAAGCAGGCATTACTGTAACCTCCTACAGGCTGCCTGAGCTGAGCACCAGCTGCCCCACTGGACTGCTCAGTTGTCCATATCTGATTGCCTTACCCATGTATGCTAATACCTGCACCCCTCCCTTCCAGCCACATGGCAAGCACAGAACTCTACGGAAAAGTGGCTCGCCAGAAGAAACAGCTCTCTGCTTCCTTTTCTTTCCCTGTGCTATTCCCTTTCCTGTTATCCTTGCCCAGTACCTTTGCATGTCCTCAAAATTTTCAAACCTTTAACAACCAACGGAAGGGGGCAATGGGAGAAAGGCGGATAAGGGGTGGGGCAATAGTACACATTTAGAGACCACGATAAGTTTTATACCTACTTCTGGTATTCACATACCTGTTGCAGCTTAAACCATGCACTTAATAATGCAAGATATAAGACAAAGTGCACTTGTATTATAAAAATACAAACAGATATGAAGACCCAGACACAAGTTGCACTGTTTTGCTATTCCAACGCTGATCGTGGAATGTCAGTTTGTCCCAATTATGATTGAACTGCGTCATAATTTGTGCATTGTGCAGGTCTGAGAGACCTCCAAGGGGCCGTGGGGTCTTCCGAGGTGGGCGAGCCCGAGGCAGGGGGTTCAACCGCACAGACGGCTTTGACATTCGTGGAAAGCGAGAGTTTGATCGACATAGTGGAAGTGACCGCATGTGAGTATATCGTCACAATCACGATTCATAGCATGACCGAGTGTTTATGCCTTGTGTCCATTATCAAGCTTGTAAATGGGAAGTTATTGCCGGCCGAGGTGAATGGGCAGTTCAAGCGCTGCACATTGATTAGTATTCCTAAACCCTCCCCCCTTCCCCCTCCTCCCCACCACTCCCCGTGCCATTTACACCGACCCAGGCTCATCACCTTGGGGCTGATACTCTTGTTGTCCATGTGCACTGTTGAATTTGCTACATTTATTTTGGAGATGTACATATCTACTCCAGTGTTCATATAATTCAATTCAAATGTTTTTATGGAGATCAAGTTTAACAAAAATAAAAAATAATAAAATCAGCAACGTAAACAAATCCTGATCAAAAAATTGTCATGATAAGCGATAGACCAAACTCGCCCTACGAAGGGTCTTGGCACGCATGGGTGAGGCTCGTAGTTTCTTTCGCGAATTTCTGTTGTGCAAATTGTGCCTCGGTTATTGTCGAATGAAGAATTGTACAGTTGGTGAGAGAAGTGTTAGAATAATAAATAAATAAATAAAATAGCTGCTGTCGGAGTTGAAACGTCATGCCCACCAAACACTGAATCCAATGGCAAAGACTCGAGAGCTGGA
Source organism: Eptatretus burgeri (assembly GCF_056783735.1). Lineage (NCBI taxonomy): Eukaryota > Metazoa > Chordata > Myxini > Myxiniformes > Myxinidae > Eptatretus > Eptatretus burgeri. The sequence goes on from NC_140966.1 coordinate 75,726,663, forward strand.
GGGGCAAACCTCCAAAGGATGGAAATTCGTGAGTCATTGAACAAAAATGGCACTTAGTTTGTAAAAATGTGTGATAACGCGTGAACAAGGAACAAAGGCGTTGGTTGCCCCGGCCTGATTTCATCTGTGTTTGTTGAACGTCATCAGGCAATGCGGAGTTTGCAAGGTTCTTTTCTTCGTAGTTTTGCATGCTTGAGGGTGCGTGCGTCAAGGTTGAAACGAGGACCCTGGACACAAGTCCGAGTCGCAATTAATGGCCGTACTATCTGCTCGCACTTCAGCGTGTGGCTAACATGGTCCGTAGCCAAAATTATCCAAGGGAGGTCTCGCAACGACCTTCACCACACAAACGTTAACGACGTTATCAAATACCTCACCAGAGAGCAAGCCCAAATGCTTGGAACCCGCTCTACCTCACGGACCGGCTTTTTGTTATGCATACGTGTGTATTGCGAGCTCGTGTGTGCAGCCGTTGCGGCGAGTCAACCTCTGCAAACCTGCTGGTGGATACAAGGCATTGTTATGCATTTGCTTGGACTAATCCATTGTTATCTAAACACACTTTTGAGCATCGTTTTCTTTTGTTTTTGAAACTCATCCGTTTGGCCGGTAATCCTGTGTAGGTGGAAAAACTCACTTCACGACAAATGACTTGAGGACCCGCAGCGTGGGAGTTTGTGCCGTTATTCGGCCGATCAGGAAGTGCCAAACGGGAGTCTGGTGAAATTGTGTCGAGACCACGTTTGGATTGCAATGGCGTTAGTCATAAATCCAAATGTAACGGCTGCCACATATTGTGCTTTATTTTGGACAAAAGTGGTGATTCATCAAAAGAACTGATTGGATGTAATTTGACTTCTTGTCGTCTAAAGAGTCTCAGTTTGTCAAGGTCCTGTTTTTACCTTGTTTTCTTTTCTTCTTTTTTGTTGGGGGTGTTAAAGAATGGCACTTTGGAGGTTTTTGTTTGGCATTAGCTCCTGTTCCAAGGGTGTGGATGTGCCACATATTAGAAGATGTTTGGGAATGGGCTCGAGTAAGCAGAACCGAGAATGAAACCGCTGTGTTTTGCCTCCCTAGCGGGCCGAAGTTGGAGGAGAAGCGTCGGGGCAACGGGCCACACAACTGGGGCTCTGTGAAGGATGAGATGGGGTCAGTGGGGGTCGGTTCTCTTTTCTGTTCTCATCCTCAGAAAGCCACACTGCTCCCCCACAATCCTTACCCAAGCCTGTGAAACAACTGATTAATTCCATTTTAGCCCCATCTCTGAAGGCAGAAGATGCTCGGCCTGTGAGCTTGGTGGACGTTTGCTTTAGCCATCGATTGGTGTGTTGGCATTTAATGACCGTGTAAGTCATCAATGCCGCTTCATTTTGGTGTGTTTCTTTGTTTGCTCTGAGATTGAGTTTCAACTGTTGTCTGGATTTTCATCCAAAGGACCGTTCCATTCTTCACAAATGTTTTGTTGCCTCGAACATTGCACCATCACCAACTCTGCGAAGCGATGCAAAGCATTTGACCATATTTGTGTGGGCTGTTTGCCTGTGCCTTACCGTGTCATTTCTGATGGTGTCAACCAAAAGAGATCTGTACCTAGATCCCCAACTCCACCTGGCCAGTATGTCATCCACTCTCAGGGCAGCTGGGCCAAGGTGTGTGACGTTTTCAGTATCTTTGTGTTTTCAGATTTGTTACATTGACACTGGCCTTCTCCTCCCTCTGCTTTGCCAACTGACCATCGCTTCTTTCTGAGCCGTACACGCTACATTACTCGGCTCTCTTGCCATATTGTTTCTGGAAGTGCCATGTTTTATTTTTCTGCTCAAGGCTGGTGCCTTCCACTTGTGTTTAACGATTTGAGAAGTATGACCGTTTTGAAGAAAACCGAGATAAACAACCGAGTTGAGTGGGGGGTCTTGTAGTCCCAGGTCGAGAGCTTTGCTCAGCATAAGTATGTCTTTATTTTCTTTGAGATTTTCCACAGCACACACCACTCCTGCACGCGTCTTGCATCTTTATTACGTCCGCCACGGAAGGTGGACATAGGTTATGTATTTATTCATGTTTGTCTGTCTGTCTGTGAATAGGATATCTCAAAAAAGTGTGGACAGGTTAGGCGTGTGACAAGGATGAATTGATTCGATTTGAGTGAAGATCCAGATTCCGGATACGAGAATTGTCAGTGATTCTTCACTGTCGAGTGATATGGCCAAATTCTATCGATAGCACCATATCTCAAAAGGTTATGGACGGGTTATCACAAAACTTGGTGGATGAGTTGAGAAGACAAGAACAAGCCAATTAGATTTTGGTTCAGGTCCGGATGGAGATCCGGGCTATCGGTGGAATATATCACGTAAACTGTTCTGCTTGGCAGTGGTATGCGTTCTCCCAAGTGCCGTTCTAGTTTTCTGGGTAATTTGCTCATTGTCGTTTCATGAGACCGCCCCAGCGGTCACGTGGTTGTCTCTCTGCAGGCAGCGAATGTTTGCGAGCCTTGTGCTTTAACACCAAGCACTCACCGTGTTTTGCACTGTGCATGGATACTTTGATAGTTCTGTTCATGGGAAGGAGTTGTTTGCTGTGGAGCAGACAATTTGTGTGCGGCAAAGCATGTGTGGTGTCTGGCTTGTTTGCTGTTATTTTTCTTTCCATTGCATGTGTGTGCTCTGGCTGTGGTTGCCCTTTGTTCCCATCATGAGAGGTGGTGAAATCAGACCTCTGTTGCTTTGTTCATAACTCTAGCTCTCTCTGCCCCAACCCCCAACCTCCCTGTCCCCGGGACTTCTCCCTTTTGCTCTTCCCAGTGGCCTGAAACCAGAGGACAAGCGTGGAGGGAGTGGATCCCACAACTGGGGCTCCCTGAAGGATGATATCGGGTCAGTGGGTTTCCTTTGTACATTATTTTGAGCTGGTCTTTACAAACTGATGGCAAGCAACAAAAAATATATCACTGTCATTGCAAACCTCTCCTCCATAGTGTACATATTTGGCTTTGTACGTACAACTTGGAATGCATGGACATGATGTTGGTTCTTCTGCTGGAGTCGCATCTTTTTACCTCCACCACCAAAGGGGAAGGAGGTTAAGTTTTCACCCCCTCTCTGTTTGTTTGTTTTTCTGTTTGTCTGTCTGTGTGCAGGATATCTCAAAAAGTTGTGGATGAACTGGTTAGATCCGACTATTATAATTTTTCAGTGATTCTTCACCATTGAGAGATCGGGCTAAACTTGTATATAGCATGATATCTCAAAAAGTGGTCGACAGATCCGGATGAAACTTGGTGGACAGGTTGAGTGTATGACCATGATGATTCGATTCAAATTTGGTGAAGATCCGGATCGGGATATGAGAATTATTTATTTTTTTAAGTGATTCTTCACCATTGAGAGATGGGGCCAAAAACGATGTACAGCACGATATTTCAAACACGTATTGGGCCCGATATGTTCTCATGGAAAGGGCATTACATGGCGGTGATATGCGCTCTACCGAATGCCCTTCTAGTTTACTTTTGTTATTTTTAAATTTTAATATATAAAAAAAACATTTTTCATGTAACACGCAGGATTTACTTCTTGTTTTTTTAACCATCATGAAGATAACTTAATGACACACCAGATCGCACTGATGAACACTGCCATTTTTTGTTTGCAGAGAAATGGATCACTCAGCCGTGAATGACGAATCTACTGAACATGATGATGCTCAACCCACTACCGATGACACAAAGTGAGATGAAGGACTTTTACTTGTGCCATGTTTATGGCGTAAGGCCGTAAGCGTTAAATATGGGTAGCGTTCACATGGTCCTCAAAATAGTTCAATGTATTCCAGCATTATTGTTATTTTGTCCAATTTGCAAGTACCGGTATTTTTTGTTTGTTTGTTTTGTATACATTGTCGAGACTCGTATGAGAGCGAACACATAACGCACAACAAGGGAGGCAGGAGACAAGAGGGGTGGGAGTGGGAAGGACAAAACAGTGGGAAACAGAGACATTAGGAGATCTGTGGAAGGTAGAGGGATGGGGTGGGGGGAACACGGAGTATACAAGATGGACACTACAGAGACCTTCGGGAAGGAAAGCATGGAATTTGAAGGAGGTGGGTATGGGGTGGATTAACGGGGGTTGAAAAGATTGAGGTTTTGGATGGGGGAAGATAAGAGGTGGTGGTGAACGGCTGTTTTGAATGTCTGGAGGGAAGAATGGGATTGAAGAGAGTGAGAGAGTTTATTCCAAAGGTGGGGAAAAAGGGGAATGAAAGAGTGAAGGTGAGCAGTGGTTCATGGTTTTGGTAGTTTTATCAGAAGGGGGTTGCAGGCAGACCTTGAGCACCCTGCAGAAATATGGTGGAGACATATCGCAGACAGAACGGGGGGGGGGGGTGGGGGTGTCAGACAGACCGAAGAGACGGTTGAAGACAAAGACCACCGACCTGCCTGCGGCGAGAGAGTGAGAGACCCAAAGACAGTCTCACCGAGGGAGATACCAATGATCCTAAATGCCTTGGGTTTCCACAACGTGAAGGCGAGAGGCAGGATCACCAGCCAATAGGGGAGAGCAGTACTCCATCAGGTTGTGGACGAAAGCTTTGTATGTGGTCAGGAGCTCAGGTGAGCCGATGAAGGACTTTGCATGACAGAGGATTCCCAGTCGGCGACTGGCTTTGGAGGCCAGCTTGGAGATGTGGCTTTCCCTGGAAAGATCATAGCAGATAGTGAAACCCAGAAGCTTGAATGAAAGGACTTCTTCCAGAGGATTGTAGAGAAAGTATATTGCCGGGGGGAGGGTGGGGGGGGGGTTCTAAACGGTCCTTTCGGAGAGACAGTGAGAGTGTGAGATTCGTCAGGATTGAAAGACGTGTTCCACATGTTGGACCAGTTTGTGATTTTACCCAGATCTGCAGAGAGCGAAGAAGCTGCTGCTTGCCGGCAGAGGGTGGAGTCATCAGCAAAGAGATAAAGAGGATTTTCCAGAGAGTCTGAGAGATCATTGATGATGAAGTTCCGGTATGGGTCGCTTGTCACCCAAGGTGTCTGTGAGTACAGTTTCCTACACCATCAAAAGGCACTTAGAAACTGGAGGAAACTCTGACAAGAAGAGTTCTGGCAGACCCAAAGCCACAACACAATCAGAAGACAAGTTTCTGAGAGTCAACAGCTTTCGTGATAGGCGACTCACAGGGTAGTAGCTTCAAGTACAGCTTATATTAACACTGGTCAAATTAAGGAAGTCTCAGTTTCAACTGTGAAGAGAAGACTTTGAGCTGCAGCTTTGACAGGTCGAGTGGCAGTAAGAAAGCCAATGATAAGATGGCAAAATAAGAAAAAGAGGCTTGCCTGGGCCATGAAACACCACCAGTGGACTACTGAAAACTGGAAGGTCTTGTGGACTGATGAATCAAAATTTGATATCTTCGGTTCATCACGCAGGGTTTTTGTATGCCATCGAATATGCGAAAGGATGGCTTCTCATTGTTGTGACACCAACTGTCAAACATGGAGGAGGAAGCGTGGTGGTCTGGCGCTCTTTTGCTGGATGCAGAGTCGGCGACTTGCACAGAGTGACTGGCACCCTGAACCAAAAGGGTTCAGCATTTTGCACAGCATTTTGCAGCGCCATGCAATACCCTCTGGTCTATGCCGAGTTGGTCAGGTGTTCATCCTACAGCAACATAACCACCCAAAACACCTCCAGGCTATGTCAGAACTACCTTAGTAGAAAAGAACAAGACGGTTGGCTTCAAATCATGGAATGGCCAGCACAGTCTCCAGATTTTAAACCCCATCGAGCTGGTTTTGGATGAATTGGACAGTAGGGTGAAAGCAAAGCAACCTACAAGTGCAACACATTTGTGGGAACTTCTGCAACAGTGTTGGGAAGAACTTCCCGAACAATATTTGATTTCCATTGTGGAAAGAATGCCACAAGTATGCTCGGCTGTTATATCTGCAAAAGGTGGCTACTTTGATGAGTCAACAATTTCGATTAAATTTTGTTCAACAAAATAATTCCATTATTTCTGTTTTTTATTTGCAATTGTTTATTTGTTCTATGCTTTAATTTCAGAGTACATTGGAACATTAAACTGCTTAAATTTCAGTAAAAACTGGAAAATGGGGGGTGTTCTAAAACTTTTGACTGGTAGAGTAGCCCCATAAATTGTAGTTCAATGGGGGCAAGTCATGCAAACACGGTGTCCAAGCAATACGGGACTTTCAAAATGATGTGATCACCCCCCAATGCATGGCCGTACATGCACAGACAGACACTCTTGGTAACAATGGCGATCGGGGCATAATATATCGTACGTATGAGGTAATGATTGATATATTTAGGCCTATACTTATTGAATGTGTTGTGCAAATTTACCTTTGAGGTCTTTCTTCAATGCCATGATTTATCAATAATTTTGTAAGCCAATATATCTCACCGAGCTCTGAAAATAACTCATAGAACCTTTCAAAAATTTTTTTTTTTTAACTTTGATGCCTGTAAAAGAAAATGTATAGTACAGATAGATGATTTATCATCATCAACGGTGATCCACTCTGTCCACTATTTCAGCTCTTGTATTAAAAAATATATATATTGACATGATCCACTACCCCCCCCCCATAAAAAAAAGAAAATCAGAAGTACAACAGCCCTATATTAATTATATTTATATAAAAAAATGGCTTTTTCTGACCTCGAACCTTCTGAGGATTAGTGGGCTGCCTCAAATCAACTTCTTCACCCCCTGGCAAGTCAGGGATATACAATGATCCTTCCCCGTCGCGTAGTCTGAGGATGATCTGCCATTGGCGTTTCTTGACTCCTCCGGCAGTGAAGCGTTGTGAAAGCTCACTACTTTTTCAGCAAGATGACGACATATTTGCGCTTTCTCTTCACTGGCTTAAAAACTAGCAATGGTTTAATAAATACGAGACTGCAATCGTTCCACGGGAATAGTTTGGGATGTCATTGCTTCCAAACACGGAGTTTTCTTTCCACTTTCATCTGCGTCCAGCACAATGAATTGATTGGTGCACACCCTTGAGCTGTGGGTAGGCTGCCAGACGTCAGCCCATTGTGATCTCCCTGTCCACTACCCGTTTGCTGGTATTACCAGGAAATGGTAGGGATGGACACTTCTCATTCATGGATATTTATCATATTTTTGTGAGTCCTATTTGCATCCAGGAACCCAACAATTATCGTTAACCATTTTGAAAATTCCCCCAATCTGACTCTCTTTTGAATGCTAACAATTGTGTTGGAGATTATTTGATTTTGCCCGAGCAACGTGAGGCTAAAAGTGCCCCGATTCGGAACAGTGAGTCACTGAAAAGGCACCGCACATGCGTGAAAGGAATCATTTGCATTCCCAAGACATTTTGATTGTTGCTTCTGGGTCCAAATCCACCGATTCATTTGTCTGTGAAGACATAACTTGAGAACTGTCGCATATTCGAAGCATATTGGCAGGGAGCACTGTCTTGCTGTAAGATGGTGCTGTCTGAAAGATTTCCTCTTCATTGTTCATGGATAACAAAATTCTGCAACATTGTCATTGCAAACTAAAGTTCACCAATGACTTGCGCCTTACAAAAATAAAGGACCAATGATGCGTTACTTTGTGATAGCATGCCAGACCTTGATTTTTGGTGTCTTTTTCATGTTGTCAGAATTCCACAAGTTTTTCAGTCTCCCAAATGCAGCAATTGTGGTGGTTTGACTTTACCACTGACCCAGTGGCATTGTGGATTTAACAACAATAAATATTAACAATAACATTAACACACACAACTTATGCCAAGAACTTTATAGACACCCGCTATATTGAACCCTGAGCTCCTTGGACTTTCGGCTCCCCCACCCTGGACTCCCTGGAGAAAAATCCAGCTGTTTGGGTATATGGAGGTTTGAATAGCGGCTGGTAAAACGGCCGCTAGGGTTCAAAGGGTTAAGGATATCAAAAGTTTTGCTCGTCTTGAACTGTAAGCTCTACAGACATCAAGGCGTTCACCAACATTTTTTGTCACATTTGTCGGATGCAGTGATTTTCTTCCCAAGCATTTATCAAATTTGTCCCTTGGTCTTCACTGTCCACCAACAGCCTCACCCGGCCACACCATCATCACCTCTTGTTCCAACTGCTGCAGTCACCTCTGCTCTTACCCTTTTCGCGCACATTTACTGTATATCCAAAACCTCTTGCTGCCCGTGGATTATTTTAGCTCTTATCCGAGCCTTGACAATTCTATATTAAAAAAATAAAAGAAAATATATGTATATATATGATCTTCTCAACCCATTAGCCTTTGCATCAATCCCTTCTGAACCAATGTCTCGTGCTCAGAACCGAAGTTCAAATCCAAAACACGACGTGTATTTATCCATTGTCTGCTCATTTCCTGTTAATTTGCATTAAACTACACTAATAGCTGCTAATTAATTTTTCCTGCATGTCATTTGCATAAAGCCCAACTACGAGCCTGAGATCAATTTCTGTCCGTTGAAAAACACACCATTGACTTTGTAGCTTTTGTAGAAGAGGTTGAAACGGTCCCATTCATTTAGCTTTAATGATTCCATATTGAAGCATCGGTGCATGAAGTCATGTTGCTGTTTGAATGAGAGCATAATTTAGAATTACGACAAAATTACCTACATTCTTTCTGCAAGCAGTGGGTAGAAGCAGGACTGTAACATTTGATTTCCAGGGAGAACAAGCCTGAGGAGTTGAAAGATGAAGAAGAAGATGGAGCCAAGCAGATGACACTAGATGAGTGGAAAGCCATGCAAGAAAAGGTGCGCGTTAAGGCTGCATTCAATATCCGCAAGCCAGGCGAGGGCTGTGACTCCCAACAGTGGGGCAAGGCCTACATGGTGCAGAAGACCAAGTTTAAGAATGAGGTAACAACGTTTTGAGCCTCAAGGAGGACACGTACCATTGAAGTGGTTTGTGTTGATAGTGAATGATGTAATACTCTGCAATATTTCTTGAAAGGGCCAATGGTGTGTGTGTGTGTGTTATTTCCTGATGGCACACCAGACATCGATTGGTCAATGTCATTTTGCTGAGCAGATCCCGAGCGGACTAATTGGTGAGCACCATGTGAGACGCCCGGCAAATGACATCACTTCACAACTCGAGATCAACTTTGGCGAGCAGTCGAGACGTGGGCGTGGTGGCCGTGGCGCAGGGATGGGCCGTGGACGAGGCATGGTCGAGAGCCGTGGAGGAAGAGCCGTGGCCCGTGGAGGTTTTGGCCGTGGAGAGAGGATGGTGAGTGGTCTTCCATATCCTAATTGAAGGATTATTTAGACAATCACCTTGAAGATGATGCAACCCCTTTTGCTTCCCCCCTCCACCCCCCATCCCACCCTCTTCCCACAATAATAATATTTTTCTTTGTTTCTATGCAGAATACCGCTTCCGCACCCAACTTTGATGATCCTGAGGCTTTCCCGGCACTCGGTGATGCGAGGCCCTGAGACCTATGGCCCATTACCTGCATGCTTGTCACTCGCCAAAATGCACCGTTCTCAATTTTATTTCTCCTTTGGTTGAATACGCCCCCACAGAGCTTGTCCAGCAATTTCCCTGGTTTCCTGTTCCCCCCTTTTTTATGTACTGTCAAACTCCGACTTCAACAGTGACCGTCAGCTGTGCCTTGTGGCTAGCTTAACCGTATACTCAAGTGGAATGCAATGCGGTGTTTTTTTTTTCCCCCCTCTTTCCTTGATATTTTCGTTTCTGAAATCTGGAGTTTCTTTTTGGTTGGGCAAAGGCACAAAATGGGAATATAGACATCACAAGGTGGGTTTGAGAAATGTTTGTCTCATTTATAAAGTGCAGTATACCTGGATGGAGGCTACGAAGCTAGTTTGATGGTGTTTTTTTTATTTTATTTTTTTAATATCTTAACAAGCTCGAAGCGTAGTCGACATTCGAAAGGACGTGGCCATTTTTGGTGCCTCGGCACCTGCCGACTCTCACCACACTGCTTTTGGGTGTTTTATTTTATTCCTTTTTTGTTTTTTTGTTCTGTTCAAATTCCCTTTCTTGGTTGTAGCACTGTGGTCGACACCGTGTCGGAAACTATCCGCCTATTCGCTAGTGAAGTTTTTCTTTAGTCGCGTACTACTTTGGAGTGAACCTGACGTTTTGTCATCGGTTTTATTGCCTCCATCGGTTTCCCTCCAGGCTCGTCATGGGCGCGTGGGTTAAAGGAATAGCGGTTTGATACCGGGATCTGTTGGAAAACGACGCTGTACATTTGAAGCTGCTACGTCTTTACGTTCTTGTATTTTTTCCCCCTTCCTGTTGCTTTGTCTGCTCTCTACGTCCGTGCATTTAGCGTGAAAATGGTGTGCTGCCTTCGACCCAAGCTGTGCTGTCAGACCTGCGAATCTGTTTGCAAGAAGGCACATGATTCTTGTCCCCTTCAAGCAGGGAAGGAATAATTTTCCACTTGAAACCTCTATTGAATACCAGCCACGCGATGAAAAACAAATCGGTAATTCTTTGTTGTTTTTTTTTTTTTTTTCCCCTTGTTCCTCTTTTTTTTCTTCTTCTTTAAGATTCTCAAACTGTCAGATTATAATGGAAAGAATCGTTCTTATTCCCCTTTCCCCCCTTTCTTCCGTAAGTATGTACAAGTGAAAAGTTTTTTTTCAGGCCTGGATACTTGCTGCGAGTTCTGTACGGTATTCAAAATCGCTATTCTGGACTTCTGAATGGAGTAAAGTTTCGGGAATAAAACCTTACTATGGACAAGTGTGGGAAATAAACGTGATGTTGGTTGAACATTTGAGCAATAAAGCGTCCAAAGGCCCTTGCCACACATTTGCCACTTTGGATTACATTTTGGAGGACTAACGGTGTTTATAGAGGAAGGTGGTTGTTTGGTATTTGATAAAGATTGTTGTGTTATTACCAACAACTTTATCTGGCTTTGTCCTTTCGTTAGTGTTTTAATTCTACTTTTGTAACCATTATTGTTGGGCTGGGCACCTCTGAGCTCTTTAACCTCGGTCCGTTAGTGTCACCTTGGTGTTTTCCATTCCGGGTGAGGCATCATTCGGTGCATTGTCCATCACAAGGACGTTAAGCTGGAGGACTGTCTGTCGGCAATAAAACCTTGATTCCTGCAAAAAAAAATTGCAGCGTCTTTTGCGAAGAGATGTCACCCGAACAAAGATTAAATTCTGGAACAAAACCCTCAACAAATTCGATTCCTGCCACCAAATGAATGCCAGCCCAGCCTTATGGTTCATGATACAAGTGGGATCAAAATGTTTCCTTGCGTGCCATGAGGTGGAGATAATTGGGATCATTAAATAAGGAAAAGAAGAGTTATTATTATTTGGGGGTTATTTTGGTGCACAGACAGTAACCATCTCCAATTTTGAAAATTCTTCCGAGAAAAAAGTTATGACGTCAAAATATCTCCGCGAATGGAAATCGCCTAAAAAAACATGGTAGACAATGTTAAAGCAACAGTCTTAGATGAGTTACTACAGCTGTTCCCCCATTAAATTGAAATAAAATGAATCGTATATCTCTACTTGTGTGTCTCCTCCAAAACCTAGGAGCCTGAAACTGCATGCATACAAAGGGAACTCCAAGGGAGTGTACTGTTTGGGTGAATTAAAATACCCCTTTTGAAGATAATTAACAGCCTTATTTAATTATGTCCTTTATCAGGTGAATCCTCAGCCACCTTGCTCTCAATGGGGTCTTAAGGTGCATCCTGGGTTACCTTGTTTGGGTATTCACCATGTTTTTTGGCTTGCTCAGCCATGCCTCGACTTGGAACAGGCTGCAACGATTTCTTAACGATGAAGTTTTTTTCACTTTCCTCACTCATATTATCGAATGCCTGTTCATCATACCTATTAATCGCTAGGTACATTGCAATGCTTATAAACGCCCAGAGACACCAGTGTTCGTGGCTTTATTTCATTTCCGCACGTCATAACCTCGAGAATCTCTTAAACTAAGCCAAATTAAATATTTTAAGCTCCAGAATTGAACTTAGCAGCAGTTCTAACTGCTAAAAAGTGTTCCTTTGTCCAATTTGGACATATTTGACATTTTTGGCATCTCTGGGAGGTGTGTGTTTAATATGACAGTTTGGTCATTGCAAATTGCCTGCCCAGCCAGCCGTCCTGAACCATTTAAATGGAGTGATTGTTTGAGTGCTTAAGCCACTTGCCGAGTGCTCTCCAGTTGATAGCAGTGCAGTTTGTGTCCAGATCGGGATGAACAGTCAGCAGTTCCTACAAGGTAGAGGTACATACAATTATAAATTGGTTATTTTATATGACTTGGTGTGCTTTACAAAGGTTATATGATTTCTCCTTGTGAGTTTCAAAGCAAAATACATTTGATAACACCCGATTTCCGAACTTTTTGCCATATTAAGGTGTTTTCTAAATTGCAGAACCAAAGTTTTTTTTTCCACCTGTCACATGACGATTGGCAGCACATCTCTGAAACGTCTCATGCAATGGTGTTTTTCTAATTTGTTCATTGAAATTCCCTCAAAGCAAGGGTAAAAGCTACTCAAGGTTTTTGGGTTGTACACCAAGTACTGCAGTCGGGAATCACACTGATTCCAATCAGCCGATGACCAGAAAATTGCCGACATTGGCCAGCACCAATATATATCTCGTGTCTGTGTGTGTGTTTCATGAAGCATAATGTATTTTCTCTGCGAACTCCTCTTCCCCCACACCTCTTTTTGTCCCATCCTCGCTCTACCCCCTCCCAATACAGTGCCGTACCCTCCCATGCCTCTCCCTCCCTCTTTCGCTGTTTCTGGATGGTGGTTATCTCTATTCATGTTTGGATGGTGGTTATGTCTGTGCGATGTTTGTCTCCAGTCGCGTCCGGGTGGTATTTCATACATTATTTTGTTTCCATCTTCACTTTTTTGCTATGCAGAATCATTTTGATGAAATGGAATGAATCGTAATTAATGCTCCACTGCACGTCTGCCTTCCCTTCCTCACCCTCCTCCCTTCCTGATTGTAATACCCGCTGCCACTACCAACAGGTGGCGCTACATGGTACACATTTACAAAGAGAATTGACACCGACCACACAGTTGTGTGTGTACCCCAATTTTGGAGTTTGTAACTTAAAACATGTGGCCTTGCATAAGGAAGAGATAGATAAACAGCCACAGAGAGATGGCATTTATATAGAATGGTGTTTGTATATGTAGACCGACAGAGTCTACCCCGTCGCTTTGCTGCCGGACCAATTAGTTGTCGTATTTGCAAAAACTTTGAGGTTTGAAGGATAAGAAAAGGAAGACTAATTCACCCATGCATAGAGTGCCTTAACCCCTTCACTGTCAACCCAACCCCTCTGCTTCCCATCCTCGTGTCCTCTCCGTTTGTCCTGATGTCCCTGCTAGAAATGTCTCACGATGACAGGCCCCTCTTATTTTTCTGTGGGAAGGAAGGGGAACAAATTTACCCATGAAAAGAGTGCTTTCACCTCGGTGTTGCTCAGGAAAAAAAGGAAATTGTAATACCCTCTGCCAACCGCCACCTGGTACACATTTCCAGAGAATAAAAAGGTGAGGAGATCACAAGGTATCTCAAGTATTAAAATGGTCTTGAAGGTAAAAGACATCTAATGGGTCTTTTGATTCCTTGGGGACTTTTGAGTCATCTGGGTGTCAAAGAAACCTCAGTCTCCGATCTCGAAGAAAGCAATCTCCAACTCAGGAACGAAGCACCAGAGCTCAAATCTTTAATGCATGTACATGGAAAAGGGAGGTGCTCATGAACAGTTGCACAACCCTTTTTTTATTTTTTTATTTTTGTATACCTTGGTCGTATACTTTTTGTATACTAACCTTTTTTTTGTATACTAACCCTTCTGATTAGTTTGTCCTCAAAGCAGGGTTCTTATGCAGGGTTGAAGAGGGAAAGGGGAGAAGGAATGCATTGTATCATCCCAATTTGAAGAGGAAAGGAGGGAGGAGAAGGGGTACATTGTACTTCTTATCCAAGTTTGAAGGGGAAAGGGATGCATTGTATTAGAAAAGCAGAGAAAGAAAAACAAGATAACTGAATGGAAGTGAGGGTCACATACAAAGATAAGATAAGCTTTTTTTCTGAGAAAGTATACATGCTGTCTGTTCAACTTACTTCGAGCTTACTTCTAATAGTGGGGCAGATAACAAAAAATTTTGAGAGGAATCGTGCAAATGATGATACAAGCATCAAATTTGGCACATTTGTTCTCCAGGAGATTCTAATCAAATCTGCCTGATTGGCCATTTGAAAATCCAAATTTTGAAAAATTTGAAAAAAAAAAAAAACTTCAAAAAAGTTAATATCACAAATCAATGTTGGATGCTGGCTGAGATTGGTGAATGTTTCAGAAACATCATCAAAGACGTTCCAAGTCTGCCATGCAGTTTTCTTCCCTTTACCGAGGAAGGCAGACACGACGTCACATCCGGTGAACGCATGGAAGTATGGGATCCCTCGAGCTTTCTCAGGCCCTATTGCAGAAACTACCTCATGGACTGGAATCCATCGTGCCTTGGCTCTTTGGCCAAAGGCAATCCACATGTTCTCAAGACCGAGTTCCTGTAAGGATGGCAGTACAGATATTGCTATGACTTGTACGTCTGTGTCATTAGCCTGGACGATAATGGACTTGCTACCATCCATCGTTGCATCCCTGGCGTGTACAAATATTTGAGTGTCAGCTTCTTCATGACATGGAGACAGCATCCAGTGACTTCCTTGTGTTGCTAATGGCATCTTCTCCTTTTGTGACAATGACTGTGCTTGTCGTCTGTGCTTCACACATCTTTTCTGCAAGGAAGTGAAACAGCTCAGTCTTGTTGCTGTCATCTCGAAGAAAGCTCCAGTTACTTGGGGTCTTGCTGGTTCCTGTCACTCTTCCGATTCCTTGCCCCCTTTTCGACCTTGCCTCGGACTTCAGACTTGACTTCGAGTACACATCAAACACTACGTCCATTTTTTTCTTCGTCTTCGTCATTCCTATTTTTTGACATTTTTTGTTTCACAGCCTACAGTTTTCATCGAAACTTCTTGAAACTTGGCATACATATGTAAATATACCCTGCGCAGACAGTAACCATCTACGATTTTGAAAATTCCTCCGAGAAAAAAGTTGACGTCAAAATATCTCCGCTAATGGAAATCGCCTAAAAAAATTATCTCAAACAAGGCAAGCTTTTTGAAATCTGTTTGCGGGAATCGAAGAGGACATTCGCAGAGATGAATTACTGCACATATGATGCATCACTATGACGTCATATCAATTTTTATGACGTCATTCCTAATTTTTGACTTTTTGTTTCACAACCCAGAGGTTTCATCGGATCTTCGTGAAACTTGCCATGTATATGCAGAAAGCCCACGCGCAGGCAGTAACCATCTCCGATTTTGGAAATTCTTCCAAGAAAAAAAGTTAACGTCATAATATCACCACTAATGGAATTCGCCTATACCATTATCTCCGAAACTAGTTTATTTCACAGCCTACAGTTTTTATCGAAACTTCCTGAAACTTGGCATATATATATATATATATATATATATATATATATATATATATATATATATATATATATATATATATATATATATATATATATATTGTTGCTGATTCGCGCCCGCCGGCGTGCTGACAGCCACGTAACTCGAATCGCGGCACGTCGCCCACCGGACGGACAATCCAGTCGTGACCCTCTCGGACTAACGCCGGGAACCAGTCACGGGTGGACCTTTCGGTCTCACCGCGATCGAGCCAATCAGCCCCCGCGTGGGATAGGGTTGCTCGCCAAATTCGACCTACCTAAGTACCCACGCGGAGGGTAGACCGGGCGATCGCACCTCGCCGCAGGTCGACTTCGGACACGGGCCACTTAAGCGACCCGTTCCGTACTATCGGGATAACCGAGCGGTGTTATTCGTCGACCTCGACGGTTCTATTAATTATCGGGCGTATTCAGCCCACTACCAACCCTTTACGTGAAGCAAGATGAGGATTCAATGAAGGAAATGACGAAGCGAAGCGGGAAACAGTTCAACACAAAGCACATTTATTCGCGGCACACGGGAAGCACACAAATACAATTCCACCAAACGCACACAAAAAAAAGAAAACACAATTCCATTTACACAAAAAGCAAATATAAAAGAGAAACACAATGCAGAGCTATCCGACTACCGAGCACACGGCAACACTTATACAATTTTACTTCACAGACGGCGCCGACAACACATACCCAAAACCAAGGAAAAGAATACCCTCAAGGATGAGGCGGGCCTGAGGCCGAGACCGGGTCGGGCCTACCCGTCTGGTGATGAGACGCGGAGCGGCGATGGTGCCTCAACTCCGCGGGCCTCGCGGACAGTGTCTGGTAGGGGGTGGGAAAGGGGCCCCCTTGGTCGCACTATCTCAGCGCGGGGGGAAACAGGAGGGGGTTGCTGATGCTCGGGGTATAGAGGATTTTTATTGTCCCGCGACGAGCGTCTCCACCTCGGCCAGGTCGCGCTGTCGGCCTCCCTGGGGTGCAGCTCCCTGCACGACGCGAGCACCCCCTCGTCTGCCCTCGCCGCCTCTCCACAGCTCCGTCCCCTCCGTTCCGACTCCAACGCACACGACGACCAGCTCCTTCTTGCCAACTCCACCACCCGCGAAGTCTTGACTCTCTGTCCTCGACTCTCCTACTCTTACTGGACTCACGAACACGGTCGCTTTTTATCAGCCCCGTAGCTTCGCCCTCTCATCTTTGACCCCCTCCCTTCGACCTTTCACCTCGCTCCCCATTGGCCCGAGAAAAAGTGGGCGTGAAGGCTTTTTGATCCATAAATTTGCATATATCGATCGCCCTCCAACGCCCTGGGGGCGGGGCCAATTCGCCCCTCGCTCACCGATTGGACGGCAAAAAGTGGGCGTGTGTCGTTTTTGATCCGTTTTTGAAGCACAAAATCCGTGATTTTGTACACGCCGTTCGGCGCGCGCCCTGCACGAGTCCAACACCGGTACCCACAAGCGGCGCAAGAACAGTGGCGATGCGACGGTTGCGAGGTGTGACGGGAAGGTCGTGGCGGTTGTGGTGAAGCGGCGTTGTGGTTGGTGGTTGATGTTGTGGCTGGTGGTGGTAATCATGGCGGTTGGTCCAAAATAAAGATAGTAAAAGAAAAACGGCTATCCTGAAGAGTCGCAGCACGCATAAATGACATGTATTCCCACTAGACAACGGGTTTGGGCCTAACTACACATGTACTTACCGAGATACCTCACCTAAGGGACCTGAATGGTGGTTTGCGAATTTGGTAACCACAACAATATATATATATATATATATATATATATATATATATATATATATATATATATATATATATATATATATATATATATATATAAATACCCTTTGCAGACAGTAACCATCTCCGATTTTGAAAATTCCTCTTTGAAAAAAAGTTATGACGTCAAAATATCTCCGCTAATGGAAATCGCCTAAAACATTATCTCCGAAACTGGGCAAGCTTTTTGAATTGTGTTTTCAGGAATCGAACAGGGCATAAGCAGAGATGAATTACTGCACATATAATACATCACTATGACGTCATATCAATTTTTATGACATTCCTATTTTTTGACATTTTTTGTTTCACAACCCAGAGTTTTCATCGGATCTTCGTGAAACTTGCCATGTATATGCAGAAAGCCCACGTGCAGGCAGTAACCATCTCCGATTTTTGGAAATTCTTCCTAGAAAAAAAGTTGACGTCATAATATCGTCGCTAATGGAAATCGCCTATACCATTATCTCCGAAACTCGGCAAGCTGTTTGAATTTTGTTTGCGGGAATCAAGCCGGGCATTAGCACAGATAATTTATCGCAAACCTGATACATCACAATGACGTCATATTCGTTTTTATGACATCATTAAGAGGACGAGGATCTTAGCTCATTCGATCTTGTTTTTGAACAACTCTCCTCATTATTAGCCCAATCGTCCTGTTGGATCGAATCCCTGTTGTAGTTGAGATTTCCTCCGCAGTCTTCCACCCCACACCGGAGTTTAGCCGTAGGTGCCAGACTTTGTTTGTGCCCGCATCGTTGAAACGTTGGCACAATTCACGGCTTCTAAATATATCAGGGAAGAGAGGATTAAAGAATAGCGGCTCAACTTCGAACATCCGTGGGGAGTATAAGTCAGCTTTACGACTCAGAGAGCCCTTTCCAGGCATCAAGAAAACTGGTAAAACATGGGGACTACTGATGTATCCACATACTTGAGGTGGGTCAGGAATACTTCAACACCATAGCCACGTCTGCCCGCCTGTTGCAAAATGTGACAAGCCAAGGGGTGGTTTGACAGATGTTCGGCATATGGAAAGCATTTCATGGAGCACAAGCGAAAAGCCATGACGCGGGACTTCATGTGAACAATGTTTTGACCTCCATCGGGCGTAGTATGGCATATTATGTTTGGCCGCAGCCAATGATGACCTCCCCCAAAAAAGTTCACCAGTTTAGCCTGGATCATGCCAGCAGGACTTCCGGTGGTTGCAGGCCAATACATCGATGCCATATAGTTGCAGCAACCAAGTTATTGACCAAGACACGGCCCTTAAAAGATAGGTGTGGTGGGGTTCTTTACCACATGTTCAGTTTCTTCTCTATTTCATCAGTCATGCCAATTGGGGGATTTTGTTGGTTGTGGAACTATCCCATTTCCCCCATTGACTTTCATGTTAACTCTGGGGAAAAACTACTTGACCCTGTCAATAAAAAGGAGTTTTTAAAAGTTTCATAAACATCTCCTCTGGTACCAACTTCTCCCTCCCCCACCTCTTCCACTCTTCCTGCACCAGCTTCTCCACATTAAATTGTTTCTGGGACCAAGCTCTTCCATGAGTTTTGACTATGTATCAAAACTTTTTTTTTTAATCCCCATATTTTATTTTAACCCCTACCCCTCACCCTTGACCATCCACCCTCCACCCTCTTTCTGTTACCTATTTATTACTCCCATTTGAACAGATTCCTTCCCTTTATATCCCTACCTATGAATAATACTCCCTTGTGCTAAAAAAAAAAATTTACATTGAAAATGATGTATTTTAGATATGTCATCCATTAAAAAAAAATCAGTTTAAGCAAAATACTTCTCTAAAAATGACCTCAAAACTCTGGAAAAGTCCAGAGCCAAGCAAACACCAAAACAAAGAGTGGAGAAAATCACAGCCTTGGTATTTAAATGGGAAATAATGAATGTGGACAGTATCAAAAATGTATCATCGAAGGAATAACCAAGACAACAGTAAATAAAGCATACAGACTAAGAGGTTTAAAAAGATTTAATGGATGTCAAGAAAACAATGGAAAAATAATTTACTGCAATTTTAAAATTATATGTGGTTCAAGAAGAGTGCTGAGATATATTTATCATTTTGTCTCAACTCAACAAAAATATTTAGCCCAAGATCAAAACCCCAACATATTATTCATCAACGTTCTCAATGTTGATGAAAGTTGTAAGAAAAGAAAGTGTTTTAATAAACTGCAAACCAAACAAATATTTATTGGTAGCCTTTTAAAATTCATTTTCAAATACGAACAAAATTTAATTGTAAACACAAAATATAATATTTAAATGAGCAAGAGATTTCATCAAGATTTTATTTTAAAGACAAAAGTATCTCTCTATCAGTAATAGATTTCACCAATAAAATTTTATTTTCAACCAAAACAAGTGAAATCCTTCAATACAGCGCATGTGGTGAAGCAAATGAGTACACTAATGTAAAAATATGCAATCTATGCTTTTTCAGTTGAAAAACAATTAAAAAGCGAACTTAATATTTGAAATGTAAAAATGTTGTTATTATTGTGATAAGCACCTTTATAGATTACAGAAGGAATGAAATCGTTCGATACAGCGTGGCAGAGGACCGCAAAAGAATGATAGCATTAGAAGAACTTAGCTTTCAGCATTCGGCGATCGGCGCGAAATGCGATGGTGGGCGGAAGTGACGTCTTTCGGCGCGAAATGCCATGGTGGGCGGAAATGACGTCTTCCGTTCATTCATACATGAGGGGCGCGTTTCTTCGTTTTTTTCCCGTCAAGCAATAAATTAAATGGTTTTCACATATATAACACATTAGTTTCACAAATTTCCATTGAAATACTCAGGTATTTCCGTCAATTGTAGCCATTTCTGTCGAGGTTACGCACTGCATCTACCGGACGGCCGTCATTGGCTGTATTGAGGCACGTGGGAGAGGGGGGGCGGGAGACACCGGAGACGTGGTAGACGCCGGCGGGGACATTTCAAACTCGGTGCAATTGTATACAGCGCACGTGCTGTAAAAATATAATATATAAATAGGTCCAAGAAAAATCATCTCTTGCTGATTTATAGATATTTTCTGCTTAAAATAAAATCTGAGTGATCAGAAAGAGATTTCACCGATAAAATTTTATTTTAAATACAAAAGTATCTTATATATATATATATATATATATATATATATATATATATATATATATATATATATATATATATATATATATATATGTATCTGCGAAATATTACTAAAACTCTCATCTTGTATGTATGTATGTATGTTCCCGAAATACAGCCAAAACGGTACACGATAGCGCAAATTTTTTTGACCCACCTTACTCACCATTCTCCTGCGGTGTGCAGTATCAACTTTCGTTCAAATCGGGCAACGAAAAAAATATTTAAAAAGAAATTCCCGATTCAGTCAAGTACTCTTTGGGAGAATTTGATCAATGCAAACAACCTCAGCGGTATAGCTTGCTGGAGCTATCTTTTTTTTTGTTGAAATGATTTATTAAGAAATCTCAAACATTTAGTATAGACAATTAACGATTTATTTTAAAGCATAAAACAAACCGCCATTTTGATCTAATACTTCCGTGTTCAATAATAAATAAAATTGTGTTTAGAAGATTATGCACAATAATTTCTTCGACCTTCTTTTCTCCATTTTTTTTTCACATTGACGCGCAATATCAAGTTTCGTTCAAATCGGGCAACGAAAAAAAAATATTAAAAAATCAATTCCCAATTCAGTCAACTACTCTTCGGGATTATTTGATCAATGCAAACAACCTCAGCGGTATAGTTTGCTGGAACTATCTTTTTTGTTGTTGAAATTATTGTTTTTTATCAACCGCTGTCAACGGGAACCCAACGGGTTCATGGGTCATCTAGTATATATTACAAAAACTCTCATCTTGTATGTATGTTCCCGAAATACAGCCAACATGGTATACGATAGTGCAAAAATTTTAGTGCCACCTTACTCACCATTCGCCTATGATGTGCAGTATCAAGTTTCATTCAAATCGGGCAACAAAAAAATTATTTAAAAAATCAATTCCCGATTCTGTCAAGTACTCTTCAGGAGAATTTGATCAATGCAAACAACCTCAGCGGTATAGTTCACTGGAGCTATCTTTTTTTTTTCTTCTTTGAAATGATTTATTTAAAAATATCAAACATGTAGTATAGACTTCAGCATGGACAACTGTATGTGGCTCTGATCTGAGAAAAGGTGAAGGAAAATGTCAGTATTCCTGAAGGATGGGAGATCAACCAAGAATGTTGTCATTAAACGCGTGCTTTGTTGAACGATGACTCCTGAGGTAAATGCTCAAATTTTCTTCAAGTTAAAGTTTGACCACTAAATAATATTAAAATTTGGTGTCTTTTTTGTTTTTTTCATCAAGCGCTGTCATAACAGGTTCACGGGTCGTCTAGTAATATATAAATCAGCAAGAGATTTCACCAAGATTTTATTTTAAACACAAAAGTATCTATAAATCAGGAAGAGATTTCACTCAGAAAATTTTATATTAAACACAAAAGTATAAATCAGGAAGAGATTTCACTCAGAAAATTTTATATTAAACACAAAAGTATAAATCAGGAAGAGATTTCACTCAGAAAATTTTATATTAAACACAAAAGGATAAATCAGGAAGAGATTTCACTCAGAAAATTTTATATTAAACACAAAAGTATACATATAAATAGGTCCTAGAAAATAATCTTTTTTGTCACATAATATGGAGAATATAACTCATTGCGATATTTCCAATAAGGACTATAAATATTGCAACAAACACTTACAATCATGCAAACACACACAATATATTTCAACTAATCCAACCAGTAGAACAAGAAAAACAACATTGTGATATATGCTCAACGGACATGTTAAAACGTATTTATAAGAGACCTCTTCAATCATGCAAATGCAAAAACAACTCAGAAGATACAGCCAGGTTTGTTATTTAAAAAACTGATGAGGCATTTAAGGATCATATAAAAATAGGATTTTTTAGTTTTCAAGAACCAGAACCAAAATCGTCAGCTGAAGCAATTGTGAAAGTTAAACAAGAGCCTGAGGGAATTTAATACTATTAAATTCTATATTGGAATAAAATTACATTTGACAAAAGAAGACAAAGAAAAGAGTTGAAAGAAGAAACACCTTTTAGGAGAACAAACACCAATTTCATTTCAAGGATTCCAAGATTGTAATGTTTATGGTAAACTTCAGAGTTATGAAATAGATGATTATAACACAGAAGGGAGTGGGTTTAACATTGGGAAAATCATTTTCTTCGATATACACATCTTGAAATCGGATCCTCTAAAAGCTTCCTATATTGATTTGCCAAGAGTAATAAAACCTTAAAAAGCAGTTGTTGCTGTTCAAAACAATGTCAAATAATGCCTCCTCTGGGCTGTTCTTGCTCACACCCCTCACACTGGAAAGCGGAACGAATATGGCATTCTAAAAAATATGAAACTACTTTAAATATTAAAGGATTAGAATTTCCAATGAAGTTAAAGGATATCAATGAAGTTAAAGAAAATGAACAATCTCTCCATCAGTATGTATGGACTAACAGATGCAAAGAAAGTTCAAATATTAAAAATTTCAAACAACTATAAAAATGATGAAATGCACATTGACCTTCCGTACTATAATTCAGAGGAAAATTCGCATTATGCTTCCATCAAAATTTTTCAAGATTGACTACTTCTCAAGCATATAATCGAACTAATAAGACTTATCCCTGTAAGCGATGTCTCAACCTTTCACACAAAAGAAAGATTAGAACAACACTCAATATGTATTGCTCAAACCACAAATCAACTGCAATCAATATGTCAAAAGTGGGTTCAGTGGTAGATTTCAATGATATAAATAAATCTATAAAGCATTCATTTGTGATATTTGCCGACTTTGAAAGTATTCTCGAAAATATAGACACGACTCCAAATCCAAATCAATCCTTCACGAAACCACATCAAAAACAAATCTCGGTGAATATCCTGACTTGTATCTTAAGACTGATATTTTGTTGTTAGCCAATGTATTTGAAACATTCAGAATTTTCTGTCAGAATATGAATATGTATGAATTAGACCCTGTTCCTTATTATACAGCTCCGAGTCTCGCTTGGCGTCCGATGCTAAAAATGACTAAACAACCTCTCAAATTAATTTCTGATGTAGATATACTGTTGATGATAGAGAAGGCTAAAAGGAGGAGTATCACAAGTCTGTTCAGAAAGATATGCTACAGCAAACAATAAATATCTCTCTGATTATGATGCTTTGAAAGATAGTTCTTATTTGATAGATTATGATGCTAACAATCTCTATGGATGGGCGATGTCTCAAGCTCTATCATGTGGAGGTTTCAAATGGGTACAGGAGAAGAATTATAAACAAATATAAAAAAACATCATTATCTCCACCCAGAAAGAATTGGATGAAGCAAAAGTTGGTTATTACTTTGAAGTGGATTTATAATATCCTGAAGAACTCCACAATACTCACAAAGACTTACCATATGCTCCCAATAAGGAAAAACCCATTAATCCACCCCAAACCTACCTCCTTCAAATTCTCTGCTTTCCTTCCTGAAAGTCCCTGTAATGTCCATCTTGTATACCCCGTGTTCCCTGCCCCATCCCTCTCCCTTCCACAGATCTCCTAATGTCTCTGTTCCCCACTGTTTTGTCCTTCCCTCTCCCACCCCTCTTGTCTCATGCCCCCCTTGCTGTGTGTTGTGTGTTAGCTCTCATACGAACCTCGACAATGTATACAAAATAAAAACAAGAAAACAATGGCTCAGCGATTATCAACAATCATTTCTTACTAGCTCTTCTCGAGCATGGACACCAACAGAAAAGCTTTTAACTACATTATCTGTTAAAGCCAATTATGTATTACACCAAAGAAACCTGAGGCAATATCAGCTGGATTGAGAATAAAGAAAATTCAGAGTTGTAAAGTTTAATCAAAGCCATTAGTTAAAAAAACATATTGAATTATATACTCAGATGCGAACAGTTGTGAAGACCAACTTTGAGAAAGACTTCTAGAAATTAATGAATAATGCTGTATTTTGCAAGACGATGGAAAATAAGAAACAGACAAAACATAAGACGTATTACATCTTGGAATCAAGCATCTAAATTAATTACAAGACCCAGCTTCAAACGAGTTTTTATGACATCATTATGACATCATATGACTTCAAAGACACATTCTCTGAGAACTTTTGTGCTATTCATATGGAGAAGGAAAGCATTGTGATGGATAAACCTATTTATGTAGGAACATCAGTTCCTGACTTATCCAAGTTGTTGATGTATGACTATTTCAACAATAGCTTTGGGCCCTGTCACACCTTGACGTTTTAGCCAGCGTATGGCAAGGTATCAAAATGTATGTAAAACGCTGGCGTACACTGAAGTATTCATGTTTTTTTTTTCCAGTTTTGGACGTATTCATAACGAGTTGGACGTATGCATAACGTATTAGTAACGTACATAGAACGTTTCGATAACATATAGATAACTTATATCAACGAATGCTGAGCGTGTTGTCGGCGTTCACTACCTATGCTCAACGATAGTCTAACTTATGCATAGCGCGGCAGCGTATCGCCGACGATCACGTGGCGTAGGCTATTAATAGGCTGCGGCTCGACGATTCAAATCATAACCGCACTAGACATCGAAGTGTCAAGCCGCTGTCACACCTTGACGTTTTAGCCAGCGTATGCCGACGTATGAAAAATTTGCTGAATACACTGGCACACGTCGAATACGTTATGGGTAAGTTTTGTATATGTTAAGAGCATGCTGGCATACTTCGTAGTATGCCGAGTATGTCGACAAATTTTCAGCATGTTGAAAATTTTTTGACGTATGCCAGCATACGACACACGTTCCGCATACACTGGCCATAAGTTGTAGGCATGTTACACGATCATTGACACACGTCGACACACGTTTCTTGTAAGTTACTCATAAGTCGAAACACGTCGAGGTAATAGTTAGCGTCAGTGTTCCAGACTCCCTGTTTTTTTTTTATTTTTGGTTTTTTTTCTTCGGTATGACGGTGATGTTGACACTTCGATTTCTAGTGCGGTTATAATATAATTAATAGGCTGCCGTTCAACGTTTTAAATCATAACCACACTAGAAATCGAAGTGTCAACATCACTGTCATACAGAAGAAGAAGAAGAAGAAGAAGAAGAAGAAGAAGAAGAAGAAGAAGAAGAAGAAGAAGAAGAAGAAGAAGAAGAAGAAGAAGAAGAAGAAGAAGAAGAAGAAGAAGAAAAAACACTGGAACACTGACGCTAAACATTACCTCGACGTGTTTCGACTTATGAGTAACTTACAAGTAACGTGTGTCGACGTGTGTCAACGATCGCGTGACGTGCCGACAACTTATAGCCAGTGTATGTGGAACGTGTGAGTCATACGCTGGCATACGTCGAAAAATTTCAAGCATGGAAAATTTGTCTAACAGCTCGGCGTACTACGATGTATGCCAGCGTACTACGACGTATACCATCGTGCTCTTAACGTATACAAAACTTACCCATACGTATTCGACGTGTGCCAACATTTTAGACAAATTTTTCATACGTCGTCATACGCTGGCTAAATCGTCAAGGTGTGACAGGGCCTTTAAAGAAGAACTATGATGAAAGAGATAATCTACTTTACATGGATACAGACAGTTTGATATTGGATTCGCAGTCGCCGTTCCAACCCATCCCAAAGTTGATCGATGGGGTTGAGGTAATGGCTCTGTGCAGGCCAGTCAAGTCCTTCCACACTGATCTCGACAAACCATTTCTGTATGGACCTCGTTTTGTGCACGGGGGCATTGTCATGCTGAAACAGGAAATGACATTCCCCCAAACTGTTGCCACAAAGTTGAAAGCACAGAATCATCCAGAATGTCATTGCATGCTGTATCATCAAGATTTCCCTTCAGTGGACCAAAGAGGCCTAGCCCAAACCATGAAAAACAGTCCCACACCATTATTTCTCCTCCACCAAACTTTACAGTTGGCTCTATGCATCCGGGCAGGTAGCGTTCTCCTGGTATCTGCCAAACCCAGATTCGTCCGTCGGACTACTAGATAGTGAAGTGGGAATCATCACTCCAGAGAACGTGATTCCACTGCTTCTGAGTCCAATGGCGGTGAGCTTTATACCACTCCAGCCGACGCTTGGCATTGCGCATGGTGATCTTAGGCTTGTGTGCGGCTTCTCGGCAATGGAAACCCATTCCATGAAGCTCTCGACGAACAGTGCTTATGCTGACGTTGCTTTCAGTCAGTTTGGATCTCGGTGGTGAGTGTCAACCGACGACAGACAATTTTTCTGCGGTACGCGCTTCAGCACTCGGCCATCTTGTTTTGTGAGCTTAAGTGGCCTCCCACTTCATGGCTGAGCTTATGTTGCTCCTAGACGTTTTCACTTCACAATAACAGTATTACAGTTGACCGGGCAGCTCTATCAGGGCAGAAATTTGTCGAACTGACTTGTTGGAAAGGTGGCATCCTATGACGGTGCCACGTTGAAAGTCACCGAGCTCTTCAGTACGGCCTATTCGACTGCCAATGTTTGTCTGTGGAGATTGCATGGCTGTGTGCTTGATCTTACACACCTTTTCAGCAATGTGTATGGCTGAAATAGCCAAATCCACTAATTAGAAGGGGTGTCCGCATACTTTTGGCCATGTCGTGTATTATTATTCATGACTGTCATTTTAGAGAAAACATTAACACAATATATTATCGAAATAAAATAATGGATTATTTCGAAATCAAACCCGAACTTCGGATAAACTATTGAGTTTCAAACCAAACTTGCAAAAAAAATTAGATGATTTTTTTAGATCCTCGTGGAGGATCTCCAAGTCTTACTCGCGTTGTTGTTCGTCATCTTCTTCTTGTGAACTTTTTTGTTTCACAGCCTACAGTTTTCATTGAAACTTCCTGAAACTTGGCGTAGATATGTAAAAATACCCTGCGCAGACAGTAACCATCTCCGATTTTGAAAATTCCTCTGAGAAAAAAAAGTTATGACGTCAAAATATCTCCGCTAATGGAAATCGCCTAAAAAAATTATCTCCGAAACTAGGCAAGCTTTTTGAATTCTGTTTGCGGGAATCGAACAGGGCATTAGCAGAGATGAATTACCGCACATATGATACACCACTGTGACGTCATATAAATTTTTATGACGTCATTCCCATTTTTTGACATTTTTTGTTTCACAACCCAGAGTTTTCATCGGATCTCCGTGAAACTTGCCATGTATATGCAGAAAGCCCACGCGTAGGCAGTAACCATCTCCGATTTTGGAAATTCTTCTGAGAAAAAAAGTTGACGTCATAATATTGCCGCTAATGGAAATCGCCTATACCATTATCTCCGAAACTCGGCAAGCTGTTTGAATTTTGTTTGCGGGAATCAAGCCGGGCATTAGCACAGATAATTTATCGCAAACCTGATACATCACGATGACGTCATATTCGTTTTTATGACGTCATCATTAAGAGGACGAGGATCTTAGCTCATTTGAGCTTGTTTTACCTGTCTGGGAAAGTAAGATAAAATTTAACAACCACAAAAATATACCATATTCACAAAGATGTCCAATAGTTGGTTCAAGCGGACGTGGAAAAACTTGCTTACTCTTAAAGATGCTCCTGATTCCAACCTCTTTGGATTATGAGCAGTTAATAATCTTCACAAAGAAGTTTTCATCCCGAGTATCAACTACTCTCACAAGGTTTGTGTCCTCGTCTTGTCGCTGCTCCCACATTGCATCCCATGAACAACAGAGCCAATTCGAGTTATGGTATTAAGTTCCCGCCTTTTCTTGCTGATACATCATATATGATTGAATTTAGATTTGAGATAGGCTGCAAGAGAGGTGGGCGATTGGATATTGCCAAGATTTGTCGGTAAGCTAGTGTGTGGATGGGTGATGGTTTCTGGAGTTGGTGGAGTACACGGAATCCTGCGTACACGTGGGATTGAATAGCTAGGGGAGGGGGCTGAATGCGGAGGAGAAAAGGCTCTGTTGTGCTGAGGGAGAGGGGGGACAAGAGAGGGGGAAGAAGGCAGTTGAGGATTTGAGGTGGAGTGAAGAGATGGAGGTGAGGGCAGTGGAAGGAGGCAGCTTTGTGGATGGGGGGGGGGGAAACTTTGGGAAGGATGAGTGAGGGGGATGAATGGTGGGAGAAAGGTGAAGGGGGACTTTTTGAGAGAGGTGAGAGGGAGGCTTGGAGGGAGAAGAGTGGGATGGTTGCTTTGAGAGTGAGGGGTGAGAGGAGTGAGTTGGCACTGAAGTTGGAAAAAAGAATGGTTGATGGAAAGCGAACATTCATGGCAAACTGGGGTTTTGAATAGTTTTAAGTCAGAGATGCGATTAAACACATTTCTTGAGGGATGCAATAAAGGTGAATTCAGAGAATGGAGAGAAGAAACACTGTAACAGTTGGATTTTTTTAGGCAAGGTATGAAGGAAAGGTCGAATTGAGAGCAGTCTGGTTAAATAGCAGAAGAGTAGTGCATTTTGATACAATAAAGAGAACTACACGTGTGAAAAAGGAAGATGAAGCATTATCAGAGATCGTTTTTGTTATTATTATTAATGTTTGAGAGAGTTTTCAACAGTCCTTTTATCGCTCTGGGCGCTCGTTCCCAAGGGGATGGGCCGCGGTGGGCTTTTTCCACCCCAAATCAGCACCCTCCTTTTCTTCACCTTTGAACCCTCATTTTGGCGGGAACCGCCACGATCAAAGGCAAACTTGGTCGATGGATGCTCTTGTTGTTATTGTCTTTGTCGTCGTTTGTGGAGATGATGCTGGTGGAAAGATGGCATAAAGATGGCGTTGTTTGTGGAGATGATGCTGGCGGAATGTTGTTCATTTTTAAAAGAAAGATAGAAAAGAATAACGGCTAACTCAAAGATGCACAGCCCGGCACATGAATAATTCTCGTTAGACCTCGGTGGGGAAATCTATTCTGGACACACACTTATCGACATAACTGATCTTCGGGGAACCTGAATGGTGTTCTGTGAATTTCCACAACAGTAACAATATCATGATGCTTACAACAAAATGTGGATTGCTGAAGGTAACT
Source organism: Eptatretus burgeri (assembly GCF_056783735.1). Taxonomy (NCBI): domain Eukaryota; kingdom Metazoa; phylum Chordata; class Myxini; order Myxiniformes; family Myxinidae; genus Eptatretus; species Eptatretus burgeri. Next base: position 75,756,200 of record NC_140966.1, read on the forward strand.
ATGATTTGTGTAATAAAAGCAGTCAGATATAATGTATTGCATCTAGATATTACTCAAACTCTCATCTTGTATGTATGTATATTCCCGAAGTACAGCCAAATGGTACATGATAGCACAAAAATTTTAGGGCCACCGTACTGACCATTCTCCTGCGGTGTGCAGTATCAAGTTTCGTTCAAATTGGGCAATGAAAAAATTATTTAAAAATCAATTCCCGATTCAGTCAAGTACTCCTTCGGGATTATTTGATCAATGCAAACAACCTCAGTGGTATAGTTCGCTGAAGCTATGTTTTTGTTTTTTTTTTAAATGATTTTTTTTATCAACCGCTGTCACAACGGGAACCCAACGGGGTCACGGGTCGTCTAGTACTCTATAATTTTTGGATACGAGATAAAAACCTGCACAATGGATTTGATGATTTAAGAAAACAATGCAAATCACTGGAAATCCAGATGCTCCTTATATTATATTTTGACCTGAAATAATTACTTCATGTTTTTACCTTCCTTTAGGAGCGTTCATGGTGACAACACTGAGCATATCTGTGCTGCAGATGCTTGAGGAGTATGGCATATTTAAGGAAGTAAAGTGGCAGCCACAACCATATATAGAGGCTCTGCAAAGGGCCCATTTCTCAGATGTCAACATGAAGAGGAAGCAATTTTTGCTGCCGTTCATTAAATTAGTAATCGGCGTCCACAACCATCCTTGACCATGTTGTGGAACGTTGACTGAGGTCCTCAATATTTCACTTTTATTTGTTTTGTCCGCAACCTCTTGAGCGATTGACATGAAACTTTCATGTCGATTGACAGTCACCCATGGAGATATTTTTTTTAACAAAGTTGCATGATTAGATGTAAAATGTGGCCAGCATTCCAAAAGGTTTTTCTGTTGGCATGAGTTGCAGTGCGTTTCATATATGAGGAATAAACTGCCTCGGCCGAATTAATTTTCTCAGATAACAAAGGTTCTATGATCATGACTTGACCATTAAAAAAAACAATCCTAACCTGCCTTTTTCTTTACAAACTTTTTCCAATCTGTTATTTCGAACTTGCCATGACAGCAGCACCACAATTAACTTATCCTTCTATCTGCTTTCCCGCTCAGTGTTCCACCCTGTGGTGATGAGAGCACCATTGCTCCACATTACAACTCCATCCCTGTGTGCAAATGGGTTGGGTTTTCAACTGATATCCCTGAGGCTGGAACACAAGAAAATAATATTATCTGCTTTAAAAAATTCTCTTTTTGGTCCTGCAAACTAAATCACAGCACTTACAATATTAATAACGACCATTACATATAATCAAATCAAAAGAAACCCAGGTTGATGCAGCCTCTTAGGTGAAAACACATGAGCGGGATGGTGAGAAATGGCATATGTGCACATTCTGGCAGACCTGATGGAGGTTTGACACCAAGGTGGTATGGTGATACGTTGCAAGCTTGGAGAAACATCAGATTTGTCTGGTTATGCAGCTGGTTCATAGCTGTGGTCATACAAAATCAGCTTTTATTCTCCACCTGTCTGTTGTAGCTGACCCTACCCCTACCACCTTCATTTCCACTGTTCCTCAATTCCAACTGTGCCTGCAGGCTTTCTTCCTTTTCTTGCTGCTACATGCTGTGAGTTTCCCATTAGTCATTGCACTTTTCATGGATAGGCAGGTGGATAGTGTTGTATAAGTATAGAAGACGGCCAGATCGTGTTGATGGTGAAGATGATCCTTGGAGAAGGTGCTATGGCAAGGGGGCATGCGTGCTCCTGCAACATCTCACCAACTTGGTGCACACAACAATGAGGTAAAATAGCAGTAAATCGCACCACCACCATCTATTTACCCCTATCCCGTCTGAGAATCCCACCGGTGAGCCCTCCACACTTGCCCAAATAAGCTGTTTGTGGCTGATCGGTGACAGCAACACAGTTCCACACTCCAGCATCAGCTGTTTGAGGCCCAAAATATTCACAACCCAGATAATGCTGCTTCAAACACTCCTTTTTATAAAAACACCACTATGAAGGACACCAGACGTTATTAAAAGAATATTTTTGCCACCTGACTGGACATCAAAAACACATTTCGGAGTGTTCCTCAGAATGCAATTGCTGTACTGTATTGCCCAACTGGGTATCATGGTTACTCATGTGGAGCTGATATCATTCCTGAAGGATAAATATCCTGGTGTTAGTACTGCTATTTACACTAGTGAGGACTCGAAAACCGTGGTCTCTGTCCAGTGTGGGGTGAAGCAGAGTTTCCTCATGTCCCCGATCCTGTTCAATCTCATTATGTTGATTGTGCATGTTGATTGTGCATGTGGTGCAGGCTTCTGTAGAGGTCGAAGGCTACGGGGGCTAGGTCTCTGGATAGCCAGTATCTATCTTAGCTTGTGCAGATGATCTTATGGTCCTGAGTAAGACCAATCAGTGTTTGAGTGGGTAAGGCTTTGACCCTGCCTCCACAAATGTTGATACACTAGATTTCATATTCCAGCTTGTAAAGTGTGCTTCCCTTTCACTGCTCTGTTGACGGGGAGTCAAGGTCAGCAATACGGCATTTTATAATCTAGGGTACATCCATGCCAGTGCGGAAACATTTTATCATGATGGGTTTGGGGGTGATAAAATAAATTAATTGATGATGATTAAAACTTGGTATTAAAATGAAAATGTTAAACCTTAAGTAGAATGTACTCAAATATGCTATGATGTTTTCAGTATGTATCCATTTGTAATTAACATAATTATATTTCTCCTCTGTATGGAAAGATTACCTGTATATTAAACGTGTAAACAGGTTGAACTTTGCCAGTAAGTTGAATATAAGAATTGCCTTTCATTTCAAAAGTGAAAGGAATTTTTAAAACAGACACAAACAAGTTGGAATGTGGATTTGAGAAGGTGTCCAGATGTATTCACGAAGCTCTGGTCGCTTCAAGATAATATATCTTCCCAATTTTGGGAGAAGCAGACTGATTTTTAACCTACTTAAGATGGAAACTTGTTTTAATGGCCATTAGGGTTGGCGTTTGATGTCATTCTCGCATTCTGTGCAATTAATATGTCCGGGTTTGAATATGTGTTCCAACAATTTAAGCAGGAGCTGTCAAAGAACACTGAAGATAAAGTTCACCTGGAAATTGTCAAGACCGAGTGAACTGGCGTCAGTGTCAGAAAATTATAAAAACTCTGTCTTACTGGAAACTATATAAAGATGAAGATTCTCCGGTTATGTTGAGAGATCTGGAGTAAATATTTCTGTCCAGGATCTCCTGTGCTGGCACATAATCTGTTTGTTTGTTCAATAAATGTTTTAAAATTGTACTGACGTTGTGTATCTGTATCTACACCAGTTTTAGGTGGAGAGGAACATTATCATTACCTTGGAACCATCATCAGTGTATATTGTGGCAACGATAACATGTATTATTGATTTTAAAGAGCAGGTTGCGGGTCACCAAACATGTTCTGAAAATTTATCAATATGATCATATGTGCATTAAATCGTTCGATGCAAACTATTGTGGTTGCCTAACTATTGGGAAAGTTGATGAAATTTAACTCCGAAGTTGTTATTTCTCGAGGCTGTTGAAAAGAACAGCCGCGTGCCCATATATGGATGGTGACGTCACGTTCTCCAAAACAAAGTGGAAGCTCACTCATTTATTGAAGAAATGTCCAGTTCAGTGGGCTGTTCTTTCGCTTTTTTTGAACTTGCAACTGTCTATATTATCCTTTTTTATTTTGAATTATTGTAGAACAAAGTTATTTGGATATTTGTACATCATGCCTCGTACGTGTGTCATGTTTTGTGAAAATGGCTGGAAAACGGGTAATCGCTCCCACCGATTCCTGAAGGAATCAAACATTCGCCGGCAGTGGATAAGATTTGTACAAACAAAACGGGCGAATTTTCCCCCAAAGAAAACGGGTGAAGAGGACCCTTTGGATCGACTTGTCATCTGTGGTGACCATTTCACAGCCGAGGATTACGAAGGAAACGCAATGAGTGAGCTCGGTTTCAAAACAACTGCTCAAGTGAGACTGAAGCGTGACGCTGTGCCCACCATTCAGCCTTCTCCTCCTCAGCTGGCTCCTGCTTTATCTTCTCACACTGTCACCTCTCAAGCGAGGAAACTCTCCTCGGCATACTGACAAGGTGGCTGGGAAGAAGCAACGACGTGCTGTGGATAAGCTCACATGTGCCAGGGTGAGTGCCGACAAATGGACAATCTGACATGTTGCAAATTATATTTCAATTCAATTCCAATGGCACTGTTATTTGATGTGTAATTGTTTGCACATGTTTCTTGAGCAGTTGGTGAGAGATCAATGTGGACCAGTGAGTGGTGTGGGTAAAGAGAGCCTTGTTGAGGACACAGAGGAGAATGTTCCTCACACACCCGACACTGGCCACTGTACTGTGAGCACTCAGTGCTCCATCATAGTATAAATTCCCATCATCCTCCGACTCGTCCTCTGCAATATCGGAAGGAAAACACTCAATTTCATCACTGATTCGCATCTCGCCATTGTTCACACGCCGTTTCCGAATGTTCACGAAGTTTTCGGAGAACGTGACGTCATCGCATCTTCGGTAACTTCCGGACTGTTTTTCGATCACTTGCAAAAGTTTTGACTTAAAAGTTAATTTTAGCAGATTTTGAGTTTCAAATGTAAGAAAATAAATGCACAACGATTATTAATGTGAATACAACCTTCGAATCGTGTGATCATCAGCGACCCAAAACCTGCTCTTTAATAATTCAAATGGGCATGTGATAAGAAAGAGGATTGATATATATATCTATATCTATCTCTATCTCTATCTCTATCTCTATCTCTATCTCTCTCTCTCTCTCTCTCTCTCTCTCTCTCTCTCTCTCTCTCTCTCTCTCTCTCTCTCTCTCTCTCTCTCTCTCTCTCTCTCTCTCTCTCTCTCTCTCTGTCTCTATCTCTATCTCTCTCTCTATCTCTCTCTCTCTCTCTCTCTCTGTCTCTCTCTCTCTCTCTATCTCTATCTCTATCTCTATCTCTATCTCTATCTCTCTCTCTCTCTCTCTCTCTCTCTCTCTCTCTCTCTCTCTCTCTCTCTCTCTCTCTCTCTCTCTCTCTAGTGCAGCCTCTGGTTGCATCATTGGTTGGGACACGGCTTTGCCAGTGATGCAGTGTCCCCCTAACCAGTACATTTTGCACTCATTTTGTTGACCTCAGAAGGTTGACAGGCTGAGTCAACCTCCTGGTGTGTATTAATTCAGTGGCCAACGGGGCTTGAACTCAGGACCCTTGGATCCCAAGCCGCCACTCTAACCACTAAGCCAGCACCAGGCTTAGAGTATTGATTATGGGGTATTTTAACTTGCCAGGGTTAGATTGGGTCCAGGAACAGGGAAAGGGCAGAGCGGATGAGGATTTCCTTGTTTTAGTCCAAAATTGCTTTTTAACCCAGTTTGTAGATTGGCCCACGATGGGGAGTGCAGTGTTAGACCTCCTTTTAAGTAATGATCCCAATACAGTGGAGATGGTGGAGGTTGGGGAGCATTTAGGAGCAAATTACCAAAACATTGTGTGTGCAAAGATTCTGTTAAGGGTTGGAGTTCAGAATTGTAGGGTAAGGCTATTGGATTTCAGGAAGGCAAACTTTGAGGGTATGAGGAGAGAGTTGGGTGATGTAGATTGGGAGACTCTAACAACAGGACAATCAGCATCAGAAAAATGGGAAACCTTTAAGGACCAAATGTGTAGAGTGTAGAGTGTGTACATTCCAATGAGGTGTAAATCTAGAAACAGAAAGAGACCAAGGTGGTTGAGTAGTGAGATAAGGAATGCTATTAAGGAGAAGCAAAAGGCATTTATTAGGTTTAAAATAACAGGACTGGAGTTAGATTTATATCACTATCGGAGTAAACAGAGGCAAGTGAAGAAAATAACTCAGCAAGCCAAAAGAGAGTATGAGAAGGACATGGCTAAGAATATTAAACATAATCGCAAGACTTTCGTAAAGTATTTCAGGGAAAAAGAACAGGTTCGGACCAATGTGGCCCATTGAGGAATAGCACCGGGACAGTGGTTTGTGACGAAAGTGAGATGGCAGGCTTATTAAACAGGTATTTTTCTTCAACTTTTACACAAGAACAGTCAGGAGAATTGCCAATAACTGAGAGTATCTATCGAGGAGGTGAGGAAGGGCTTTTACAGAAGATCCAGGTTGGAGTTGAGGAAGTAAAGGAACAGATAGGTAATCGAGGAGTATTAGGTTCCAGGTCCAGATTATATGCAACCGAGAGTATTGATGGAGGTGGCTGAACAGGTAAGTGAGATGTTAACGGATATTTTCAATAGCTCAGTGGAGTCAGGACAGGTACCGGAGGATTGGAGAGTAGAAAATGTAACACCATTATTTAAGAAAGGATCCAGAGAAGAATTGGGAAACTATGGACCTGTTAGTTTGACTTCAGTTGTGGGGAAGGTGTTGGAGACATTAATTAAGGAACAGATGAGGAACCATTGAAACAAATACAAACTAATTAAAGGAAGTCAGGATGGGTTTACCAAAGGTAGTTCCTGTTTAACAAATATTTTAGAGTTCCATGAAGCAGTGTCTGATTGGGTGGATGAGGGAAAGGCAGTGGACATAGTATATGTAGACTTTAACAAGGCATTTTATAAGGTACCACATCGGAGGTTGTTAGCGAAGTTGAGGGCTAGTGGAGTGGCTGGTGAGGTAGCTAATTGGATTGTAAACTGGCTTAGTGGTCAGAAGCAAAGAGTGGATGTGAGTGGGAGGATGTAAGTAGCGGGGTACCTCAGGGATCAGTACTCGGACCATTACTAATCATTATTTACATCAACGATTTTGATAATGGTGTGAAGAGTAGGCTTTCCAAATTTGCGGATGACACAAAGCTTGGAGGTGAGGTGGATAGCAGAGCGGGTGGTGATCAGATACAGGAAAGTGTTGATACTTGTATGGATTGGGCAAAAGACTGGCAGGTGGAATTTAACCTGAGCAAGTGTAAGGTGTTGGGGATGGGAAAGAGCAATGAAAATAGAGATTACAGGATGCAAGGGGTAATTTTGGAGCGTGTCACACAGGAGAAGGATCTGGGGGTGGTCATAGATATGGGAGGTAAGCAGGCAGCCATAGGTAAAGCAAATAGCGTTTTAGGCTGTATTCGGAGGGGGATCATTTATAAATCAAAACATGTGGTGGTAACATTGTACAGGAATTTAGTGAGGCCTCATCTCGAATATTGTGTGCAGTTTTGGTCACCATAACTCAGGAAGCATATAGATGCCACAGAGAGGGTTCAGCGCAGGGCTACTAGATTGATTCCGGGCCGAGCTAGACTCAGCTATGAGGAGCGGCTGAAGGAGACGGGGCTTTATACACAAGAAAGGAGGCGGTTATGAGGAGATATGATGGAGATGTTTAAGATAATGAAAGGTAGAGATAAAATAAGTGCAGATGAATTACTCAACAGAGTAGACAGTGATAGAACCAGGGGCCATAGCTTGAGAGCAAAGAAGAGGAGAGTTAAGATGGTAGTAAGGCAGAAGACTTTCACTCAGAGAGTAGTTAATGCATGGAATGACCTCCCAGGAAAGGTAGTGGCAGCAGAAACAGTAGATAAGTTTAAATTAGAATGAGATAGGGACCTGGAAGTTACAGAGCTAGAGGGGTATGGGGATGTTGATAAGACTTCTAGGTAGTTTGAGCATTGATGGGTAATTGTGTATGGCGTGCTGTTGGTGGAGGGTCTTGTCAAGGGGGGTTGTGTGCTTGATGTTGTGTGTTTTTAACCAAGCCCATGCCACCTCCCAAGGGGAAGAAGGGGAAGAAAAGGAATAAAAATTAAAAAGTACAAAAAAAAAAAAAGTGGGGCATTTTCCCAAAAAATTTTTTTGGGAGAAATTGGGTGCAGTGTTGGTTTGTTCTCCGAAGGAAGTCTGCCAGCTCTCGGTCTGCACAGAAACCAGTTGCATTTTTGTGTGCTCGAATGTTGGTGGTTTGGGTTTGTAGAACCCCAGCACGAAGATAGACATCCAACCCGCCATTCAGCTGATATGGAGTCTGTGTGATTGTAACCCTTCCTTGCAGAATATTGCAATGCAGCAGCTTCTGTCGATCATCCACTGCAAAACCCTCCAGGATCCCATTGAGCTGGACATGGATAAATTCCTTTTCGACTCCAGAGAGGGTCCTTTGGAGAACTCGTGATGGAACGGCTTGCTTTCCACCCTCTGGTCAAGAGTGAGGGTGGTGGCATGTCGCCTTAAAATATCTCTCAGTCACACCTCTCACGCGAACTCAATATTTCCTTGGACCAGTCCCATGAGTGTGCCGTGAAGGATATTTCTGCCATACGCTGGTGTTGGACCCAGGATAATTTTTTTCTGAATGGTTGCTGACCTTGCTCGATGAGGAGAAGGTGGCCACGCCTTGATAGGCAATAGATTTTCCAACTGCTCTTCATGAATCCCAGGTGGGTTGTTTGTGAGCTTTTACAATTGAAGATGCATCCATAGTGCAAGGCTGAACTCCCTGCCAACAAATACTGATGTACAGTCGTGGAATTGTCAGGTCAAGCCAGATTAGATCTGTGACTTGCTACAGGTACCATGTAAACCTGTACTAACCTGTTCCATGGTCGGGTTGTCAGCGACTAAACCATCTCCCAACCAGGTATTCTGGTGAGGAGGGTGTTTAGATATGGACACCCAGCAGGATTAAAAAGAAAACCTGTCAAAGGGCGGAGGAGCTCCTTTTGAACCAACGGCCATCCATTTCTAGTGCCCAACGGTGTCTGCGGATATTCTCTTGCAGTTGGGTTACTTTTTTTTTTAGGAGGTTGGTGGCAGGATTTGCATGTTGGCCACTGTAAAACACTTCATTCTGCAAAACCAACAAATGCAAGGAAATCTGATAACCCACTCCATGGGAGTACCTCCTGTGCTGCTGCCCTCCACAGGGCAGCTCACCGGATGATGGGATTGGGGCAAAGCATTTGAGACCCCCATTCCTTGATGAGAGGACAAAAACATGGGGAAACCTGCAGGGTCAGATTGCGGTGGTGTGTGGCAGAGTTTGGTGTAAAGCTGGCAGTGCAGAACTTCAGGCTCCACCAGGTGCTGAGGTGTCATCCACCAGACAGCGGTCTTTTTGAGTTAACCTGAGGCGGTCTCTTCTGGTGGGTGCCTGGAATGTCCTTTCTCTAAGAGAGGATGATCACCTCTCTTTGTTATCATCTGAGCTCAAGCGATTGAACATAGGTATTGTTGCACACTCTGTGGTTCGGAGACTGGATAGTGGCGAGATCATGGCTGGTGGTAACACCTACAATTGGTCTGGTCGCTCTGATGGTTACCATTCCCAAGGAGTTGCTGTAGTTGTGTCCATAAAGCTAACTCCAATGATAATTGAGGTAACACTGGTCAAGAAGCGTATCATGAGACGAAGGATTCGTTACTCCTGAGGTGCCGTTTCCCAGGTCTCCATATATGCTCCGACTGTGACGAGTGATCTCACCATGAAAGACGCATTCTATGCCACACTCGAGTCTGTGGTTGATCAGTGCCCCAGGACAGATACTCTTCTAGTCTTGGGGGATTTCATTTCATCAATTGGAACTGATAGGGATGGTTATTTGACATGTATTGGTCCCCATGGGTCTGGAACTGTGAACCAGAATAGCACTAAGTTTCTTGACTTTGAAAGAAGTCATGGACTTGAGTAGCTGGTTCATGGTTTTAGTTTTCACAGGCTCATCGCTGGACTTGGTATTCCAACGCTGGTCGTGTAACAAAGGACATTGACCATGTCCTCGTTGATGGTCGCTGGAGGATGATCCAGAACTGCATGGTCTACTGGAGTGATCAGTTCCTCAATACCGAGTACAGGCTTGTTGTATCAACCCTGAAGTTAAAATCTGGGAGAATGGTACCATCCCAGCCTGGGCTGGATGATGGCAAGCTCAAGGATGAGAGGGCAGCTGAGGAGTTTGTGAACAGGCTGAGTGGGGATTCGGGAGTGGGGGGGGGGGGGTCTGGGTGCTTTTCAGAATCCTGAAGACTTGTGGAGTGCCTTCAAGACCACTGTCCTTGATATTGCCGGTTGATGTCTTGGAACTCACCATAAGGCGAAGAAGAATTTTGTCTCTCGAGGTACATTGGATACCATTGCCCAGAGTCTCAAGGCCAGGCTTAATGGCAGAGTTGAGCTGTTCATGGAGCTGAGGCATAAAACTGTACATGCACTAAGGGTGGACAAGGAGGCCTATATGCGAGGAATCTGTGAGGGAGTAGAGCATCACCTGTGGTCAAGTAATTCTCGTCCTGATTACAGGGGAATTTGTGCATTTCCTGTCCCTCGATGTACTGCAGTTAGAGCGTCGGGTGGTGGGCTCTTGACAGAGGAGTCCGAAGTGAAGGCCCGCTGAGCTGGTTACTTTGAGCGGCTGTACCAGGTTGATCCACCAACTGTCGAATTGGATGTCAGGGTGTCACTATCCCTATTGCTGACCATGCAATCAACTGTGATCCACCTTTGTTTGTGGAAACTCAGGCTCTGGTGAACCGGTTGAAATGGGGTAAAGCTCCTGGGATCTGCAGCATCCATGCTGAACTTCTCGAGGCTGGTGGATATGCTGCACTCGTGTCGTTGCATGCAGTTTTGTGCTATGCCTGGAACACAGGCATCATCCCAACTGTCTGGAAGAGGGGCCTTGTTGTCCCTCTCTGGAAAGGGAAGGGCGATCGCCAGGACTGCAACAACTACTGAGGGTTGAAGCTGCCCTCAGTGCCGGGCAAGGTCTTTGCTCGGATAATTCTTGAAAGGGTTCGCCACCATCTGCTTGAGCACCAGCGTCCAGAGCAGTCAGGCTTTTCACCAAAGAGGTCAATGATTGACCGCATCCTTGCACTTCGTGTCCTCACCGAATGCAGATGAGAGTTTCGGCAAGGGCTGCTTGCAGCTTATGTTAATCTCTGTAAAACGTTCGACTCAGTGAATCGGGATGTCCTCTGGAGGATTCTTGGTCGAACTGATCCGGATCCGACTACTAGAATTTTAAAGTGATTCTTCACCATTGAGAGATTGGGCCAAAAACGATATATAGCACGATATCTCAAAAAGTTATGGACGGATTCAGATGAAACTTGGTGGACAGGTTGGGTGTGTGACCACGAGGAATACATTCGATTTTGGTGAACATCCGAATCCGGATCTGGAAAGGAGAATTATTTAAATTTTAATGTGATTCTTAACCATTGAGAGATAGTACTGAATAGCATGATATTTCAAAAATGTATTGGGCCCGATATGTTCTCGTGGATCAGGCATTACGTGGTGGAGGTATGCACTTTACCGAGTGGCCAAGTTTCTCCCTGTGTTGTTGTCGCATCTCGTGTCTTTTTTAATCAAGACAGGATCTCGCAAATCAACCTCGATAGGTTCATTTATAGGAGTTGATGCAGGAAATTGAGACGTGTGTGTGTGTGTGTGTGTGTGTGTGTGTGTGTGTGTGTGTGTGTGTGTGTGTGTGTGTGTGTGTTCCTGTTGTTGGCTGCTATCTTCACACATCGGTGGGTCAATATTTGGTAACGGGGAGTTTTCATAAAAGCCAATGCTGCTTTCCAAACCATGAATTTTTTGATAATTTGGGGTTGCATTAGCAAAATTAGGTGTTAGTTGTTGCACCTGCATCAAGGAACACATTTAATTAATAAACTTCTTTTGATTATTTACACTTTTCTCACAAAGTGGGTTGTGGCAATGTCATCTACGTCACAAAAGAGAAGTAGGTCTTCTCGGGTTCCAATACGCAAACTAATTATCTACTTTGAGATTAAATCACAGGCAAATGATTACATAATATGTTTCATTTAAGGAAATTCGGAGTAAAAATTGATCCTATCAATTTAAGATTGGTTTCTGCAGCCACACTGAATAGGCACCACTGCTATTGGCCTGATAGCACATCAAAATGAAAGCTTTCAATCATGACTGTGATATAAGAAAGGACCATCAGAGATTGACCTTCACCGAGTTAAAAGCGGATGACTTGTTGTTTCTTCTGACTTCACCTTGTTCGATATAAACCACTAGTAATCAATATATAAATTTGAAATATCGGCCGTGACGTAGATGACGATTATTATGCAAACAAAGATCAGGGAGCCATTTGTATAGATATTTTATGACCACGTGTCCTAGTGACAGAAAACATCATCAAGAGCTGTTTAATGAAACATTTTCAGAGATCTAATTGATCGCATATAGCTTCCCAGTGGAGCCTCTCTATCTGCACATGGCGACTTCCCACACTGCTTGGCTCGGGGATGAGTGTCACTATCTTGTCATACTCGTATCAGATCCGATCCTCCCTCATTGGCCAGAAAAACCGGTTATTCCCGATTTTAGACATCGAACTTACTTCCACTGCATCATCGTCAAAATCAACGATTTTACCAGGATATGGGGCCCCATCGTAGGACACAACACACTATTTTCCAAGGAGGTTGTCGTGTGGTGTTACCGACTGGAGAAGATATGTCTGGTCTGGACTGTCGACTGTCTGTGTCTCAGTGAATGCCTTTCTGGACATACGCAGGGTCTTCTGTTTTTTTTCGCCAGCCTCTCCTTATTTTTCGCTGTTCTCTTAGAGTACGATCTGCAACAGGGACATAGTGATTCCTCTGCCTCAAATGCTCTTTCTGCAGAAAAGCTTCTTTTGAGTCCCCATCCATCTTCTTCCTTTCCCTGTATTGCTTAGCCCTTTCTGCGGCGGAGAGCGCCATGCCTGGAAATGAACGGCACGTATATAATAGTCAAAAAGGAAAATGAATTTACTTTGATCGAATCAACCCATCTATCTATAATTCCAGCAATCTCTGTGTGTGTCTGTCTGTCTGTCTGTCTGTGACCGCTGTTTCTCGACAACCACTGGTCCGATCTAATTGAAACTTGTCAGGTATATTGCTGGGGACCTGAGTATTTGCCTTTTCAAGGTTTGACATTAATCGGACAAGTGGTTCCCAAGTTATGGCCATTTATTTACCAAACCAATGACAGGACACGTTTCTGCGTAGGCATGGCAGATGGGGAAAGGGTGCCTTAGTTACCAGTGACAGGACACGTTGCTTGGCGTTTTGCACCCACAGTATCTATCTTCTATCTATCCATCTATAATTCCAGCAATCTCTGTTTGTTTGCCTTTCAAAAGGTTTGAAATTAATCAGCCATAACTTGGGAACCACTTGTCCAAGTTAGAGCACGTTCCCCATTACGGGTTACAAAGTACGGACTTCCGGATAGTGATGACTTAATGTATTATAATAATTTCTCTTTCTTATGCGCATTTATAGTTAAACACAATGCCCCAATCCAATCGTCGTTTACCAGAGCGAAGGAAAGGCCTGTGTGGTTGTTGTTTCTGGCACACGGTTTGAAAGTTTTATTTTATTTTTTTTGCATGTACGGCCACGCACGTATGGGCACGCGAGAGCGATGGAACGGCCTGTGTGGTTGTTGTTTCTGGCTCGCGGTTTGAAAGTTTTTTTTGTTTTTTTTGCACGTATGGGCACGCATTAGTATGATAAATACCTTTAGTCTTGTGTTACTAAAATTGTATAAATATATTTACTATTTATAGAGGTATGTTCGTACGGCTGCTACAGATTTCCAGGAATATTTAATATCGCATTTTCCAAGTGTAAAGAGCGACTTCATCACACAAAACTCATCTACGTAACAAACACGTCATCTCCATCATGGGAAATGTCACCTCCGTCACACAAATATGTGACGTAAATGACCGTAACGTAGATGACGCGCTAAGTGTGTCAAAGGCTAATTTAGGCTTATACGTGGTGTGTTGAAAAAGTATCCAACCTTAATTTTTCGTGCGTAAACAAATGAAGCTAGGGAGGCGTGGTTTGGTGCACGTATGTAGGCAATCCTAATCCGTATGTGTGAATATTTTCCTGCCTGCAGAAGCTGTCAGTCGCCGACAGACCGCCGATGAGTGAGGAAGTGTAAGTGAGCGCCGTCGGATTTTCGTTTTTGACAAAATGACGGATCACTGTGGTCTCATCGCCAGTGATCACTGTGTTGAACAACTTGGGATCGCTGTTCACAGTCTCCAGCATGTCCTGTGCGATCTCCAAACGGAGTTGCTTCTGCTCGATCGTTAGCAGCTTTGGCACGAACTTCGCTGAGATTCTCCTTAAGCCCAAATCCTCAGTCACAATGGAATGAACGGATCCAATGCCGACGCCCACCTCGTCTGCAAGTTCTCTGATTGTGATTTGACGATCCTGCATCAGCAGGGTTCTCACTTGGTCAATGACGATCTCATTTTGGGATGTTGAGGGCCTACCAGAGCGTGCTTCACTTTCCACTGATGTGCGACCATCTTTGAAGCGGTTGTACCACTCTTTTATCTGTGTGGTGCCCATTGCTTCGTTTCCGAAGGCCTGTTGAATCTTGCGGATCGTTTCCACTTGGGAATCGCCAAGCTTTACACAAAATTTGATGCAGTTGCATTGTTCAAGTTTTTCCGTTATTTTGTCAAAAATGAAAATCCGACGGCGCTCACTTACACTTCCTCACTCATCGGCGGTTTGTCGGCGACTGACACCTTCTGTAGGCGGGAAAATATTCACGCATACGGATGAGGATCACCTACATACATGCACCAAACCACGCCTTCTCGGGTTCCAATACGCAAACTAGTTGCACCTCGTACACTCTAGTTGGCTGACGAGGATGGTTGAAAACAGACATGTGCCCGTTTTCGTCGGAGACGACTTCGAATTGTTTTCGGAGCAATTGGGATGCTATTTCCACGCGAATGATGTGGTCGACGAGAGCAAACAGAAGTCGATCTTGCTCGCTTCGCTTTCGACGGAGCATTATCGACTACTGAGTGATTTGGTGGCGCCGCACAAGCCCCGTGATGACGGGCTGTTGTTTTGGGACATTGTGGAGAAGATGAAAGCACACATGGTGCCGGAGAAGTCATTACAGCTCGCTCGATACCAGTTCGATCGCCTCTCGAAAGGGGCAGAGGAGTGCGTCGCTGATTTCGTGGCGCGAGTGAAGCATTCTTCCGTTGCATGCAAGTTCACGGCGGGGGAGCGTCCAGCGTGGCTCAGAGATCGTTTTATTGCTGGTTTACAAGATGCGAAGATGGTTTCAGCGGTTCTACGGCTGAAGGGTGAAGCCATTACATTCGACTCGGCGGTCAGCATAGCTACAGTGGTCGAGCAGACTCGCGGGGATGTTCGAGCCATCACCGGCCACACGGGGTCGCGAGCACCCTGGGACGCGCGCACGACCTTCGGTGCAGGTCGGACGGCGCCATGCGGCCGCACGTGCGGCGAATTGGCCCCGCGGACGTGTTTGGGATGCGGAGGTCGACAACTGCGCCGTGCGTGCCCGTATAAAGGCACCGTGTGTTTGAATTGTCACAAGGTGGGTCATCTGAAGCGTGTGTGCCGTGGGGCGCCAGCCGCCGTTAGGGTCATGGACGGCGATGTGCGAGGTGACCCGGGGCGGAACCGGCAGCCGTTGTTGAGCCTGTTTTTAATTGGCCCGGCGGCGGCGCGCCCGATGACGGTGGAAGTCGAAGTGAACAAAACGCCGATCACGTTCCAGGTCGATACGGGAGCGGCTGTGTCGATCATCGGCGAACAGACCGCGCATAGACTCAACGGCCTGAAGCTTATCAGGTCCAACCTCACGCTGTTCACGTCCACCCGCGAGAAGATAACGCCAGTCGGGATGGCAGACGTGTCTGTGCGGTACCAAGGCCAGGTCGCCACGCTTCGGGTGTACGTCGTGCGGGGGAGGGGACTGTCTCTCCTCGGCCGAGACTGGCTGGCCCGCATGAGGCTAGACTGGGCCGCAGTTCACCTTGTGCAACCCGTGCCGAGCCGGTGGGAGGATCAGTTGGAGGAGATTCTTCAAAGACATCAAGGTTTGTTTTGCGACGACCTTGGGAAACTCAAGGGCATGGAGGAAAAACTCTTCCTGAAGGAGGGGGTGGTTCCTCGTTTTTGTAAACCACGTCCGGTGCCGCATGCCCTGCGGGACAAGGACAAGGGTGAACTGGATAGGCTGGAGGCCTGTGGAGTGATCGAACGGGTGTCGTACTCAGATTGGGCCACCCCGGTTGTCACGGTGCTGAAACGGAATGGAGACGTCCGATTGTGCGGGGACTTCAAATCCACGGTTAACCCGGGGCTCGGCGTGGAGCAATATCCATTGCCGTCAATCGATGAAATATATGCGCGATTGGCGGGGAGTCAACACTTCACGAAGCTAGACCTGCGTGATGCATATTTTCACCTGGCGATGGATCCAGGGAGTAGCGAGCTCTTGACAATCAACACGTGTCAAGGGCTCTATCGATATACCCGACTCTGTTTTGGGATTGCTTCGGCCCCAGCCTTGTTGCAGAAAGCCATGGATCAGGTTTGCATTGGCCTGCCCGCTCAGACCTACCTGGATGATGTGCTCAATGCGGGGAAAACGGCGGACGAGCATCTTGCGAACATTGCCCAAGTGCTGACAAAGCTAGAAGCGTGCGGCCTGCGCTTCAACAGGGACAAGTGCGCGTTCTTCAAGCAGCGCTTGGAATACCTCGGGCACTTCATCACGCCGGAGGGGCTGTTGAAAGGTCCTCGGAAGGTGGAGGCGATTCAGCCCATGCCACCGCCTCGCGACAAGACGCAGCTGCGCTCGTTCATTGGTATGGCCCAGTATTACCAAAGGTTCGTGCGAGGGCTCAGCTCACAACTTGCGCTGTTAACACGGTTTCTGAGGAAGGACGAGCGCTGGGCCTGGGGGCCTGCACACCAGGCGTCGTTCGACCGCGTCAAGTGGCTGTCCGCGTCGCGTTGCTTCTTCTTCGTGAATTGAAGGACGTGACGCGCGATCACATGTCGCGCGGCTCGTGCACGGGATAGATAAAGCCAAGATTCCGCGCGGTCGGGGGGATTGTCCCTGGGGCATTGTCATTTACGGCGGCGGTCCACTTGGTGCTCGTTGAATGGTAAGAATTGAGAGTATACCGGAATCCGCGCTAATTGCTGATTTATTTTGCGGTGATCTACTGCACATGTATACATTGCTGCATTTGTACTCCTTGCTGCACCTGTATCCCCTGATGTGCCTGTAGAAGCGGCTTCAATCAAGTGGAATAAAGCCTACACTCTGAAGGTTTTTCCCTCGCTTTCATTTCACCACTTCTTCTTCATCTTCTTCTGCTACTTCTTCTTCTTCTGACAAACCTTATCCGCGTTGCTTCTTCTTCTTCTTCTTCATCTTCTTCATCTTCTTCATCTTCTTCATCTTCTTCTACGAGTTCAGCTTCTACTTCTTCTGACAAACCCTATCCGCGTCGCGTTGCTTCTTCATCTTCTTCATCTTCTTCTACTAGTTCAGCTTCTACTTCTGACAAACCCTATCCGCGTCGCGTTGCTTCTTCATCATCTTCATCTTCTTCTACTAGTTCAGCTTCTACTTCTTCTGACAAACCCTATCCGCGTCGCGTTGCTTCTTCATCTTCTTCTACTAGTTCAGCTTCTACTTCTTCTGACAAACCCTATCCGCGTCGCGTAGCGAACGCTCGCTCGAAGAGAGCTCCACGTTGTTGTTGTTGTTGTTGTTGTTGTTGTTGTTGTTGTTGTTGTTGTTGTTGTTGTTGTTGTTGTTGTTGTTGTTGTTGTTGTTGTTGTTGTTGTTGTTGTTGTTGTTGTTGTTGTTGTTGACTGGTGGAATGACGCAGCTCTTGGACACATTTGTCCATGTTATAGTAAGTGTCTGGGACATGCCATTTTGACCCACGGAGGTGTGTGAGAAATAATTATGATATTTGTGTGGCAATGTGTTGCTGTTTCAATGTTAAAATTGTATTTTATTGTTCTCCAGTCAAAAATAAATTTGTCCGAACTATTTTACTCCCGACAAATTATTACTATAAACACGTGGACGAGAAAACACGACGGTACCGAATAATCACAGAGGTGCGTTAAATAATAATATTGTTGTGGTTACCAAATTCGCAAACCACCATTCAGGTCCCTTAGGTGAGGTATCTCGGCAAGTATATGTGTAGTTAGGCCCAAACCCGTTGTCTAGTGGGAATACATGTCATTTATACGTGCTGCGACTCTTCAGGATAGCCGTTTTTCTTTTACTATCTTTATTTTGGACCAACCGCCATGATTACCACCACAACCACAACATCCACCACCAACCACAACGCCGCTTCACCACAACCGCCACGACCTTCACGTCACACCTCGCAACCGTAGCATCGCCACCGTTCTTGCCCCGCTGTGGGTACCGGTGTTGGACTCGTGCAGGGCGCACGTTGAACAGCGTGTACAAAATCACGGATTTTGTGCTTCAAAAACGGATCAAAAACGACACACGCCCACTTTTTGCCGTCCAATCGGTGAGCGAGGGGCGATTTGGCCCCGCCTCCAGAACGATCGATATATGCAAATTTGTGGATCAAAAAGCCTTCACGCCCACTTTTTCTCGGGCCAATGGGGAGCGAGGTGAAAGGTCAAAGGGAGGGGGTCAAAGGCGAAGCTACGGGGGGATAAAAGGACCGTGTTCGTCAGTCAGAGCAGTGTGGAAGTCTGGAGCCCGAAGCCTGCAGTAGCTGGAGAAGCTGAAGAGAGTCGAACGAGGAGAGCCAAAAGAAGAGTCCAGGGTGGAGAGTTCAGAGGCGGAGAGGCGGCAGCGGCGAAGGCAGACGAGAGGGTGCTCGCGACGGTGCCGGGAGCTGCACGCCCGAGGAAGGCCGGCAGCGCGACCTGGCCGAGGTGGAGACGCACACCAGGGATAATAAAGATCCTCTATACCCCGAGCATCAGCAACCCCCTCCTGTTTCCCCCCGCGCTGAGATAGTGCGACCAAGGGGGCCCCTTTTCCCACCCCCTGCCAGGCACTGTCCGCGAGGACCGCGGAGTGAGGCGCCATCGCCGCTCCGCGTCTCATCACCAGACGGGTAGGCGCGACCCGGTCTCGGCCTCAGGCCCGCCTCATTCTTGAGGGTATTTCTTTTCCTTGGTTTTGGGTATGTGTTGTCGGCGCCGTCTGTGAAGTAGAATTGTATAAGTGTTGCCGTGTGCTCGGTAGTCGGTATTAGCTCTGCACTGTGTTTTCACTTTTATATTTGCTTTTTGTGTAAATGGAATTGTGTTTTCTTTTTTTTGTGTGCATTTGGTGGAATTGTATTTGTGTGCTTCCCGTGTGCCGCGAATAAATGTGCTTTATTGTTGAACTGTTCTCCCGCTTCGCTTCGTCTTTTCCCCCATTGAACCCTCATCTTGCTTCACGTAAAGGGTTGGTAGAGTGGGCTGAGTACGCCCGATAATTAATCGAACCGTCGAGGTCGACGATAACACCGCTCGGTTATTCTGATAGTACGGAACGGGTCGCTTAAGTGGCCCGTGTCCGAAGTCGACCTGCGGCGAGGTGCGATCGCCCGGTCTACCCTCCGCGTGGGTACTTAGGTAGGTCGAATTTGGTGAGCAACCCTATCCCACGCGGGGGCTGATTGGCTCGATCGCGGTGAGACCGAAAGGTCCACCCGTGACTGGTTCCCGGCGTTAGTCCGAGAGGGTCACGACTGGATTGTCCGTCCGGTGGGCGACGTGCCGCGATTCGAGTTACGTGGCCGTCGCACGCCGGCGGGCGCGAAATCCGCAACACTGGTGTCAGGTCGTGCGATACAAATTCATCGCCCTCCTCGCGGCACTGGTATCGGAGAACAGGAAAACAGGCTCTCCTGTCTCCGGCTAAATTCACGGGAATCGGTCCAGGGGTGAGAGAAGCGACCCCCGATTCCCTCCAAATTACGAGCGAGCAAATTAACCCTTCACGAGAAGCAAGATGGCGTCTCAAGGCGAGCGGGAGCCGGGGGTATTGGAAATGTATATGTGTAGTAATGTAGAATCCATGGTCCAGGATGGAATCCCCGAGCAGGAAATGTTGATTGTGCAGGAACACGGACTCGCCCAACTGAACCCAGGGCCCGAGGTGGGTGCGGCAGCGGCCGCGGTGTATGACACCTCCCCCCCTCTCCACCAAGACCCTTCCCCAACCCCTGCCGAAACGGCTCACTTGAGTGCATCCGACATGGCCCAGCTATTCACCATGCTGGCACAAATGAATGCGGCAATGACAAATGAAATGAAAAACGAAATGAAAGGCAATACACAACAAATAAACGAAAAGATGGATACAAAAATAAACGGAATGGAAGCAAACATGAAGAAAGAAATGAAAAAGTTCCGGGGTGAGACGCAGAACATGGGCCGATGCCTGCAGGCGGGCATGAAGGCCGTGACAAAGGAAATAATAGTTGAGACAAGGGAGGTAAAGGGTGAAGAGTTGGCAGTGACGGAAGCCGGGAAGGGAACCATAGAGGAGAGACTACACGAGGAAGACGGGGTAAGTGACGCACACACACACACAGAGGTAGTGGAGGATAATGGGGGTGAGCTGGCGGACTGGGTAGAGACCCAGTGCGAGCACCTGGATGGCCTCCTCCAGGAACGAGGGGAGGGAGTCTGCCCCCTTGAGGCGGATCACGACCAGGTGAGTTCGGTCGTGCTTTGCGAGGTCAGGGGAAGGAGTGCTGTGGACAGGTGCACTGAGAGCTTGGGGGGTATAGAGGCCCCGGAGACCCTTGTGGGGACACGAATCCCCAGTGTGGTTGTCCCTGTGTGTGTGTGGTGCAAGGCGTGAGTGCGTCCCCGTGTGTGGAAGCGACCCCGTGTGTGAGTGGTGTGGTGGCGATGGTGCCAGAGTACGTGCTTCCCAGCACGCCGTGTGTGGATGAGGCACCGTGTGTGAGTGTCGCCATGTGTGTGGATGAGGCACCGCGGGTGAGTGCCCCCGCGTGTGTGAGTGAGGGGCCGTGTGTGGATGAGGCACCGCGGTTGAGTGCCCCCGCGTGTGTGGATGAGGCATGGAGTGCGAGTGAGGCACCGCGGGTGAGTGCCCCCGCACGCGTGAGTGAACGGCCGTGTGCAAGGTCGCTGTGTGCAAGGGAGACCGTGTGTGTGAGAGCGGTATGTGAGGGAGATGTCGGTTGGCATGCGGGAGCACGCAGCCGCATCTCCCGGTGTGAATGTAATGGTGTGGACTGTGTGCGTCGTAACACGCAGGTATGCGTGTGTGGAATGGAGACGGAGACGGCGACAGAGGAGAGAAAGCCGTGTAGCGGCTGTAGCTGTTTCGGGGACCGTGCCGGGTTCACCCAGCAGTGAGCACGAGGTTCGTGCTGTGCAACGCACGAGACCGCCACGTGCTCGCTTGCGAGAGTGAAGTCCCGGTCCGGAAACGCACGCGGTGGATTTGCCGATCCCGCGGACGGACAGAGTTTAGGCAGGATAACGGATTTGGACCGGACGGGTTCTCCACGCGATCGTGTGTGTTAAGCTCCAACGGGCAAAGCACATGCGTTCGCGTGGGGAACCCCTCGAGACGTGGGGCTTGTTTTTTTTTTATGCGCACGGTGACGTCATGGCTGCACGTGGGGTTGGAATCCGGCAGGTGGGGTATCTCTGCCGGATGGTCCCGTCCAAGGAGGGACGAGGAACACGTGCAGCTGCATGACGTCACGGCCAGGTGTAAAGTGCGCGAGCTCTGAGTTGCCGCGCAGGTGCTGCGCATGGAAAAAAAAAAAAGCAAGCCTCACTTTCGGGTGTACAGGATTCCTGGGCAAGGGGTGAAAGACCCCCTTACCCTGGGCACAGGATGGAAACTAGTTAGGGGGAAGGGTTAGCTTAGTTAGACCGACTTCATGGGGCAGGGGTAAGTCCTCATGGAGTCCGTGGAATGGATTAGTTAGAGGGATTGTAGCCAGATTTAGGTTGGGAAATAAAATGAATTTTTGAGTTAGGAGACAGTGACAGACTTGTGGATGTGTAGAGGGGGTGTAGTTTAGCGACGTAGTGTTAAAAGGAACGTGCTGTAGTGTAAGGGACGACGTGGGAGCACGAGTTAGTTAGGGGATGCAGATAGAAGGATGGCAGAGTTCAGCGGTGTGTGTGTTGAAGAGTTGGAGAGTTGTGAGGTGAGTACATGGTGAGTGAGTGAGGCCAGCGGGTCTGTGTGTATGGAGCGAATGGGGAATGCATGGTGCGATGAGTGATTGGGGGGAGGAGTGACTCCCGCCCAAGGGACCCCGGGGTCAGTGTAGAGTGAGTTAGCGGGGTTAGTCAAATTGAAAAATGGAGGTCGTTTTGTTGTTGGTGGGAAAGTAGGCTCGAGACCCATTTGGAGGGGTGCAGGAGCCCTGTTGACGGGCTTGGGAGCGTGGCTGCGAAAGGTGAGTATCGCTGAATGGGTACCCCGGGCACCAGGCTAGTCGGCCGCGGTAGGCCATGGGCCCATGGGGGGCCGGGATAGAGTAGTGGGCACGGGTGCGCCTGCTTGGTGCGGGGGCCCGGAGCGCCATTGGCCGCGTGGGCAGTGTTGTGGGCACGGGTGACCCTCGGAAAGGGGCCCGGGAGGCCGGCCTGCCACGTGTGCGTTTCAGGGGAGGTGCCATGGGGGGCACTCCCCGGTGTTAGGGAGCTGGTAGGCTCGGAGGCAGTGTAGTGCCCGGGGGTGCCATCGTCGGAGATTCGGCAGAGGGTCGTGCCTGCCAAAGGGAGCCACGTGTCCCAGCCAGGAGACCGTGTGAGGGCACGGAGAGAAAATTGGGGGGCGAGGCCCGAAATTGTGAGGACACCAACACAGGCGACGGGAATCTGGGTTTATAGAACCAATAGTTTAAGCGAGAGGCGCTTGTTGAAAGCCCCGGGGTAGTTTAACAGTTAAATGGTTAGGGTAGATTAGGAGATGTACCCCTCCGCACCATCCATCCCCTCGCTCTCGTTGTGGGCCGCTGGACCCACTTTGGTTATAGATCGCCGAACTCTGTGGAGGCCATTCTGAGGCTTCGTTGGGCCTCGACACAGGACGTTAGCTCTCCCTTATTCCCCTCCGGGAAGGGAACGTAGGGGTTGGGAGTAGGCTAGGTGACAGGATAGGTTAGCAGAACAAGGACGATAAAGGGGGTTCGGGGACGATTTATAGTGGGGGAGTAAAAATGAAAACAACAAAAAAATAAGTTGGGGCTAAATTGGGGTTTGACAAATTAAGGGAGTGGGTATGTACAGTGACAGGCAAAGGCGATAGGTTGGGAGGGAGACGGGTAGGTAGGTCCGAGCCCGCCTTCCAAGTGGCCAGCACCACCGCACTCCCTCCACCAACTTCCACTGACGGCAAAAGCTGGCCAGCTTCATCTGCTGGCTGTGTTACTTCAAGGCCTGTGCCGGCCAGTTCATCTGCCCGCTATGTTTGCCTGCAGCGGCCTTCTTCTGCGGGCTGTGTTTGCCTGCTACCTTTGCCATGCCCACTGCCCATGTTCACCAGCCCCGTTCAATTTTTGCTTTGCCCCCCATGTTCATTTCCATGTGCGCCAGGATCAAGGCAACAGTTTGCAAGCTGCGAGAACTGCCCTGTTGGCAGCTACAACACGGGCCTGCAGTGGCAGCCCGTGCACCGTGTTTTGCGTCCATCCATTCATCCATTCATTCGTTGTGCTCATTGCGTGTGCCACTTGAGCTGGCACGGAGACTGCGTTTGTGCAGCCCATGCACCGTTGTGGTTCACTGCGTTCAGTTCAAAAGGGAAGGCCTTGGACTGCGTGTGAGCAGCCAGCCACGTTCCCTGTCACCTGCATCGTTTGAGCCAGAGACTGCATGTGGGCAGCCAGGCTCCCTGCTAACTGCTTTCTTTTGCAGAGTTCAATGATCCTGGGCCATGGTTTAGTGTAAAATTTGTAAGTTAAGGTTAAGATGTACTGTAAATATGAGTGCGCCCCCGGCATGTATGTCTTAGCGCCGGCAATTTTATTTAAGTCGTCCGTGTGAGTGAGTTTGTTTAGGTAGTTACTCAGCCCTCAGGTTATTTATTTTGGGGACATGAATACCATGAATGTCGCACTCAGGGATCCGTAGGTAAAATGTACTAGGGGAAAACTACACATGATGGCACACGAAAATTTGACGACTCGGGACGAGTCTGTAAAAAGGGGAGGGGGTAGTGTTGTGGTTACCAAATTCGCAAACCACCATTCAGGTCCCTTAGGTGAGGTATCTCGGCAAGTATATGTGTAGTTAGGCCCAAACCCGTTGTCTAGTGGGAATACATGTCATTTATACGTGCTGCGACTCTTCAGGATAGCCGTTTTTCTTTTACTATCTTTATTTTGGACCAACCGCCATGATTACCACCACAACCACAACATCCACCACCAACCACAACGCCGCTTCACCACAACCGCCACGACCTTCACGTCACACCTCGCAACCGTAGCATCGCCACCGTTCTTGCCCCGCTGTGGGTACCGGTGTTGGACTCGTGCAGGGCGCACGTTGAACAGCGTGTACAAAATCACGGATTTTGTGCTTCAAAAACGGATCAAAACGACACACGCCCACTTTTTGCCGTCCAATCGGTGAGCGAGGGGCGATTTGGCCCCGCCTCCAGAACGATCGATATATGCAAATTTGTGGATCAAAAAGCCTTCACGCCCACTTTTTCTCGGGCCAATGGGGAGCGAGGTGAAAGGTCAAAGGGAGGGGGTCAAAGGCGAAGCTACGGGGGGATAAAAGGACCGTGTTCGTCAGTCAGAGCAGTGTGGAAGTCTGGAGCCCGAAGCCTGCAGTAGCTGGAGAAGCTGAAGAGAGTCGAACGAGGAGAGCCCAAAGAAGAGTCCAGGGTGGAGAGTCCAGAGGCGGAGAGGCGGCAGCGCCGAAGGCAGACGAGGGGGTGCTCGCGACGGTGCCGGGAGCTGCACGCCCGAGGAAGGCCGGCAGCGCGACCTGGCCGAGGTGGAGACGCACACCAGGGATAATAAAGATCCTCTATACCCCGAGCATCAGCAACCCCCTCCTGTTTCCCCCCGCGCTGAGATAGTGCGACCAAGGGGGCCCCTTTTCCCACCCCTGCCAGGCACTGTCCGCGAGGCCCGCGGAGTGAGGCGCCATCGCCGCTCCGCGTCTCATCACCAGACGGGTAGGCGCGACCCGGTCTCGGCCTCAGGCCCGCCTCATTCTTGAGGGTATTTCTTTTCCTTGGTTTTGGGTATGTGTTGTCGGCGCCGTCTGTGAAGTAGAATTGTATAAGTGTTGCCGTGTGCTCGGTAGTCGGTATTCGCTCTGCACTGTGTTTTCACTTTTATATTTGCTTTTTGTGTAAATGGAATTGTGTTTTCTTTTTTTTGTGTGCATTTGGTGGAATTGTATTTGTGTGCTTCCCGTGTGCCGCGAATAAATGTGCTTTATTGTTGAACTGTTCTCCCGCTTCGCTTCGTCTTTTCCCCCATTGAACCCTCATCTTGCTTCACGAAAAGGGTTGGTAGTGGGCTGAGTACGCCCGATAATTAATCGAACCGTCGAGGTCGACGATAACACCGCTCGGTTATTCTGATAGTACGGAACGGGTCGCTTAAGTGGCCCGTGTCCGAAGTCGACCTGCGGCGAGGTGCGATCGCCCGGTCTACCCTCCGCGTGGGTACTTAGGTAGGTCGAATTTGGCGAGCAACCCTATCCCACGCGGGGGCTGATTGGCTCGATCGCGGTGAGACCGAAAGGTCCACCCGTGACTGGTTCCCGGCGTTAGTCCGAGAGGGTCACAACTGGATTGTCCGTCCGGTGGGCGACGTGCCGCGATTCGAGTTACGTGGCCGTCGCACGCCGGCGGGCGCGAAATCCGCAACAATATATTCGTACACCCCAACGGTCGTACACGGATATTACGGGATAGGTTTTGGGGTTTAGATGGTAAGACTTCGATCAGGACCCACTTCTCAGTTGGTCTATGTAAAAAGGTCTCCTTTACATTCCTGATCAGACGATACAGTTTTTGCACTTCATCGAGTGTGCTGTGTGTGCTTCAGACCATCAGACGGGATAATTTGCATCTGCACATTCAGCACTAAGAATTCTTTAAACAGTTTATCAAGCTAATTGTCAAAACTTGCGTTATCCTTTTCTCATCGCTGTGGTTTATTAATAAGTTTAAAATACTATTCTAAATGTTGGAACTGGATGTTGGGACTCCCATGTGGATGGACCGGAAATAGATTGGGAGCGATCCAAGTCGTACAATTATTTATTTATATATACATATATATTAACGTGTTGCATCATTCCCTCGTTATTTGCGCTTCATTTTCACGGCGATTCAATGAGTGGACCTTTTCAGACTCGGTTGTTGCGACAATTCGGTCTTCCGAGATTGTCACCTTTCGGATGGATCGTTAAGCACCTTTTGCAGCACAACAACAGATTGGTAGAGCAAGCTGCTGTGAACCTTGCGCTCTTGGAACCTGACCACCAGGTATTTTTGCACCTCACACAATGATCTCTCGAGATTCTGTTAAGATAGATCGATGTATGAGTGATCGATCGAATAACGCCCAATAAGTCGCTTCTCTTATTGTTTTTCGTCCTGACATTTGTTTTGTGCATCGAAGTTTCTGAAACCTTGAGGTTCAGCTTTGATTCTAAAGTTAATGTTTCACTTTGTTTTCCTTTACCAATCATTACAAGTGAATACTTTTGTGTGCAGGTAAGTTAATCATTATGTTAGAGACAAATTAATTGGTGTGTTTTTGGAGTTATATGCACTACTGAGTTGAAAACTGGTGTGTATACTGGGGTGTGCACCGGAAAGTTTTCGATGGTTAAAAAGAAAAGTTATAATAATTTCTCCTATTAAAATATGCCAATTATTTCTGGGAAAATTATCCCATCCATAATTCTTGGAAAAATATCACTTCCATAATTCTGGAAAAATGTCCGAAATAAGTCCGAAAGGTCACGGGTCCCTTATCAGACCGTGGTCGCCAATGCCTGTGTGGGGTAGGGTTAATTGCCTAATTTCAATACACCTAAGTACCCACGTCGTCAAATTACCTGAGAAGTCACACCCTCGACGGACTCCGTCGAACCGGGTCGCTCTTGCGACCTTGGTCCAGTGTAACCGAGCGGAATTACCAGAGTCCGTCAGTCCAAACGACAACTTACGGCACACGGCCTCCCTAATTCTCAATACGCACCATGCTAAACCAATGAAAGAAAGTGACAGACAACGAGCTGGTACATTGAACAATTGGGGGTGGGGGGGTATTTATCATAGGGGCAGGGGAGCACAAAGAACAGAGTTATCCGAATATGAGAAATGCAATTTACAAGGAACACAGGCACTTAACAGTTTCTACTTGCAGACGGGGCCCACGGACACACACACACACACACACACACACACACACACACACACACACACACACACACACACACACACACACACACACACACACACACACACACACACACACACACACACACACCCAAAAGAAATGGACCCCGTGGGGTCTTTATTCGGTCCCTCAGCCCAGGAGGGAAAGGACGAGCTGGGGACCAGGGCCTTGTCAGGTACCTCTCCTCCTTGTGCGGTCACACCAGACTCCAACCCACCACAGTGGGTCTCGAACCCACGACCCGAAGTCCATGGTCCCACTACCCTGGCTGCTCGGCCACCACAACCACGAGGAGCCACCGCAAAGGACCGCAAACCACGACCGAGACCAAGACACCAAGACCGCAGATGAAAAGCAATCGGCCATGATGACTGCAGTACTCTGGTCTTGACAACCACTCTACTCTCCTTGACGAGGCGAACCCTTCATCTGGCTGGGGTGGAGCCGGCCCTCAGGTCATGAGCCTCCTGATTGGACGGGGCATCTCAGGGGGTGTGTCGGGGTGTCTCGGAGGCCCGCGCCCTCCCCCCCGAAGAGGCTCTGGAGTAGCTTTCGGCACGCTTGCCCCCCATTGGCCGGAGCGCCTCGGCTCTGCTCACCCTTCGCCCATTGGCTGGAGGAAACACTCCATGCCCTTCCTCAGAGCAGAGCCTCGATCTGAAGCGATGGAAGCTCTGCCCACGCCTTCAGCCAAAAACACATAGGCAATGCAGTCGGTGGTTTGAAGAAGTGAAGGGGATTTGTTGTAAAAAAACCAACTATAAACAAACTTCGCAATGCACACATGTAATTCCTGTTAGACATAGGGGATGGGACCCTAACTATAACACATACTTATCGACATAACTGAACTGCGGGGACTGCAGACTGTCTGTGTGCAGAAGGCTTCCAAATCCTTAACAATAGGATGGCGCCACCACACACACACACACACACACACACACACACACACACACACACACACACACACACACACACACACACACACACACACACACACACACACACACACACACACACACACACACACACACACACACACACCAAAAGAAAATGGACCCCACCAGGTCTTTATTTCGACCCTCGCAGCCAAGGGGATAGACAGGCTGGAGGTCAGAGTTTGGCTGGGTACCTGGCCGCCTCGTGCGGTTACACCGACTCCAACCCACCACGGTGGGACTCAAACCCACGACCCGGAATCCAACGAGCCCACGGTCCTGGCTGCCATGAACGACGATCGAGCACCACGATCATGGCTGCCACGACCACCACCACCACGAGGAACTCCGGGAAAGACCGCAGACCAAGACCGCAGACGACGACGACTGCAGACCAAAAGACCAAAGGGCAAATCGCGACCCCTTTCTCCTCCGACAATTCCAACCCAACTCCAGCCCAACTCCAGCGAACACTCAGGGGAGCCCAGTGATTCTTATCCCTCCCCTGGACGGGGTGGGGTGACTGGTCCCCTGAGGTAATTTTTGCCCTGATTGGACAGGGTTTCATGGGGTGATATCTGTCCCCCTCTGATCGGACGGGGAAAACCCTGCCTTTCTGGGGCGGAGTCGGAGCTCTGACGTGATGAGCCTCCTGATTGGACAGGGTTTCGTGGGGTGAAGTGCTGGCCATCCGTGATTGGACATGGGGGACCCTCTTCCTTTCCTGGGCGGAGATGGTGTTCTGAGGTGAGGAAACCTCCGCCCATGTCCGTGGTCGAATGCATGTGGGCAATGGCGTCGATAGTGAGAAGTGAAGAATTGATTTGTTGGCGTTGGGTATTGCAAAAAATCTAAGGAGAAAGAAACTCGCAGTGTGCGGACACATCAATCCAATAAACATAGGGGAGGGTTCTAACTATAAACACAGACTTATCGAAATAACTAAGCCTTGGGACTGCTGTCTGTTTGTATGCAAATGGCTTCCAGATTCGTAACACTACCCCTCCCCCCCTTTTAATAGACTCGTCACGAGTCGCAAATTTTCATGTGCCATGCAGGTGTAGGTTTTCCCCGTGTACATTTTACCTACGAATCGCTGAGTGCGACATTTGTATACATGTCCCAAAAATATATTACCTCGTGCGCTGCGTAACTGAACTAACAGACTCACTCAGACAACTTAAATAATCTGCAGGATCACCTACCTGGGCTTGGAGCGGCAGTGTGTGGTGGGTTTGAGTCCTGCCACACCGGATCGTCGAAGACCACGTGAGGCGGAAAGGTCCAAGAATAGGCTCTGACCTCCAGCTCGCCTTTCCTCGAGCTGGAGGCCTCCAATAAAGAACTGGCAGGTCCGTTTCTTTTTGGGTGTACGTGTGTGTGTGTTTGTGGTGCCAGTCTATTAAGTGAAACTGTATAAGTGCTTGTACATAAATTGCTATTCCTTCATTATTCGGTTAACTCTGCCTTCTTGTGTGCTCCCCTGCCCCATTATAAATAAATATCCCTTTTGTTAAATGTTCCAGCTCGTTTCTGTGTTTTTCATTGGCTTGGCACGGTGCGTATTGACAAATAGCGAGGCCGTTTGGGCCGGTAAATTGTTCATTTGGTCCGACGGGCCTTGGTAATCTCCGCTCGGGTTACACACAGTTGGGGCTCGGTAACTGCTCGTTCCGCTCGAGGTCCGTCGAGGGTGTGAATCACCCGGTAGCTTTGTCCGCGTGGGTAATTCAGTATATTGAAGTTTGGCAATTGACCCTACCACACGCGGTCGAATTATTGGCAATTCATGGTCCAGTAAGGGACCTGTGCCTTTCGGACTTATCCAAAAGGCATGGCCTCAATTCTGGTGTGTTCGTTGTAGCCGACTCCACTGCTCCCTCTTGCGGTCGTGCTCGCCACCGATACCCAGCCCCGTAACAATAAATAGTGTAACAAATCTTATTATAATCTTATTCTTATAATCTTATTCAATAAACTAGGCTGTAAAAGCTTCCTTACGAGTTGCAAAAGTTTCAAATTCAAATGTAAATTAACTTAAACAGTCTTCAACTTTTCCAATTTGTTTTTCTAACCACACACGCCAACAAACTCGCAAGGTTTACCGTTTACCTGAGAAATCTTTCAAATGAAAGTTTCAATTAATTTGTCACCATTTTGAATACGAATACTTCAGTTACCAGACTCCCACGTCTCCTTGCATCCCCGCCCTATGCCCCCGGGACAAAATTAATAAAACAATTCCCCACCGGCCACCCCCAGGATTTGATTTTCTGCATTGTCCCTAGGGTTGCCCAGGGGGGACGGTTACAAGAAGAATTGATTAATGCATTAAAAAATGGCGATCTGATCATCTGAACATCTATAACAGTTTGCTTACAATATTTAAGAATATTTACATCGTAATGAAACGAGTTGTTTACGTCAAAATTGATGAAACGAAGACAAAATTGAATGTTCCTTCTGTAAATCTTATTAATCTCAGTCTCACATAAGATATCTGTTCACACAACATATAAATGAGCACGCGTGACGCACATGCGTGTCCACTATTTCTCGCCATGATGTGGGCTGAATATACCCCAACAGTTTTGGAGAGCAAAGTGCAAACAGCTAAAGCCGGGTTAACCAAACGGAAGCTAACTATTAAAGTAACCTTAAAAATGCAAGGACCATAAATGTAACCTGAAAAATTTGAGGATAATAATAATAAAGAGACGTGCAAAGTCCTATACTCCCATAGAAGTCAACTGACTTCTATGTAGTGTTACGGAAATGGCCCCTATGGAACTACTAAATATTGGATTAGCTCATATCCCCCATTAAATGCCTGCTTAGCTAGGTGGTTTGGTAAAGTGTACGTTATATGTATGTCGGGAGGTGTAATAAACTGTTGTTATGTTCGTACAGTGGTGGTGAAACGAGAGATCCCTCTTATTCCTACCCCATCCTGGGATAGGCCCTTCCCAGTCGGCTGAGGGGGTGTGGCCTGGAGAGAGGGTGTGGCTTGAGGGAGGAAGTGACGCGAAGGAGGAGGAGTTTGTCGGTTTCGCCGAGAGAGGCAGGCTCGGGTCTCGAGGCGAGCAAACGAGAGAGGAAACAAAGGTTTCGTGAAAAGGTTCGGTGTGTGGAAACAGTCACTCTCGAGGCGCGCACGTGTTTTGGAAGCCAACGAACGAAGGAGGGACAGTGTGGAATCTGCCGGTACAAAAATGGCAGTCGGCTTTGAGAGCCTGCCTGCACGTGGAGTCGACGATCGACTCGTACGGGGAGGTGATGGACAGGTTCGGCCGGCATCTGGCCGCAGAGCCTCCGTACTTTCTCAACTCACGCTCGACACGTTTGTCGATCCACCTGCGGAGTTCGGCACCTCAATTTGGGCCTTGTCTGGTGAACGGGCCAGGCCTGGATTTGTATGCTGGAACCCTGGAGAGAGATCAGCTGAGATCAGAGATCAGCTGCCTATCGTCGAACTTGCGTGGGGCTGGAACGCCCTGAGGAAGGCGTGTGCACACGGTGACTTGAGAAGGAAGAGTATGGCGCCGCTATCTTGCCGCGTGGCGCGTTCGAGCTGGGAGTTCGAATCTGTGGACATCCGCTAGTTACGAGCAACATTCGTGCTTTATGACACTGTCTTCTCGTCCATGAAACCTCACCAAGTACTCTGTCTTGTCTTGCATGCAGGCTGTTTGTCTTTGTCTGCACGTGTTGTAGAAGGCATATTTCGGTAGCGATCCCCTCGAAACCTGTAGACCGTGGTTCCCTAGTTAAGAACGGGTTGAGGTTTGTTAATAAAAACAGTCGTGAATGTTGCTTGTGTTGTGATCCCCGATGTTCCCCAATAAATATGCTTAATTCGTATGAAGTTGCCGCCAAAGATTAATTCGTGTCGCGTCGAGGAACGATCCGTTCGATTGGCATATAAAACCAAAATGGTTACAGACTGGCAGAAAACGCTCGGCATCTGACACAATCAGTCTGTAACCAGGGGTTCTATTTCCCAACTGGCAAGGTACAAGGATTACGTTGGTATCGCTTGCCCATGCCTAAATATGTGGAGGCCCCTGGGCAACTGCCCAGCTTGCCCATGCCGAAATCCGGCCCTGCAGTTCTGTGCTGTGCCTGGAACACAGGCATCATCCCATCTGACTGGAAGAGGGGCCTTGTTGTCCCTCTCTGGAAAGGGAAGGGTGATCGTCAAGACTGCAACAACGACCGAGGGTTGACGCTGCCCTCAGTGCCGGGCAAGCTCTTTGCTCGGACAATTATTGATAGGGTTCGCCACCATCTGCTTCAGCACCCGCGTCCAGAGCTGTCAGGCTTTACACCTAAGAGGTCAACGATTGACTGTATCCTTGCTCTTTGGGTCCTCACTGAATGCAGATGAGAGTTTCGGCAGGGGCTGCTTGCAGCTTATGTTGATCTCTGTAAAATGTTCGACTCAGTGAATCGGGATGCCCTCTGGAGGATTATTGGTCGAACTAATCCGGATCCGACTCCTAGAATTTTAAAGTGATTCTTCACCATTGAGAGATTGGGCCAAAAACGATATATAGCACGATATCTCAAAAATTTATGGACGGATTTGGATGAAACTTAGTGGACACGTTGGGTGTGTGACCATGACGAATTGTTTCGATTTTGGTGAACATCCGAATCCGGATCTGGAAAGGAGAATTATGTAAATTTTAATGTGATTCTTCACCATTGAGAGATAGTACTGAATAGCATGATATTTCAAAAATGTATTGGGCCCGATATGTTCTCGTGGATCAGGCATTATGTGGTGGAGGTATGCACTTTACCGAGTGGCCAAGTTTTTCCCTGTGTTGTTGTCACATCTCGTGTCTTTTTTTTTTAATCAAGACAGGATCTCGCGAATTAACCTCGATAGGTTCATCTATAGGAGTTCATGCAGGCAATTGAAGTGTGTGTGTGTGTGTGTGTGTGTGTGTGTGTGTGTGTGTGTGTGTGTGTGTGTGTGTGTGTGTGTGTGTGTTCCTGTTGGCTGCTATCTTCACACAGAGGTGCGTTAAATAATAATATATTCGTACACCCCAACGGTCGTACACGGATATTACGGGATAGGTTTAGGGGTTTAGATGGTAAGACTTCGTTCATGACCCACTTCTCAGTTGGTCTATGTAAAAAGGTCTCCTTTGCATTCCTGATCAGACGATACAGTTTTTACACTTCATAGAGTGTGATGTGTGTGCTTCAGACCATCAGACGGGATAATTTCCATCTGCACATTCAGCACTAAGAATTCTTTAAGCAGTTTATCAAGCTAATTGTCAAAACTTGTGTTATCCTTTTCTCATCGCTGTGGTTTATTAACAACTTTAAAATACTATTCTAAATGTTGGAACTAGATGTTGGGACTCCCATGTGGATGGGCCGGAAATAGATTTTTTTTTTTTTTGTATACCTTGGTCGAGGCTCATATGAGAGCGAACACACAACTCGTAGCAAGGATGCATGAGACAAGAGGGGCGGGAGTGGAAGGGACAAAACAGTGGGGAACAGACACATTAGGTGAACTGTGGAAGGGAGAGGGATGGGGATGGGACGGGGAACATGGCGAAGAGAAGATGGACATGACAGGGACTTTCAGGAAGGAAAGCAGGGGAATTGAAGGAAGTGGGCTTGGGTGGATTATCGGGGGTAGAAAAGATCGAGGATTTGGATGGGGGAAGATAAGAGGTGGTGGTGAACAGCTGTTTTGAAAGCCTGGAGGGAAGAATGGGAAAGAATAGAGTGAGGAAGTTTATTCCAAAGGCGGGAAAAAAGAGGAATGAAAGAGTGAAGATGAGCAGTGATTCGTGATTTTGGTAGTTTTACCAGAAGGTTGTTGGCGGACCTTGAGCGCCCTGTGGAAATGTGGTGGGGACAAATCGCAGAGAGTGCAGGGGGGGGGGGCAAGGCTGGAGAGGAGTCTGTAGAAGACAGAAAGACCACAGACCAACCTGCAGTGATTGAGTGAGAGGCCCAAAGAATCAGCTTCATTGCGGGAGATGCCGATGATCTTAAATGCCCTGGTTTCGACAACGTGAAGCTGAGAAAGGTGGGAGGCAGGAGCACCAGCCCAGAGGGGAGAGCAGTACTCCATCAGGCTACGGAAAAAAGCTTTGTAAGTGGTCAGGAGCTCAAGAGGGCCGAGGAAGGACTTTGCACGCCGGAGGATTCCCAGTCGGCGACTGGCTTTTGAGGCGAGGTTGGAAATGTGACTTTCCCAGGAAAGGTCATGGCAGATAGTGAGACCCAGAAGCTTGAAAGAAAAGACTTCTTCCAGAGGATTGTTGAGAAAGTGGATGGGGGGGGGGGGTTCTAAACGGACCTTTCGAAGAGACATAGTGAGAGTGTGAGATTTGTCTGGATTGAAAGACATGTTCCACGTGTTGGACTCGTTTGTGATTTTATCCAGATCTGCAGTGAGCGAAGAAGCTGCTGCTTGCCGGTCTGAGGGATGACAGATGGTACGGCAGAGGATGGAGTCGTCGGCAAAGAGAAATAGAGGATTTTCCAGAGAGTCCGAGAGATCATTGATGAAAACCAGAAAAAGAACAGGGCCCAGAACGCTACCTTGAGGAACTCCAGCCTGCACAGGAAGAGGGGATGAAAGAACTCCATTTAGGGCCACACGTTGACTGCGACAGGAGAGGAAGTCTGCGAGCCATGAGTGGAGATGGCCTTGAATACCATGGGAAGAGAGTTTGGTGAGTAGGGCAGGGTGCCAGACTGTGTCAAAAGCACGTGATATGTCCAGGGATACGGCTCGGATTTCCTGTCTGGCATTGAGGACCTCCATCCATTGATGGGAGAGCAGAAGCAGCATATCCAGGGTAGAGTGACCTGGTCTGAAACCAAATTGATGATTGGAAATCAAGCCATTGGAGAAGAGGAAGGATTTGATGTCTGAAGCGATGATGGATTCCATAACCTTGCTGATGATTGGGAGAAGGCTGATTGGTCTGTAGCTACAGGGATCTGTTTTTGCACCTTTTTTATGCAGGGCAGTGATGTTAGCAGATTTCCAAGCAGATGCAGATGACCTTGGGCAAATGAGAGGGTGAGCAAGAACAGAAGAGCAGGCTTTGAGGACACGTGGGCTGATGCCGTCTGGACCGGTTGCAGAATCTGACTCGAGGTTTGAAATCAAGCTCTCCACCTTGTCAGAAGAAAAAGATACAGAGTCCAGGGACAGTTGGGTGCGACTGGGTAAAGTGGGTAGAGATAGTGATGGGTTTAGGACACAAGATTTAGCTGCAAACACCGAGTTTAGACATTCAGCTTTATCACGTGTGGAATCAGCAGTGCGGCCATTTGAGGTAAGGGTGGGGATGGAGGGGGAACATACACCAGAAACAGATTTGATTAAACGACACCAGGATTTTGAGGAGGGAGAAAGGTTTGAGAGTTCAGACTTGAGATGAGAAAGATGTTGTTTTCTGGCTCTGCTGAGCGTAGATACACACTTGTTCCAAGCTTTGTGGAAAGAACTGAGATTGCCCTCAGTTGGGTTTGCTTTCCATGAGGCAAAGGCAAGTTGTTTCAGGACAACTGCCTCGCCACAAGTTTCAGTAAACCAAGGGCGGGAGGAAGGGAAGGACAACTGAACACGAGAGGGGATAAATCTGTGCATGAGGGAGAGCAAGTTTCTTTGAAAGAATTCCCAGGATGAGTTGATGTTTGAGAAAGTAGTGATAGGAGACCAGTCTGTAAGTTTGATGGCTGCTCGGAGACCCTGCCAGTCGGCTTGAGTGAAATGCCAGACTCGACGGCGGTGAGGTGGTTCTCTGATAACAGCCAGAGAGATGTCCACTTTAACAAGGACGTGGTCAGAAGAACCA
This sequence comes from Eptatretus burgeri, assembly GCF_056783735.1. Taxonomy (NCBI): domain Eukaryota; kingdom Metazoa; phylum Chordata; class Myxini; order Myxiniformes; family Myxinidae; genus Eptatretus; species Eptatretus burgeri. Next base: position 75,792,345 of record NC_140966.1, read on the forward strand.
ATTGGAGCGAAGGAAGAGCAGCAGATTGGGAGCGATCCAAGTCGTACAATTATTTATTTATATATACATATATATTAACGTGGTGCATCATTCCTCGTTATTTTTTTTTTCGTTTTATTCTAAAAATATGGTGAATACAACGTACTGCGATGTTTGTAATCACGAATATAAATATTATAAAAAACACCTTCAAACCAACAAACACACATTTAATCTATTTTATCAAATATCTCCTCTTCAGTTGAAAACAAACCATTGTGATATCTGCTCAAAGGATGTTTTGAAGAGTAGTTATAAGAAGCACCTTCAATCACAAAAACACAAGAAGGATGAGTTTAAAGTAAAGGGAGACTATTATATTGAAAACACTGATGGGGCATTTGAAGGGCATATAAAAATAAGGATTTTTCAATGTGGAGAACCCAGTCCATCATCAATAGCTGAATCAATTGAAAGAGTGAAACCTGATGCTGAAAAAGTTATTAAAAAGACATTAATAGAAATGAAAACTTTAAAGTTTTATATGGGAGTGAAAATGAATATGAAAAGACAAGATGAAGAACAAAGTCCTTATATGAGAACAGATCTTCATTTTATAACATCATTTCAAGATTTTCTGAATAGTGGGGTTTATGAAGAACTATCAAGACAAGAGGAGGATGTTGATAATACAGTGGTAGGAAGTGGATTTAATATTTAAAAAATCATCTTTTTAGCCATACACATTCTGAAATCAGACCCTCTTAAAGCTTCTTCTTAAATTGAATTACCAAAAGAAATAAAACTAAAGAAGGCAGTTGTTAATATTAAGAACAATGATAATAAATGTTTTCTCTGGTCTGTTCTTGCTCACTTCCATCCACCAAATTGTAATTCAGAAAGAGTAAAACAATATATGAAATATGAGAATACCTTGGACATTAAAGATTTAAAATTCCCAATTCCACTAACAGATATTCCTAAATTTGAGAAAAAGAATAATCTTTCTATTAATGTATATGGATTAACTAGAGATAATAAAGTTCAGGTATTAAAGATTTCAAACAACTATAAAAATGAAGAAACACACATTGATCTTTTATAGTTTAGTGTTGGAAAGAATTCACATTATACATACATCAATAATTTATCGAGATTAATCTCTTCTTAGGTATTCAGAACAGCAAACAAAATATATCCTTGTAAGCGATGTCTTAATTCATTTCATACAAAAGAACGATTAGAACAACATTCAAAATATTGTAGTAATCATGAATCAGCTGTAATTACAATGCCTAAACCTGGTTAAAAGATTTCTTTTGAAGATTATAATAAATCTATCATGCACCCATTTGTGATATATGCTGATTTTGAATGTATCCTTAAAAAGATAAATACAGTAATCCAAACCTTCCCGCGCTAAGTGAAAATCCGCGATGAATGGACGCCTCCCCAAAAAATCGATTCGTCTGGTCTAGTCGGTTTGGGTTTGAGGAGCCTGAGATTGACTACTCTGGTCTGGTCGGTTTGGCAGTGATTGGGTTTGAGGTGCCGGATATCGACGAGTCTGGTCTGGTCGGTTTTGAGGTGCTGGGTATGAGCAGTGCTCGTCCAACGGCAGCAAAGCTTTTTCCTTCCCGAAGCAAATATCGAGCACCTTTACCTTAACCTTCTCCTGGAGCATCCCAGGACCGTCCTCTGGCGCTTCGGTTCCTTGCCAGAAGCCTTCGAAGGTGCAGGGCATTTGGGTGGCATCGTGGGGCTTGGAGAAAAAAACGTAGAAAATATTCGTAGTTCACAAGAGAAACTTTGTCTCGTGCGTTGTGTGACTGGTCGAGCACCACGCGTTATAATTTATTGCTTAAATAAATTATATTTTATATATTATCACCGCGATGTACCGGGGGAATCCGCAGAAAAAATTACTTACGTTCCAAGGGAAAACCCGCGATGAACCGGGGGCGCGATAGATGAAGCGGTGCTTGACTATACTGCTTCTCCTAATCCAAAATAATCATATACAAATAAATATCAAAAACATATTCCTTGTGGTTTCTGTTATTATATCAAATCATCTGTTGGAGAAAAGTAAAATAAACTTGAACATTATAGTGGGGAAAAAGCTTCACAAGAGTTTGTAAAACGATTAGAAAAGGATTATATACGACTAACTAAAACAATGAAAGAAACAAATTAACTGAAGAATAAAAATTAGAATTTAGAAAGAACATTATCTGCCATATTTGTGAGGAGGAAATTGAGGGAGAGGTCAAAGTTAGGGATCATTGTCATCTTTCTGGTAAATATAGAGGTCCCGCTCATTCCTGTTGTAATCTTTATTATAAATTTCCTTCTTTTATTCCAGTCTTTCTTCACAACAGCGCCAACTATGATACACATCTATTTATACATGAACTTTCAAAAACACCAGGGAATATTTCTGCCATAACAAACACAAGTAAAAAGTATATTTCATTTACAAAATGATATTCACAAAACCTTTAACTCGTATTAGGTTTCTAGATTCTTACAAGTTTATGAGAACACCACTAGCTGACCGCGCATCAAATCAAAGCTCCTCGGCGTCTTTTCCAAATCTTAATTCATTCTTTCCAAAAGAGGAAATTCTAACTAAAGAGGAAATTCAGATTAAAGAGGAAATTCTAATTACTGAGGAAATTAATGAAGAAATTCTAACTGAAGATGAAATTCAAACTATAAAGAAAATTCAAACGATGAATGAAATTCTTACGAAAGAGGAAATTCTGATTAAAGATGAAATTCTGATTAAAGAGGGAATTCTAACTCGAGAGGAAATTCAAACAAGGAATGAAATTCGAAGTAAAGAGAAAATTCTTACAAGTAAGGGAATTTATCCTTAGGATTATATGGATTCATTTTTGAGATTTAAAGAAACACAACTTCCTTCAAAAGAAAGTTTCTATAATAACCTTTATGAAGAAGAGATAAGTGATAAGGAATATAAACACGCACAAGAAATTTGGAAAATATTGAAGATAAAGAACCTTGGAGAATATCATGATTTGTATCTAAAAAACATGTTTTATTGTTAGCTGATGTGTTTGAAGCTGTTAGATCACTCTGTCATCATAAAAGTTATGGATTAGATCCTGCCCACTATTTCACAGCTCCTGGTTTAGCTTGGAGTGCAATGTTGAAAATGACAAAACAAGATATAGATTTAATGAGTGATGGAGATATGCTTTTGATGATTGAGAAGTCTAAGAGAGGTGGAATATCACATGTTCAAAAAGATATGCGAAAGCAAACATTAAATATCTTCCAAATTATGATAGTGAAAAAGATAGTAATTATTTCATGTATTTTGATGCTAATAATTTGTATGGATGGGCAATGCCTCAATCTCTGCCTAATGGTAAATTAGAGTGGGTGAAAGAAAAGGATTATGAAAAGGTTTTGATGAATATTGTTATTTATTTTCAAGAGGAATTGAATGAGGAAGAAGAAGGTTATTATTTTGAAGTTGATTTGAGGTACCCGAGTGATCTTCATAATAAGCATAAAGACCTTCCTTTTGCATGTGAGAAAGAAACCCCAAAGAAAGAATGGTTAAGTGATAATCATAAAAGTTTTAATATTAAAGGCAAATCAACAGAAAAGTTATGAACAACATTCTATGATAAAGAGGGATATGTTTTGCATCAGAGAAGCTGAAAACAGTTTTTGAGAGAAGGATTGAGAGTAGCTAAAATTCATAGTTTTAAAATTTAAACAAAGTCCTTGGATGAAAAAGTATATTAAATTCAATACAGATATGAGAACAAATACAAAAGTAAAATTTGAAGGGAAATTCTATAAATTGATGAATAATGCTGTCTTTGGAAAGACAATGGAGAATGATAGAAACAGGCAAAACCTTAGATTTGCAACATCTTGGAAAGAAGCTTCTAGATTGATAAATAAGCAATTTTTGAGAGAGAAGATGTTTTTTTCAGAGAACTTTTCTGCTATTCATATGGAAAAGGAAAGTATTGTAATGGATAAACCCATTTATATTGGAACAGCAGTTCTTGATTTATCAAAGATATTAATGTATGATTATTTGTATAATGACTTAAAGAAAGAGTATGGTGAGAATGTTTCATTGTTGTGCATGGACACTGATAGTTTTATTCTAGATATAAAAACTGATGATGTTTATAAAGATATGAAGAAAAATATTGGAGTATATGATACAAGTAATTTTAGTAAGAAGAGCGAGTTCTTTTCAGAAAAGAATGAAAAGGTTATTGCTAAGTTTAAGGATGAGTTGGGTGGAAAAGTAATGAGTGAGTATATTGGATTGAGAGCAAAGGCATATGCTTATAAGTATGGTGATCAGATTGATAAGAGGAAAGGGAATAAAGAAATATGTAATAAAGAAATCAATAACTTTTAGAAATTATTATAATTGTTTGATGAATAAGAAAGAAGAATATAGGAAAATGAATACAATAAGATATTATAAATATAAGATGAATAGTGAAGAAGTAAATAAAAAGGCATTAGGAGCCTTTGATGATAAGAGATTTATTTTAGATAATGGAATAGATTGTGTTCCATATGGATATTGTATGATAGAGTGTATAGAATAGATTGTGTTTTAACGATGGGAAGATGGGTTAGGGTTTTTAAGGCTACCGCCACCTTTTTCACAATATATAAATGGTCGAACCAAGTATTAATCAAACTAAAGAGTGGAGAAAATCTCAGTCTTGGTATATAAATGGAAAACATAATGAATGTGAAAAATATCAAATAAGTGTTATTGAAAAAATAACTAAAACAAATAAGCGAATAAATTTTATGACTAGTGAGTTGGAGGATGTAAAAAAAAAAAAATTAATATCCTTGAATGGACTGAAAACTTTGATGGTTATCACTTGAACAATGGAAAAATAATTTACTACAATCTCAAAATGATATGCAACTCACGAGGTAGTCAGACGAGATCAATGAGAGAAGTATATCATTTCATAATGACACAAAAGGGGTATCTTGAAAAATATAAAGATTCAAATGTTTTATTTTTAAATATTTTAGATGGGGATTATTGTGCAAAGAAAATTAAACTATTGAAGGAATTTGAGAATGAACAAATCTTTATAGGTTCAATGAGTGAGCTAAACAATATGTATTGGTTATTTGAAAAAAAGTGCTCCTCGGCTAAAAGGGGAGGCTATTAAAATCTCCATTCACTGACATGTTTTAGATATTTCAACACCAGAGAATTCAACAGGTTGGGATAAAAAGGGGGTTTATTTTGAGGGAAAAAATATGAATCGCTGAGAATCCCCCATTCATTAACATGGGGGAAAGTGAGCCAGAATCAGTATATTCACCCAACTCAGGTACCATGGAAATACCCATCATGATACTGTGCAATGTTAACCCCAAGAAGGCATTCCTACAACAATATTATGCATCACTTTTAACACATCTATGTCATTCTCAGACATCATCACAAACTTTAAAAAAACAAACAAAGCACACCCAGGCTGAACACATGTAGTAATCAGAGAGCATCTGCAATCCACTTTGTAAATTTTTCCAAAAGTGATTTTTCACTTTTATTTCAGAGTTGACATGTTATTGAACAGATTGAGCTTGTTCCCCCTCAAAAAAAATTCTTTTTTTGGTAAAGTGATGACATCACCAAAACATTCACCTGAAATTGAATGGACAATTTACAATTATCTTTGTGACAAAAGTGAGAATACGATATTTGTCGGTTGCGAAGCTATGCCTTTTGGAGCCAGGGTAGAGCTGCTTTTTTTCGATGCACATTGAAAATGTGCCAACCAAAAGAGCATTGCCTTGGCAAGGTCATCTTGATGTCAAACAAATTTTTTCCATTATGATTATAATATTGTTGTTTTCCTAAGTTATTGAGGAGGGCATGGAAATCACAGGACCTCCGCTTTAGTTCGTCCCCTGACATTTACGTAAATCAAGTGTCATAGTCTAACTTACTGAATGTGACAGCTCAATGCAAAGGGTGCACCATAATCTTTAATCAAAGTCCTCTTCAAGATCCAAGGGTTCTTCTTTCTTTGCACAATATTCTCCGCAACCACAAACATTGGAGCACACAAGACCACTTTTCTGGCAACCACAGGAATTATTCTGACAAGTCTTATAGTTACAATTTCGAAGTTGCAAGACAGCTTCACGAGCATGATTGATGGGCGTGACGTGAGACGCATGGAGAGGAAGAGGGCGTAGGAGGCGAGTAATCGAGGGCCGCAGAGGATCTCGCTTTTGCTCCTGGCATGACAAAGGCTGCACAATTCTCGTATTCGTGCTGTGAATTTGCAGCCTGCTGGGCAAGGCACTGGCCGTTGGCTGTCCAACTCAGAGATCGCGTCGTCGTGTGGACCATTGTTGTGAACAGACCGAGTGTGGGAGAGGAACGTCGGCATATTCGCTCTGCAGAATAAACTACAGCGCCATTTGTGAGCCATGACATCGAGTGTCATCTCCACACTGCCTGATGAAGTGCTTGGCACCATTTTGTTTGGCGTGTCTCGGAACCGCCTTGATTCCACGTTCCATAAAGACCATCTGGACCAGGCGAAGTGCTGAAGCAAAGGAGGGATTTTTCTTTGGTTCATTTTTCCCTTGTCTGTGTTTAAGTCAGTGTGGAGGCACCTCAATTGGAATCAGGTTGAGGTTACCTCACGTTTTCTTTCATTATTATAATTTGAATTGTTGTCATTGTACACATTTGATTATTGTTATTAAATTATTATTTACTTAATTCAATTTGCTTGTGTCCATGTATTTGTGCCATTCTGGTACATCACTTAACTGTTTTCCCACGCGCGCATTAATCTCCGAGTCTCGACTGTAGGTCTCCAAGGGAGAAGTTTGGCCATCTGTCCAGGTAGGGGTAAAAAAAAACCCTGGATGCAACAATAGCAAACACCTCAGTATCTACTGAAAAGACATCAAGCTTGGTCGTAGGATCTTTATCCATAATGTCGACAACATGCAATAGCAACAGCTGATCTCTTTCTTCGAGTGAGTGCTCACCTGCTCGCATTTCTGGAAGACTCACAATCTTAGAAATAGAATGGTTGGTCTCCATCTGAGTATGATACGCCACGAGAACCTCAGCTGCACCTTTGAAATGGTTTATTCTTTCATCCTCAGATAAACCATATTTATACAGCGCCTTCAGAAAGTATTCACACCCCTCCAATTTTTTTCACATTTTGTTGTGTTCGAGCCTGAATTTAAAATAGATTATTCTTGTCACTGTCATAATAAAAAAATTCTTGTCACTGAGCTGCACAAAATACTTCATAATGACAATGTGAAAACATGTTTTTAGAAATTTTTACAAATGTAATAAAAATGAAAAGCTGAAATATCTTGTGTCAATAAGTATTCAACCACCTGAGTCAATATTTTGTAGAAGCGCCTTATGCAGGATGACAGCTTCGAGTCGTCTTGGGTATGTCTGCATCAGCTTTGCACATCTAGATTTGGGGATTTTCTCCCATTCTTCCTTGCAAATTTTCTCAAGTTCTGTCAAGATGGATGGGGAGTATCGGTGAACAGGAATCTTCAAGGCTTTCCGCAGATTCTCAAAGGGATTCAAGTCTGGGCTTTGACTGGGCCACTCAAGGACTTTCACATTCTTGTTCTGAAGCCATTCCAGTGTTGCTTTGGCTCTATGTTTTGAGTCATTGTCCTGTTGGAACATTAACCTTCGCTGCAGTCTAATGACTTTTGCATGCCTCAATAATTCGTGGGTATTTGGTTCCATTCATTGTTCCCTCTATCTTTACAAGTCTCTCAGTCCCTGCTACTGAAAAGCATCCCCATAGCATGATGCTGCCACCACCATGCTTCACTGTCGGGATGATGTAAGATTGGCGATGAGCTTTGCTCGGTTTCTGCCAGATGTAGTGCTTTGCATTCAGGCCAAAGAGTTCAATTTTTATCTCATCAGACCACAGAATCTTTTGCCTCATACTCTCAGAGTATTTCACGTGCCTTTTTGCAAACTCCAGGTGTGTTGTCATGTGCCTTTTTCTCAGGAGTGGCTTCCATATTGCTACTCTCCCATAAAGCCTAGAATTGTGAAGTGCTACAGAGACTGTTGTCCTTCTGGCAGGTTCTCCCATCTCAGCCAAGGAAGACTGTAGTTCTGTCAGAATGGTCATTGGGTTCTTGGTAACCTCCCTGATCAATGTCTTTCTTGCCCTGTTGCTCAGTTTGGTCAGACGGCCAGCTCTAGAAAGAGTCTGGGTATTTCCATGTTCCTTCCATTTCCGAATGATGGAGCTCATTTTGCTTTTGGGAACTTTCAACACTCCAGAAATTGTTTTATACCCTTCCCCAGATCTATGCCTCCTCATAATTATATCATGGAGTTCTACAGACAGTTCCTTGGACTTCATGGTGGAGTTTCTACTCTGACATGCACTGTTAACTTTGGAGCCTTGTATCGAAAGGCGTGTTTCTTTGTAAGTCATGTCGAATCAATTGAATTGGCCACAGGTGGACTCCAATCAAGTTAGACATCTCAAGGATGATCAAAGGAAAATGGATGCATTCAAACTCAATTTGGTGCATCATAGTAAAGGGGTTGGATACCTATTGACACAAGACATTTCAGATTTTCATTTTTGATTCATTTGTAATGATTTCTAAAAACACGTTTTCACTTTGTCATTGTGGGGTATTTTGTGTAGATCGTGACAAAAAAACAACTTAAATGTAATCCATTTTAAATACAGGCGGTAACACAAGAAAATGTGGAAAAAAAATTTGAGGGGTGTGAATAGTTTCTGAAGACATTGTACGTGCAAGAAAGTCTTTGATGCTCTTAAATTACATGTCATCATTTTCATGACAATGAATCGAATTTGTTTTAATTGTTCTCTTCTCACGCGTTGCCTCCTTAAGTGAGTCTGACAAATACTGATCGAAGAGTCCTCTGACTTATTGTGTGCATACCTCATGTTTGCCACAGTGTCAACGAACTTCTCAGCAAAATGCCTTGCATTTGTCATGTCAGGTGTCTTGATATTACGAACTATGCACAAGGCATCCATCAGCTGGACACATCTATTCGAGTGCTATTCTCTTCCACTTCAGCAACATCACTGGGGAGCAACAATTCCATGATTGACGCATACATTAAAATTAGATAGATGGAGGTGTAATGTTGAATTCATATTGACCAATTGCCTTGTGGAGATCGACCTCTGGTCTGCTTCTCGTCATGGTTAGTCATCTTGCAAACAATTTTCTTTCTTTTTTATCTATCAATTCTATATATTACTAAAACTCTCATCTTGGAAATATGTATGTATGTATGTATGCATGTTCCCGAAATACAGCCAAAATGGAACACCATAGGACAAAAATTTATGGCCACCGAACTCACCATTCTCCTGCAGTGTGCAGTATTAAGTTTCGTTCAAATCTGGCAACAAAAGCATTATTAAAAAATCAATTCCTGATTCAGTCAAGTACTCTTTGGGAGTATTTGATCAATGCAAACAACCTCAGTGGTATAGTTCGCTGGAGCTATCTTTTTTTTTTTTGAAATTATTTTTTCATCAACCGCTGTCACAACGGGAACCCAACGGGTTCACAGCTCATCTCCTAGTTACGAATTTAACTATTTACATTTGGCAAATGCACCCACATCTTTGAAAAAAACGATTTGTTCATTTTCTGTGGTGCCCGAATTTGTTTGCAGCTTTCTTCCCCAAATCATCGTGATTAAAGAACATCATGTTTTATTGCATCTGAAGGAACACCAAAAATTTGAATTGGACTTAATTTGGGAGTATTTGATCAATGCAAACAACCTCAGCGGTATAGTTCGCTGGAGCTATCTTTTTTTATTTTATTTTATTATTTTTTTCATCAACCGCTGTCACAATGGGTTCCCAGGTCATCTAGTAGTTACTGCTTAGCTATTGACTTTTGGAAACTGCACCCACATCTTTGAAAAAAAATGATATTTGTTCATTTTCTGTGGTGCCCGAATTTGTTTGCAGCTTTCTTCCCCAAATCATCGCGATTAAAGAACATCATGTTTTATTGCATCTGAGGGAACACCAAAAATTTGAATTGCACTTAATTGTGATATTATAATTTCACTGATATTTAATTGCATTTCAGGCCCGATGTTCAATCGCCTTATTCTTCCATCTGATGGTTTAACCTTTCAAAAAAGTACAATTTCTATTACTTGATATTTCATTACTTTGGAAAATGACCTGTTTTGTCTCTTCAAACATCAGCAGAGCCACACCATCATCCCCTATGCCTACACCACCCCAACCGTTCACCCCCCATTTTACTCCATTAATGAGTAAATAGCCTATGAATTAAACCTGGTTATCATTATGCTTTCTTATCCACAATCAGGTGCTGGAACTGGGCTTTGGACCAGGTATTGGCCTGAAAAACGCCCTCGCAAAACTTGGACCTCATGGCCGTTTATATGGAGTTGACCCATCAGAATACATGCATTCTGTAGCCAGCCGACGTCTTGCATCCGGAATCCAGGTACAAGAGGTGTTCACAATGTTCCTGGAATGGTGGATTCATTCGCACCGTTATAACGGGTGATTTCTCATAAATGTGCCTATATGCATGTTATATGGCTTGATGCGATTAGTTTCATTCATGTGATATTGTTTAGTGCTCCATCATGCAATTATGGATCTCACTAAAATTGAGTATTAAGGTCTCATCAAAGTTTTGTGCATACAAGGTGCCAGCTCCAAGGAATGCTGCAACCGGAGATGACAACCGTCCGGAGTATCAAATAATGTGTGAATACATCTCTCTGGACGTTTATAAGCATGACAGCTGAAATGGGATACATTCGAGAATCTCTTCACCTGAGCCTACTTCAAAATTTTAAAATGCAGAATTGACCATAGCAGCAGTTCCGACGGCTAAAAAAACAACAAAGTGTTAATTTGTCCAATTTGGGCATTGTTTGACAATCCGGATAGGTTTTTAAGTTTTGAAATTCAGCTCAGGTAAAGAGATTCTTGAGGTTATTGCATGTGTGGAAACTAAATAAAGCCACAAACACTCGGAGAGGCCTGGAATGTCAAACGATGTCCGAATTGGATAAATGCACACTTTTTTTTTTTTTTTTACAGTTAGAACAACTGCTGAGGCCATTAATTGTCTTCAAATATGGTGTTTTTTTTAAATCATGCACGCCCATGGAGTTCCCCAAGTATGCATGCAAAGTTTGGGGCCGCAAGGCTTCATGGTTTTGGAATTATGGATGAGACTGACTTATTGACAGATTGATGGACTGACACACTGACATTTATGATGAAGTTGCAAATACAACCCGGGGGAGAGTAAAGTAGAGGATGGAGGGAGGGGAGAGGAGACGTTGGAGGGAGAGGAGAGGATGGAGGGAGGGGAGAGGATGGATGGAGGGAGGGGAGAGGAGAGGAGAGGAGAGGAGAGGGTGGAGGGAGTGGAGAGGACGGACAGAGGGAGTGGAGCGGACGGACACAGGGAGTGGAGAGGACGGACAGAGGGAGTGGAGAGGACGGACAGAGGGAGTGGAGAGGACGGACAGAGGGAGTGGAGAGGACGGCCAGAGGGAGTGGAGAGCCCGGCCAGAGGGAGGGGAGAGGAGAGGACGGCCAGAGGGAGGGGAGAGGAGAGCACGGCCAGAGGGAGGGGAGAGGAGAGGACGGCCAGAGGGAGGGGAGAGGAGAGGACGGCCAGAGGGAGGGGAGAGGAGAGGACGGCCAGAGGGAGGGGAGAGGAGAGGACGGCCAGAGGGAGGGGAGAGGAGAGGACGGCCAGAGGGAGGGGAGAGGAGAGGACGGCCAGAGGGAGGGGAGAGGAGAGGACGGCCAGAGGGAGGGGAGAGGAGAGGACGGCCAGAGGGAGGGGAGAGGAGAGGACGGCCAGAGGGAGGGGAGAGGAGAGGACGGCCAGAGTGAGGGGAGAGGAGAGGACGGCCAGAGTGAGGGGAGGGGAGAGGAGAGGACGGCCAGAGTGAGGGGAGGGGAGAGGAGAGGACGGCCAGAGTGAGGGGAGGGGAGAGGAGAGGACGGCCAGAGTGAGGGGAGGGGAGAGGAGAGGACGGCCAGAGTGAGGGGAGGGGAGAGGAGAGGACGGCCAGAGTGAGGGGAGGGGAGAGGAGAGGACGGCCAGAGTGAGGGGAGGGAGAGGAGAGGACGGCCAGAGTGAGGGGAGGGGAGAGGAGAGGACGGCCAGAGTGAGGGGAGGGGAGAGGAGAGGACGGCCAGAGTGAGGGGAGGGGAGAGGAGAGGACGGCCAGAGTGAGGGGAGGGGAGAGGAGAGGACGGCCAGAGTGAGGGGAGGGGAGAGGAGAGGACGGCCAGAGTGAGGGGAGGGGAGAGGAGAGGACGGCCAGAGTGAGGGGAGGGGAGAGGAGAGGACGGCCAGAGTGAGGGGAGGGGAGAGGAGAGGACGGCCAGAGTGAGGGGAGGGGAGAGGAGAGGACGGCCAGAGTGAGGGGAGGGGAGAGGAGAGGACGGCCAGAGTGAGGGGAGGGGAGAGGAGAGGACGGCCAGAGTGAGGGGAGGGGAGAGGAGTGGACGGCCAGAGTGAGGGGAGGGGAGAGGAGTGGACGGCCAGAGTGAGGGGAGGGGAGAGGAGAGGACGGCCAGAGTGAGGGGAGGGGAGAGGAGAGGACGGCCAGAGTGAGGGGAGGGGAGAGGAGAGGACGGCCAGAGTGAGGGGAGGGGAGAGGAGAGGACGGCCAGAGTGAGGGGAGAGGAGAGGACGGCCAGAGTGAGGGGAGGGGAGAGGAGAGGACGGCCAGAGTGAGGGGAGGGAGAGGAGAGGACGGCCAGAGTGAGGGGAGGGAGAGGAGAGGACGGCCAGAGTGAGGGGAGGGGAGAGGAGAGGACGGCCAGAGTGACGGGAGAGGAGCGGACGGCCAGAGTGAGGGGAGAGGAGAGGACGGCCAGAGTGAGGGGAGAGGAGAGGAGCGGACGGCCAGAGTGAGGGGAGAGGAGAGGAGCGGACGGCCAGAGTGAGGGGAGAGGAGCGGACGGCCAGAGTGAGGGGAGAGGAGCGGACGGCCAGAGTGAGGGGAGAGGAGCGGACGGCCAGAGTGAGGGGAGAGGAGAGGACGGCCAGAGTGAGGGGAGAGGAGCGGACGGCCAGAGTGAGGGGAGAGGAGAGGAGCGGACGGCCAGAGTGAGGGAGAGGAGAGGAGCGGACGGCCAGAGTGAGGGGAGAGGAGCGGACGGCCAGAGTGAGGGGAGAGGAGCGGACGGCCAGAGTGAGGGGAGAGGAGCGGACGGCCAGAGTGAGGGGAGAGGAGCGGACGGCCAGAGTGAGGGGAGAGGAGCGGACGGCCAGAGTGAGGGGAGAGGAGCGGACGGCCAGAGTGAGGGGAGAGGAGCGGACGGCCAGAGTGAGGGGAGAGGAGCGGACGGCCAGAGTGAGGGGAGAGGAGCGGACGGCCAGAGTGAGGGGAGAGGAGCGGACGGCCAGAGTGAGGGGAGAGGAGCGGACGGCCAGAGTGAGGGGAGAGGAGCGGACGGCCAGAGTGAGGGGAGAGGAGCGGACGGCCAGAGTGAGGGGAGAGGAGCGGACGGCCAGAGTGAGGGGAGAGCAGAGGACGGCCAGAGTGAGGGGAGAGCAGAGGACGGCCAGAGTGAGGGGAGAGCAGAGGACGGCCAGAGTGAGGGGAGAGCAGAGGACGGCCAGAGTGAGGGGAGAGCAGAGGACGGCCCGAGTGAGGGGAGAGGAAGCTTGGAAGGGGAAAATGGCGAGGGGGGTGGGGGGAGAGCGACGCCTCACCAAATGTTGCGATACACTGCAGGAGGGAGTGGTGTCAGGAGCAGATGGGACAGAGACAGCGAGAGAGACAGAAAGAGTGAGAGTGAGGGGGAAGGAGGAAAAAAAAAAAGATAGAAAGGTGAGGGGTAGAGGTGGGGTTGTCAAAGAGAATGATGTTATGCTTAATGACCAAACACACCAAAAATAAAACTCGTGTCAGAACAGCTGTACACACAACGACACAACAGAGTTTGTGAAGTAATTCGCTCGCACATCTGCAAAAGCTTTGATGTAACAATTCCAGAGAATTCGTGAGAACATGAACCAAAAGCAATCACTGAAAACATGAAAGTACCACTCACCTACGACCTCACGATCCCATCGAGTGTGAACCTCGAAAACAAAGCATTGTGACCAAATATCATACGTGGGTACAAATCAGAGAAGGCATTGGTAATTGAGGTGTTGATACCAGTGATTTTGGACTAAACAATGAATATTCACACTGTCATGGAGGGAGGGAGGGGGAGAGTGGAGGAGAGGACAGGGCAGAGGGAGGATAGAGGAGATTAAATCCAGAAAATGAGGATACTAAAAAAAGATGCACATTTTGGACTAAATCAAGAAAATGACAAAGTACCAAGACATCAAGAATGAAGTGAAAAGATCCTGGAAGCTGAAGAATGTCAAAGTTGTACCAGTGATGATGAAGATCCTCACGGGAATGATGACGAAGAACATCACAGAGGAATAATAAAAACCATCCCTGGGAATATCACCACAAACGAACTGCAGTTGGAAGCTGTGCTGGGCCCAGCGACGATCCTGAAGAGAGACCTCAGCACAAAACTATGAGAACGGAAAACTTCACAGCTTTGTCTGTGCATCGTGTCACCTTACTGAAATGAAGGTGGATACTTTGAATCCACCCTGGGAGGACTGCATTCCACATTCTGAAACCCACACATGTAGATATCAATCAACGACACACACACACACACACACACACACACACACACACACACACACACACACACACACACACACACACACACACACACACACACACACACACACACACACACACACACACACACACGGCTACTTTGAGACCTGGAGCGAGAGCATTTGAAACCCACGCTATCTTCCTGGCAGGAATTAAGAAAATGAATCGTAGATTGCTCACTATTGTCAGCAGAGACCTTGGAGCATCAGAAGGGCACTGTCATGGGTTGTGCTACAGATCCTACACATATAAGGGAGGAAAAGGCTGTCAGCAGTGGTGACATGAAGAAAACCAAAATGATGAAGCTTAGTATGAGATTGCTCAAAGTCACTCGCACAATGAGGTGTTTCTGTTTATTAGGAATGAGCTTTCCCCAACCCCCAGGTGATTGCGATGGCTGATCTCATATTTCGACTGGTTGCATCGATTAAATCTCATCATGAACAGGTGAAGAACTCCTTTAAGAAGCACCTCCGCCAAAGCCTAGAAAGTGAGTTTGATAAAGCCATAGATATCTTTGCCAGTGAGAAAGGGAACTTCTTCTCTTTCCTGATACTTGTCAATAATGAAACTTGCCCAGGCCTACCAGATGCTGAAATCAGAGTTGCAGATCCTGAAATCTCTCAATGCAGAAGAGGTTATAGCACTTCAGGTGAGAGCAGAGATCAGAAAGAAAGATTTCCCTCAGGCCTGGCCACCACTGGTAGTGGAAGCAGAGGAAAGTGGACCCATCATCCCAGAGTCTGTCATCCTCTTTCTGCGATATTTACTGACAGGCACCATGGACAACGGCCATGCATCCCAAAGAGTTCAATGGCTTGTAAGCTCATTTGGTCATGAATTGATATATGCTATCACTCATGGCAAGACAAAGCTACACATTCACATGACTCTGAGAATTTGCTTTAAGTCTCCGAATATAGAACTCGTGCAGATCCTCAACCGATTTGGTGACGATGTATCCTCTTCCCATCATCCGACTCCCAGATGGAAGATATTGACACTGCCCGGTGTCTGTAGAAGCTCTTCGTATCAAAAGATGACATTGTCCCCTTTCTAGCAAACACCCATCATGGCGTTTTCACTAGCCTGGGACAATATTGACTGACTTGAGGAGACCAGCAGTGGTGAGGGGACATTCCACAGAATCAATGGAATTGCAATCCAAGCAAAGGCAGTTTACGTGCAGCCAGCTAAATCCTTACCCCTGTTGACAAGACAAAGAAGAGAAGCATCAATACTTCACAGCCGATGCTGCCCACATACAATGTTTGGTAGAGAGGGCCCAACCCAAACTGAAAATATAGATGTTGACCCTGCCGTTGTCCTGTCTGTGAGATAGAAGAACCTCACCTGGGTTTTGTCCTGCACATCAGAGGAAGAAGACCAGTCAATCAGCAGCTGGACTGCTTCAATATCCTGATTCAAGTTGATGTCACAATCCTCGATCAGGACAACATTGGCTATCTACCACCCCCCCCTGTCGCCACCAATCGATGCTCCTGCAACAAAAATGTTAACTGTCACTATTCATGATTCATTCATTCATTCACAAAGTGCTGAATCACTCACTCACCATGATGCAAAGCTTCAGGCACTGCACACTAAGGCTGCCGAGATAATATGAAAACATTCTGAGAAGTAAATGTTTCCTCGGGGTGGGGACATTATCTAAGTTAAAAATCATAGTTACACTTTGCACATACCCCCCCCCCCACAATTCACCCCCCAAGATAGTACCAATAAGTGAAATTTCTAGTCCTGGCCCATGTTCTAAGGGTTAATGCCTGAAATGACAGCTCTTTCTAGCTTACCATGGCCAACTTTATCACTCCTCTGCTCGCTTGAGATGAAATGTAACTTCACCAATGGGATCCTGAAGCCAAATTTAAATCCATGCAGTGCAAGTACAAGAAAAATTCTGTCACCTCAGATAAATTTAATCTAACAATCAGCCAGCATTGTCATGGCCTCGATTTTCTGTGCTGCCAAGTGCCAAGGGAAACTCATTGATTGGCTAACTGACTCGCTTTTCCTTCAGGATTTGAGGTCACACCTGCATGAGCACCAATTTCCTTCAATGATTACCGTGCATTGCAGTCAATAAATATTATTTTGTAAAATTAAACAAAAGTCAGTGTGTCTTGAAGTTTTGTTCACGTCTCATTCCTTTAACCTTTTCAGCCAATCCCCCCTAAGTTTGCACCTCGCTCGCCAAAAACATGGACCAACTTCGATCCTCTCATCCCAACTCTCTCTTCCTCAAATGTGGTGACTTCAATTGTCATCATGCCAGTTGGCTGGGTGTGGGTACCTCTCTCACCTGCCATGGCTCTTCAGCAAAAGACTTCTGCGACTTATTGGGACTGACACAACCTGTTAACTTTCTGAACCACATCTCAACCAATGATACTCCATCTCTTCTGGATCTCATTTTGACCAATTTCCCCTGAAAATATCTGCTGTTCTTCCTTTGCTCCAATCACTTCATCTGACCACATGCTTATCAAAGTAGACATCTATCTGACTATTATTAGAGAAACACCTCAGCGCCATTGAGTCTGACATTTCACTCAGGCCGACTGGCAAAGACTTCAAGCAGCCATCAAACTTCTAGACTGGTCTCCCATCTTTACTTTCTCTGACATCAACTCATCTTGGGAATTCTTTCATAGAAATTTGCTCTCTCTCATGCACAGATATATCCCCTCTTGTCTTCAGTTGTCCTACCCTTCCTCCCATCCATAGTACACTGAAGCTTGTGCTGAGGCAGTTGTCCTGAAACAACTTACCTTCGCCTCATGGAAGGCAAATCCAACTGAAGACAATCTCAGTTCCTTTCACAAAGCTCGGAACTAGTGTCTCTCTACCTTCAGGAGAGCCAGGAAACGACATCTTTCTAATCTCAAGTCTGAACTCTGAAACCTGTCTCCCTCATCCAAATCCTGGTGGCAAATCCTGGTGGGCAAATAGGTCTGGCTCGCAGTCAGGGTTCCAATTCATCCCAAAGTTGATCGATGGAGTTTAGGTCAGGGCAGTAGGGTGAATATACTGATTCTGGCTCACTTTTCCCCATGTAAGTGAATGGGGGATTTTCAGCGATTCATATTTTTTTCCCCTAAAAATAAACCCCCTTTTTATCCCAAGGTATATTTATTTGTCTCCCCTTTTAACTGAGGGGCACTCTTTTCAAATAACCAATGTAATAAGATAACGATTTGTTCAAGGAGTAATGTGATTTGTTAAAGGTGATTCTAAAGAAATATCTGAAACATGTAAGCCTCGGGGCACTCTTTTTCAAATCACCAATGCATATTGTTTAGCTCACTCTTTGAACCTATAAAGATTTGTTCATTCTCAAATTCCTTCAAACGTTTAATTTTCTTTGCACAACAATCCCCATCTAAAATACATTTGAATCTTTATGTTTTTTAAGATACCCCTTTTGTGCCATTATGAAATGACAAACTTCTCTTAATGCTCTTGTTTGACCACCTCCTGAGCCACATCATTTTGAGATTATAGTAAATTGTTTTTCCATTGTTCAATTGATAACCATCAAAGTTTTCAGTCCATTCAAGGATATTTAATTTTTTCTTTACATCCTCTAACTTACTATTTTTGAAATTGATACGCTTATTTGTTTTATTTACCTTTGTTTCAGTTATTTTTTTCAATAAGACTTATTTGATATTTTTCACATTCATTATGTTTTCCATTTATATACCAAGACTGAGATTTTCTCCACTCTTTAGTTTGATTAATACTTGGTTTGACCAATTATATGTTGTGAAAAAAGTGGCGGAAGCCCTTAAAAAACCCTAACCCATCTTCCCATCGTTAAAACACAATCTATTCTATACACTCTATCATACACTATCCATATGGAACACAATCTATTACATTATCTAAAATAAATCTCTTTTCATCAAAGGCTCCTTATGCCTTTTTATTTACTTCTTCACTATATATCATATGTTTGTAACTTCTTATTGTATTCATTTTCCAATATTCTTCTTTCTTATTCATCAAACAATTATAATAATTTCTGAAAGTAATTGATTTCTTTATTACATATTTCTTTATTCCATTTAACCTCTTATCAATCTGATCACCTTACTTCTAAGCATATGCCCTTGCTCTCAATCCAATAAACTCACTCATTACTTTTCCACCCAACTCATCCTGAAACTTACCAATAACGTTTTCATTCTTTTTTGAAAATAACTCGCTCTTCTTACTAAAATTACTTGTATCATATACTCCAATATTTTTCTTCATATCTTTTTCAACATCATCAGTTTTTATATCTAGGATAAAACTATCAGTGTCCATATACAACAATGAAACATTTTCACTATCCTCTTTCTTTTACCCATTATGCAAATAATCATACATCAATCTTCTTCTTCTTCTTCTTCTTCTTCTTCTTCTTCTTCTTCATTCGGCTGCTCCCGTTAGGGGTCGCCACGGCGGATCATCCGTGTGATCCGCATAGTGATTTGGCACAGGTTTTACGCCGGATGCCTTTCCTGACGCAACCCTCGTCGCCTCTTATGACACAGGGATATGGTACACCTATTTTAACTGGAGTATACACCGGCCCAGTATACTGGTACTCATTTCGCCGACCTCGGAAGGATGACAGGCTGAGTCAACTCCCTGGTGTATTAATTCAGTGGCCCAACGGGGCTTGAACTCAGGACCTTTTGGATCCCAAGCCGCTGCCCTAACCACTGCGCCAACACACCAGGCTAAATAATCATACATCAATATCTTTGATAAATCAAGAACTGTTGTTACAATATAAATTTGTTTATCCATTACAATACTTTCCTTTTCCATATGAATAGCAGAAAAGTTCTCTGAAAAAAACCTCTTGTCTCTTAAAACTTGGTTTATTTATCAATCGAGAAGCTTCTTTCCAAGATGTTGTAAATCTAATGTTTTACCTGTTTCTAACATTCTCCATTGTCTTTCCAAAGACAGCATTATTCATCAATTTATAGAATTCCCCTTCAAATTTTACTTTTGTATTTGTTCTCATATCTGTATTGAATTTAATATACTTTTTCATCCAAGGAATTTGTTTAAATTTTAAAACTCTATGAATTTTAGCGACTCTCAATCCTTCTCTCAAAAACTGTTTCAAGCTTCTCTGATGCAAAACATATCCCTCTTTATCATAGAATGTTGTTAATAACTTTTCTGTTGATTTGCCTTTAATATTAAAACTTTTATGATAATCACTTAACCATTCTTTCTTTGGGGTTTCTTTCTCACATGCAAAAGGAAGGTCTTTATGCTTATTATGAAGATCACTCGGGTACCTCAAATTAACTTCAAAATAATAACCTTCTTCTTCCTCATTCAATTCCTCTTGAGAAGAAATAACAATATTCATCAAAGCCTTTTCATAATCTTTTTCTTCCACTCACTCTAATTTACCATCAGGCAGAGATTGAGGCATTGCCCATACATACAAATTATTAGCATCAAAATACATCAAATAATTACTATCTTTTTCACTATCATAATTTGGAAGATATTTAATGTTTGCTTTAGCATATCTTTTTGAACATACATGTGATGTTCCACCTCTCTTAGACTTCTCAATCATCAAAAGCATATCTACATCACTGATGAGATCGATATCTTGTTTTGCCATTTTCAACATTGCACTCCAAACTAAACCATGAACTGTGAAATAGTGGGCAGGATCTAATCCATAACAATTTTTATTATGACAGAGTGATCTAAAAGCTTCAAACACATCAGCTAACAATTCAACATCTGTTTTTAGATACAAATCATGATATTCTCCAAGGTTCTTTATCTTAAATATTTTCCAAATTTCTTGTGCATGTTTATATTTTTCACTTATCTCTTCTTCATAAAGGTTATTACAGAAACTTTCTTTTGAAGGAAGTTGTGTTTCTTTAAATCTCAAAAATGAATCCATGTCATAAGGATAAATTCCCTTACTTGTAAGAATTTTCTCTTTACTTTGAATTTCATTCCTTGTTTGAATTTCCTCTCTCGTTAGAATTCCCTCTTTAATCAGAATTTCATCTTTAATCAGAATTTCCTCTTGAGTTAGAATTTCATTCATTGTTTGAATTTTCTTTTTATTAGAATTTCATCTTCAGTTAGAATTTCTTCATGAAATTTCTCTTTACTTTGAATTCTCTCTTTAATCTGAATCTCCTCTTTAGTTAGAATTTCCTCTTTTCGATAGAATGAATTAAGATTTGGAAAAGACCCCGTGGAGCTCAGATTTGATGCTGGGTAGGCTAGTGGTGTTCCCATAAACTTGTAAGAATCTAGAAACTTAATGCGAGTTCAAGGTTTTGTGAATATCATTTTTGTAAATGAAATATACTTTTGACTTGTGTTTGTTATGGCAGAAATATTCCCTGGTGTTTTTGAAAGTTCATTTATAAATAGATGTGTATCATAGTTGGCGCTGTTGTGAAGAAAGACTGGAATAAATGAAGGAAATTTATAATAAAGATTACAACAGGAATGAGCGGTACATCTATATTTACCAGTAAGATGACAATGATCCCTAACTTTGACCTCTCCCTCAATTTCCTCCTCACAAACATGACAGATATTGTTCTTTCTAGATTCTAATTTTTCTTCTTCAGTTAATTTCATCGGTTCATTCGTTTTTCATTAATTTTGTTTGCCTTATACAATCCTTTTCTAATCGTTTTACAAACTCTTGTGAAGCTTTTTTCCCACTATAATATTCAAGTTTATTATACTTTTCTCCAACAGATGATTTGATATAATAACAGAAACCACAAGGAATATGTTTTTGATATTTATTTGTATATGATTCTTTTGGATTAGGAGAAGCAGTATTTATCTTTTTTCGGATACATTCAAAATCAGCGTATATCACAAATGGGTGCATGAAACATTTATTATAATCTTCAAAAGAAATCTTTTCACCAGGTTTCAGCATTGTAATTACAGCTGATGTATGATTACTACAATATTTTGAATGTTGTTCTAATCGTTCTTTTGTATGAAATGAATTAAGACATCGCTTGCAAGGATATATTTTGTTTGCTGTTCTGAATACCTGAGAAGGGATTAATCTTGATAAATTATTGATGTAATTATTATGTGAATTCTTTCCAACACTAAAATATAAAAGATCAATGTGTTTCTTCATTTTTATAGTTGTTTGAAATTTTTAATATTTGAACTTTGTTTGTATCCGTTAATCCACATACATTGATAGAAAGATTATTCTTTTTCTCAAATTTAGGAATATCTGTTCGTGGCATTGGGAATTTTAAATCTTTAATGTCCAAGGTATTCTCATATTTCATATATTGCTTTACTCTTTCTGAATTACAATTTGGTGGATGGAAATGAGCAAGAACAGACCAGAGAAAACATTTATTATCATTGTTCTTAATATTAACAACTGCCTTCTTTAGTTTTATTTCTTTTGGTAATTCAATTTAAGAAGAAGCTTTAAGAGGGTCTGATTTTAGAATGTGTATATCTAAAAAGATGATTTAAAAAAATATTAAATCCACTTCCTACCACTGTATTATCAACATCCTCCTCTTGTCTTGGTAGTTCTTCATAAACCCCACTATTCAAAAACTCTTGAAATGATGTTATAAAATGAAGATCTGTTCTCATATAAGGAGTTTGTTCTTCATCTTGTCTTTTCATATTCATTTTCACTCCCATATAAAACTTTAAAGTTTACATTTCTTTTAATGTCTTTTTAATAACTTTTTCAACATCAGGTTTCACTATTTCAATTGATTCAGCTATTGATGATGGACCGGGTTCTCCACATTGAAAAATCCTTATTTTTATATGCCCTTCAAATGCCCCATCAGTGTTTTCAATATAATAGTCTCCGTTTACTTTAAACTCATTTTTCTTGTGTTTTTGTGATTGAAGGTGCTTCTTATAACTACTCTTCAAAACATCCTTTGAGCAGATATCACAATGTTTTCTTTTCAACTCAAGAGGAGATATTTGATGAAATAGTAAAAACGATAACAGTCTCACTCGGAGCATATGAGATTTCTCAAATATCTTCCGTATTTGTTCGTCTTATGGAAGAACAGGGTGATGAACCAAAAAATATTGTAAAAAGATATTCAAAAACATACTTCAAAATCAACGATTAAACTTAAAAATAACGACAACGTTGATTCACAATTGATAATTCATTTAGAGAGTTATTGGGTTTCTCCTCAAAATAGATTGAAACTAATGGGACGTTTTACAGTGATAATGTCATGCAAATATCCTCAGGAATAAATTCGGTATTAATTCACTGTGATTTGATTGATGGTGCTGAAAATGATGGAATAAAAACAAATACAATATTTTCATTCAGCGCATACTCAACCCCAAATGGTTATAAATTCAATATGGAACCCAAAAGTTTGTTTATCTCCCTGTGTCAGGAAAAACCATACACAGAGTAAATTTTAGGATAACCGACCAAGATAATCATATGATTTCTTTTAATGGAGAAGTTATATCCATCAGAATTCCCCGACGTGAAGTTTTCCAATAAATAAATACGATGGTTATTGTGAGGAAACACGAGTTGGGAAAATATAAAATAATTACGGGGGATGGGATGTTCCTTTCCCCATACTACAAGGGTGAAGGTATGTATCTTGGTAGAGGATACTATAAACCTAAGAGACAAAGGGGTGTCGGACATCAATTTAGAGGAGATGGCATAATTGATACTCTAATGAGTATCGGTTCAACTATTCTTAAACATAAAGACCTAATTGGTTCAACTGCTTCTGCTGTGGGAAATGTGGCAGGTGATGTAAAGACTATAACAGATGCCCAAAAGGAATCTCATAAATTACAAGCAATAAAAGAAATTAAGAAAGGCAAAACTCGGTTGTCTCCCCAAGAACGACAGAAAATAATTCAAATACTTGGGTCAGGGTTTCAAAAGTTTTAACATCTTTTTTCCTAAATAAATACAATTATGGAAGCAATTGATAGTATCTATGATTTGGATGATACCATTATCATCTCAAACTCCACTAAAAAAGAAGATTACTTCAAGGTAAATGCAATAACTGGAACAGACTGGAATGCAAATGGAACAAAAAGTTTTGAAATAAATAATCAACAAACCTATTTGAATCTATCTGAAAGTTTCTTGTTGTATAAATTTAAATTCACTAATGCTGGGAATAACACAAACGCTACATTCGTAAATGATTTATTTAAGAAAATGTTTGAGAGTGTTCGTTTATACATTGGAACACAAGAAGTTGAAGCGGTTGATTATGTCTCTGCTGTATCTGAAATGATGAAATTTGCACTATATACATTCAGTGATATAATGGGAAAGGGGGCTGTCGAAGGTTTTATTCCTGATATGTCAATGGGAACAACCACAGTCCCTGGATATACTCAAAGGAAAAGAACGTCTACTGATGATACAAAAGCAGTTAATAGTTTTACTGTGGCAGTTCCTCTTCAAGGTATATTTGGATTTTGTGATCATGATAAAGTTCTGTATGGTCTTAAAATTAGATTTCAACTACAAAGGAATGATAATGAAAATAGATTACTTTTTGGTGTTGCTCATGCTTTTGGTGATCAGAATAAATTTGTAATTGATGAAATGAGTTGGTATATTAGTGAATATACTCCTAATCTTAAAACAGAAGAGATGTTGAACAGAAGACTTAACTCAAAGAAACCACTCAGTGTATCATATCTCAAAAGATGTCAACACGTTAAATAAACCAAACCACTTACACGTGGAATTTGGGTGTTCTGGAAGGAAAGCCACAATATCTGTGGATCATTTAAAAAAAAAAAAGCAGATGGCGATACTGCTACTGATAAGAATAATGCATTGAGTGATAATGCTAAGGTGAAACAAATTCGTGTTTCTCTAGATTAAACATTTTATCCACGAGATAGATTGGAAATGAATTGGGAAAAAAATGATTTTGCTGAAGCATACAAGTCTTACCAAAAGGTGTATGAAAGTAATGGAAATAAAGAACCTATTTTGGATATGATGACAGCATTTAAAAGTATTGGATACAATCTATGTGTTTGACCTGAGTGCTCAAAAGGAAACTATAAAGTCTAATCGAGTGGATACTTCACTATACATTGAAAGAGGAGAGAGTGAAGAAGTTGATACATATTGTTTGCTTTTGGAAGAAACAGAATTGCAGATTAATACAGATAATGATATTATGATTAGTCTCGCATAATTTTTTTGTGAAATAAATGAGTGGCAAAGTACCAACTGGGGTATATGTTAATCAAATCAATCTTCATAAACTATCATCTTGTGTTCAAAATCAAAAGCCTTGTACGATTAACATTAATACAATTCAGAGAAAAGGAGAAGTAAGAATTGATGTTTTTCTCACAAGCGAAAGGTTAAAATCTTGAACGATACTGGCTCACTAAAAATTAAAATTATAAAACCAATGTTGAAAAAATATTCAATAAGAGAGACGACTGGAGGATTTCTCCCATTTCTAATTCCTTTATTTGCTGGTTTTAGTGTGGTTGGAGCATTGACGGGTCGTATTTCAACGGCGGTGAAAACTGCCAACGATAGGAATGCTCAACTCCGGGCTCAAAAATAATTGGAAAGACATAACAAAGAGTTGGAGAAACAAATTAGTGGAAGTGGTGTAATTGTAGACTTTGCTGAAAAACTTGAAGGTCTGCCTGATGAAGCGAGATTGTTAGTTGGAGATGTGCTTTCTTCTATCGCACAAGCAGGTGTAAAATTAACTAAAAGTGGGTAATGTATTCTATTTTTCGAATAAATAAATGAGCATTGATGAGTGGTTTAAAGATTTTGGAAAGAATACAACATCAAATTTACAACTTGTCAAATATTGTAAGAAATTAAAAATTCATAATGTGGTTATTTGTATGAGAGATGAATTAACAAATGTGCCTAAACACACAAAGAATATTATTATGAACTTAGAAAATAATAATGGGAGCGGTTCTCATTGGGTTTGTATTTTTAATAATCGACAAATATTATTTTGATAGTTTTGGTCTTTCACCACCTGTTGAAGTCATAAAATTCTTACAGAATGGTGTTAATCAAACATTTCAAGTCCAAGAATTAAATTCCAAGTGTTGTGGTCAATTATGTCGATATGTGTTATTTCAACTCAACAAAAATAAATTTTTTTGACATTATTTTTAATCTAATATAAATGACTTATGTTGGTAAAGATGGTTCTATCTTTTGTGTATCGCAAGAACTGGATATTGATTTATCAAATGATTACACAAAGGCACAGGCTGAACGTCATAAATATAGTATAACCAAAAATATTAACATGAAAAATGCTTATAAATTAAAAAATTATCCAAGCCCGACTGACGCGAATGACTTGGTGAGATTAAGCGATTTATCACAACATATATGTTTGTCCTTAAATAAAATAGCTGTGTATTCCAAAGATACAGAAGTGTTGATTTTATCTCCAGGTCATACAGAATTCACAGTTCGAATTAAAATAAATTTTTATAAAGAAGGGCGTTTCGTTTGTATGAGAATAGAACAATGGGGGTATGATATGAATGATTTAGGGTATAATTGGTCATTTAAAATTTACCTAAAAGACCTAGAACAATTAAATCAGTCTCGTAAGGAAGATTATTATCGACTTGTTATAGAGAATGAGTTTTGTGGAGCCATGATTCGTAAACAACAAATAAAAGAATTTAATAAGGGTAAATATAATAATGGTTTTGCCCTTGTTTATATCATGAAAACAGAAAAAAAACAGGATTATATATAATAAGTAGGGAAATACAAAATGATTTAACTCTGGGAAGATGGGGAGGTGTTTCGTGTCAAAATATTATTCCAGCATATATTTGTAATACATAAATGACGGCAAGAAGGCTTCAAGAAAATTATCATTTCTGTGTCCAAGCATACCTTCAAGAAAAGGGTGTTCGGTATTTTAATAAATATGTTCTACAACATAAGAATGAGGTATTTTCAATAAAAGTTTGGCATTATGCTGATGTTGATAAACCAACAACTTTGGATTTAATTAGAATGTTAAATAATGAAAAAATTATAATGAAGTTAAGAAAATGTAAGACTCTTTTAGAATTTCAAAATAAATTTTATTGTTTTCCTGTTGTAAAAAAAAATATTTTGGATGCAGGAATAACAAGAAATCCCAATTGAATATATGTATGATAGTCTATGGGGTGTAAGCGATTCATGGATAGTAAGGGACGAGGAAGGAGTTGGAGAGAGAAGAGGAGGAAAAGGAGGAGAGAGAGAAGATAGAGAAGGAGAGAGAGGAGAGGGAGGAAAGAGCGAGAATGAATAAATATGAAAATATGGAAACCAGTGAGATTAAAAAAAGAATGGGTGTATAACAGATAATTACTCAACCCACCGAGGAGAAAAACAAAGAATTGAGAAGTCTATTAGCAATATTTTTGACAAGACTGTTTTCAAGGACAAGATATCGACTTTAATTAAAGTTTTTCAATTTTTTCTTAAATAAATGGAGGAGAGAGTAAAGATGTTTCTCAGGATTCTTTATGTTTTAAAAATTAAGATTCAAATGTGCATGTTGGAAATTAAAGAGGTTTTGTAGGAATTTTTTCTCATAAATAAATGAGTTATTGTCTCAAATGTAAAAAGAAAACTAATACTAAAAATATTTAATATTTTAAAAGTAAAAACAATAGGGTGATACAAAAAGGTATATGTCCAGTGTTTGGTTCAAAAAAAAAAACAATTTATCTCCAAACACAAACTCGGAGGAGATATACCAAAGTTTTATGAGGAAGTAAATTTACAACGACTGGAATACCAGGGGAATTACATCTACCAGGGTATTCTTTCTGTGGTCCAGGCACAAGCTTGGATAAAAGATTAGATGAGGCAGACAATCCTAAATCATGGAGTAAGCCCATCGATAGGGTTGATGAAGTGTGCATGAGATATGATATTGTTTATGGGAATACCACAACTTTGGAAGAAAAGCATGAAGCCAATAGAGAAATGTTGTATAATTTGTCTCTGATATGAAATCCAACGCTACGAGAAAAGGTTGATAGGTTCATCGTGAAGAAGATGATCAGTGTTAAATTGAAACTTGGACTTGGAAATTCAAAAAACTTATAGGCTCTAATGATGTCATTACGATTGAAGAGCAATTAGCTGATGAATTACATAAACCAATATTCACAACGTTTCAGAGAAGGAAGGTTTATTCCAAGGAAGTTGATTATATCTGGTCCGCTGATTTGATTGAACTCAATAATGATAAGGGGTACAAGTATGCTTTAACTGTTATTGATTTGAGGAGTAGATACGCATGGGTTGTCCCTTTAAAAAACAAAACAGGTCATACTCTTATGTTAGCCTTTCAACAGATATTTAATAAAAGTAAGAGAAAACCTAAAAAATTGTGGACCGATGAGGGAAAGAGTTCTCGAACAAGACATTTATTAGTTTTCTAAAAAATAACAGCATTATATTATACAGTACCTTCAATGAAGGAAAGGCCATTGTTATTGAACGTTTTAATCGTACCTTAAAAGAGAGGCTATATAAAAAATTCACACAACTCGGTTCTCAACAATGGTCATCTTTTATTCAGGATATTGTGGATCAGTATAATGACACCATTCACACGTCAACGAATATGAAACCATCAGAAACATTCACAAAATTAAAATATGAAAAAGAGATTAATGTCAGAAAACCTAAGTTCAAAGTTGGTGATATCGTAAGAATATATAGATGGAAATCTCATTTTGAAAAGGGTAATACTAAACGATGGACGAACGAACTTTTAAAAATTGTTTATGTCATAGATACCGTTCCTTGGACTTATAAGATATATGATTTAGAAGGGGAAGAGATTTTAGGTTCATTTTATTCACAGGAATTACAAAAGACAAAACTAAGCAGATAATACCCATGAGAGCAATGGGTTGGCGCTTCACTCTCTCCTACTATACACTTTTGTGGACACTCGAGGGCCAAGTCCGAGGTGTATAACAGTATATAATGTGTGTCAAGGGGGGACGTTCTTCGATCTGTGAACCCAAAACACAGAATCCTCAACTGAATAGTCAAGGCTTAACGTGTGTGTGTGTGTGTGTGTGTGTGTGTGTGTGTGTGTGTGTGTGTGTGTGTGTGTGTGTGTGTGTGTGTGTGTGTGTGTGTGTGTCCCAACCATCACATTCAAAATCTCAACCCCGACCCTCACATTCAAAATCTCAACCCCAACCCTCACATTCAAAATCTCAACTCCAACCCTCACATTCAAAATCCCAACCCTCACCCCAACCCTCACATTCAAAATCTCAACCCCAACCCAACCCTCGCCCAACAAAATGTCTTTTTTTTTTTTCAATACGTATTTCAACAATATATTTTTTTATGTTTTTTTTTCTCTTCTTCCAATTCTGTCTTTTAAGGCTTTCAGGCTTGATGAAGTAGAAAGGGGAAGTAAGAAACTTCCTGCGTCTTCTTCCCAGAACTAACAATATATATTTTTTATGTTTTTTTTCTCTTCTTCCAATTCTGTCTTTGAAAGCTTTCAGGTTTGATGAAGTAGAAAGGGGGAGTAAGAACTTTCTTGATATTGCTCACATCAAGCACCATCCAACAAAGAACTACATTTATAGGTTTAGATCCCAAAGAGTGGTAGCATTTCAAGTCTCCAAAATAAACCCAACTTTCCAAGTCTCCAAGGTATAACCATGTTCCTGTTGAGTTTCCAAGATACGTATCACATTGTGAGTTATCAAGCCAGAACCCACATTTCAAGTCTCCAAAAATATAACCATCTATCCAAGACTCCAAGGTAGAACCACAATTTCCAGAAATATTGTGGGTTTCGGTGATAGATCTAACATGGTATAACTGTGGATCATCAAGGAAAACTCCATTTTTCCAATTTTTATGTTGTTCAGTGATTGATCTCACATAGTATAACTGTGGATCATCAAGGAAAACTCCATTTTTCCAATTATTATGGGTTTCAGTGATAGATCTCACATAGTATAACTGTGGATCATCAAGGAAAACTCCATTTTTCCAATTTTTATGGGTTTCAGTGATAGATCTTACATAGTATAACTGTGGATCATCAAGGAAAACTCCATTTTTCAAAATGTCTGAAATTTGTGAGTCTCTAAGGTAGGTTCCATATTTTGAACCATCTTGGCAGAACCCTTTTCCTTGGTCTCCAAGGTAGTTATTGAAACCATCAAGGCAGAACTCATTTTCTGATTTTTTTTTTTTTTCAAAATTTGTGAGTCTCCAAGGTAAAACTTGTATTCTGCCTCATCAAGGTATAACTTGTTCAGTGGGTATTGTCTTTAACTCGCAATGAGTACTATTGCTGTAAAACTTTTTCAGGATTTTTCTGGTATCCAAGGTATAACTCTTTGATTGGGCCATCAAGGTTGAGCTCGTTCTGTGGGTCTTGGTCGCTCATAAGGTTTTCAAGCAAGCCAACAATTTCACCCCAAGTTGTAGCAAAAGCAGCATTTTCATTTCGTATTTCAGATACAATTTCCTGTGAGAGAAAATAATAATGCATAAATTAAGTGATTTAATTATTAAATTAGTCTATGCTTCACTCAAACTTTGAAAATAGGAAAATAAAATCTTACCTCAACAGATAAGAGGTTTGAATCCAGTTCATCAACTTGAAGGTTTAGTTCCATAAAAGTAGTAGAACTCCAAGGAACGCCAAAATCATCCGACTCAAGGTCTAGCTCATTCTGTGGGTCTTGGTCGCTCACAAGATCTCCAACCAAGCCAACAATTTCAGCCCAAATTGTGGCAAAATCGGTATTTTCAGATACAATTTCCTGTGAGAGAAAATAACAATGCATTAATTAAGTTATTTAATTATTAAATGAGTCTATGCTTAAATCAAACTGAAAATAGGAAAATAAAATCTTACCTCAATAGATAAGAGGTTTGAATCCAGGTCATCAACTTGAAGGTTTAGTTCCATACAAGTAGTAGAACTCCAAAGAACCCCAAAGTCAGTACAGCACTCCATTGTCAGAATTTTTTTTAAAATGGAGTCTGGGTTGAACCTTTGAAAGAGAAAGACTGGTTGCTATGGTTTCCTTTTTCAAAATGGAGGATTGTTTGAAAAAAATTGCCTAACAGCCCAGACAAGCCTTGGAAATTTTTTCAAAACCATACCATTCTAGAATTTTCTAGCGATTTCTTTGCGAGCCAGAGATGAACTGGAAATGATGTAAGAGTAGGCGGGGCTCAGTAAAAGTGGGTGGGGCTTAGAAAAGTGGGCGTGACTTATGGAAAATACCTCACGCGAAGTGGGCGGGGCTTAGGAAAAGTGGGCGGGCTTATGGAAAATGGGCGTGGCTTATGTAAAAAATAATCTGAGGCTCAGGAGGTGGTCAAACAAGAGCATTAAGAGAAGTATCATTTCGTAATGGCACGAAAGGGGTATCTTAAAAAATATAAAGTTTCAAATGTTTAATTTTTAAATATTTTAGATGGGGATTATTGTGCAAAGAAAATTTAACTATTGAAGGAATTTGAGAATGAACAAATCTTTATAGGTTCAGTGAGTGAGCTGAACAATATGCATTGATTATTTGAAAAAGAGTGCACCGAGGCTAACATGTTTCAGATATTTCTTTAGAATCACCTTTAACAAATCACATTACGACTTTACCACTTGAACAAATCTTTATCTTATTGCATTGGTTATTTGAAAAGAGTGCCCCTGGGTTAAAAGGGGAGACAAATCAATATACCTTGGGATAAAAAGGGGGTTTATTTTTAGGGGGAAAAATATGAATTGCTGAAAATCCCCCATTAACTGACATGGGAAAAGTGAGCCAGAATCAGTATATTCACCCCACTCAGGGCTCTGTGCAGGCCAGTCAAGTTCTTTCACATCAATCTTGACAAACAATTTCTGCATGGATCTCGCTTTGTGCACGGGGGCATTATCATATTGAAACAGGAAAAGGACTTCCCCAAACTGTTGCCCAAAGTTTGAAGCACAGAATCGTCTCGAATGCCATTGCATGCTGTTGCATTAAGATTTCCCTTCACTGGAACTAAGGGCCAAGCCAAAACCATGAAAAACAGACCCAGACCATTATTCCTCCTCCACCAAACTTTGCAGTTGGCACTATTCATTTGGGCAGGTAGCATCCTCCTTGCATCTGCAAAACCCAGATTAGTCCGTTGGACTACTCGATGGTGAAGAGTGATTCATCACTCCAGAGAATGCATTTCTACAGCTGCAGAGTCCAATGGCGATGAGCTTTACACCACTTCAGCCGATGCTTTGCATTGCGCATGGTGATCTTCGGCTTGTTTGCGGCTGCTCGGCCATGGAAACCCATTTCATGAAGCTCTCTGAACAGTGCTCGTGGTGACGTTGCTTCCAGAGTCAGTTTGGAACTTGGTAATGAGTGTTGCAATCGACGACATGATTTTTCCGCGCTACGCGCTTCACCACTCAGCCGTCCCATTCTGTTAGCTTGTGTGGCCCACCACCTCGTGGCTGAGCTTTTGTTGCTCCTCGACGTTTTCACTTCACAATAACAGTATTACAGTTGACCGGGACAGCTCTATCAGGGCAGAAATTTGACGAACTGACTTGCTGTAAAGGTGGCATCCAATGTCCATGCCACATTGAAAGTCACTGAGCTCTTCAGTACAGTCCATTCTCGTGCCAGTGTTTGTCTCTGGAGATTGCATGGCTGTGTGCTTCATTTTATACACCTGTCAGAAATGGGTGTGGCTGAAATAGCGGAATCCACTAATTAGAAGGGGTGTCCACATACCTTTGGCCATGTAGTGTATTTTTCATCTTGAGATAAATCTTCTTTGTCCACAAATTATGTACTCATTTCTGTTTATTTACTTTAAAATTCCTTTAAGCAAAATGTAATTATGAAATCTGTTGTAAAGTATTGGCTAAAATCACTTTATAAGGAGTGGTTCATGTGCACTGAGATAGAGTTGAGATAAAGACTTTATATTGGCTATCGGGTCTCTCACAATGACAGTCGGAGCTCATTGCATTTGCAAATAAGGGCTGCAAATGGTAGAGTTTTTGTTTGCTCAGAACTCATTATGACAGGCCATGAGTGAGAAGTTTACTGCTCTGATACTTTAAAATAAACTTGAGAATGGATCATTGCATACTGATGGTTTTTTGAGTATGAAGCGATATCGTGTGTTGGTTAACTGTGGAACAATATTATCTTTTCTTTATTTCACTTTGTTGGCAAGTTCAGTTATAGCTGCTTCTGTGTGCGCCAGATGTTCTGTGTGCGCCAGTCACTCGGACACCAAAACCATTGCAAAGTCTCATGAACTCTGCTTTTCCATTGTTTTCTTATTTTTTAGATTGAAAAGCAGAAGTCTCATCTGACTGCTGAGGCAATGTACTTCCTATTGTTCTGCAACACTGTACCTTATCTGTGCAAACCAGATGCTCTACCGGCATGCTTATTGTACTAAATGCTGTATTAAATGCTTATCATTGCCTATGTAAATGAAGGTTTTCTGTGCACGCACGCCCTGAAGCAAGACAGATTCTTTCACTGCGCTATCTTGTTTTATTATGCACATAATTGTTTTTTCTCTTTGCTTGAAGGACCTCTTGTTTAACAAAGCTTTCTTGTCGTCTGGTATTGATTAACCAGTCCCCTTTGATGCTCTGACCCCTCCCTATTTTCCAATCATATGAAAACCATGTATTCTGGCTCAGAGTCAGAGATCTGCTTGGACATTTGAAGATGAGCCTTTCTCTCCACATATGTGTTTACACAATAAATTGTCTATTATTTTAAAAGGGTTTTCTCTTTTGTGTAAATTTCCACTACAGTCATCTGCCATCTGCTTGGAAATCAGCTAACATTACTGCTCTGCATGAAAAAGGTGCAAAATATGATCTCTGCAATGACAGACCAATCAGTTTTCTCCCAATCAGCAAGGTTATGGAATCCATCATCACTTCCAACATTAAATCCTTCCTCTTCTCGAATGGCCTGATTTCTGATCATCAATTTTGCTTCAGACCAGGTCACTCTACCCTGGACTTTGCTGCTCCTGCTTTCCCAACAATGGATGGAGACCCTCAGTGCCTGCCATGAGATCAGAGCCATCTCACTGGACATATCACATGCTTTCAATACAGTCTGGCACCCCGCCCTGCTCCCAAACTCTCTTCCGATGGTATCCAAGGTAATCTCCACTCATGGCTCACAGACTTCCTCTCCTGTTAGTCAACATGTGGCCCTGAATGGAATTCTCTCATCCCCTCTTTACGTTGAGGCTGGAGTTCCTCAAGGCAGTGTTCTGGGCCCTGTTCTTTTCCTGGTTTTCATCAATTATCTCTTTGACTCTCTGGAAAATCCTCATTTTCTCTTTACTGATGATTCCACCCCAGCCTTTTCACTCTCTGCAGATCTGGATAAAATTTCAAGCTGGTTCAGCAGTTGAAACATGTTTCTCAATCCTGACAAATGTCACACTCATGATGTCTCGCCGAAAGGATGTCTGGAGCCCCCCCCCCATTTACTTTCTCAACAATCCTCCAGAAAAATCCCTATCATTCGAGCTTCTGGGCCTCACTATCTGCCGTGATCTATCCTGGGAAAGCTACATTTCCAAGCTGGCTTCCAAAGCCAGTCATCGACTGGGCATCCTCCATCATGCAAAGTCCTTCCTTGGCACACCTGAGCTTCTGACCACATACAAAGCTTTCATCTACAGCCTGAAGGAGTACTGCTCTCTGCTGTGTGCTGGTGCTCCCACCTCTCACCTTTCTTGGCTTCACACTGTGGAAACCAAGGCATTTGACATCATTGGTATCTTCCACGATGAGGATGAGTCCTTGGGTCTCTCACTCTCTGTGTGAGATTGGTGGTCTTTCTGTCTTCTACTGTCTCCACTCTGGCCTCACCCACTCCTGCTCTGTCTGCCATCTGTCACACCCATATTTCCGCAGGGCGCTCAAGGTCCGCCAGCAACCCCCTTCTGGTATAACTACCAAAATTAAGAATCACTTCTCACCTTCACTCTTTCATTCCTCTTTTTTTCCCCACCTTTGATACAAACTCCCACACTCTCTTCAATCCCACCCTTCCCTCCAGGTCTTCCAAACAGCTGTTCACCACCATCTCTTATCTTCCCCCATCCAAAACATGATCTTTTCTATCCCTGTTAATGTACCCCAAACCCACCTCCTTCAGATTCCCTGCTTTCCTTCCTGAAAATCCCTGTCATGTAAAGACCTGAAAATCCCTGTCGTACCATCATGTTTACCCCGTGTACCCTGCACCATCCCTCTTCCTTCTGCAGATCTCCTCATGTCTCTGTTCCCCCACTGTTTGTGCTTCTCTCTCCCACCCTCTTATCTCCTGCTCCCCTTGTTATACGTTCTGTGTGTTCGCTCTCATACGAGCCTCGACAATGTATACAAAAAAAAGTTTTTACCCTTTATATCCCATCATGACTGCCTCACATTAATGCACGTGTATGTTCAGACAGGACAGGTGCAGCTGTTACGTGGAAGAGCAGAAAGCCTACCACTATCTGATGGAACCATTGATCGTGTGTTCCACTGCAACAGCTACTACTACTGGACAGACTTGGACAAAGCATGCAATGAGATCAAAAGAGTCATGAAACCAGGCAAGATGAACAATGAAAACCTTTCAAAATTCATTATAGTTTTGATATTATAATGGTGCTTGCAGCAACAATTGCTACAAAAGTGTCTTGAATGTATTGACATCTTTGGTGGACTGCTGATGAAGTAACTATAATTTGTGGAATAAAAGCAGTCAGAAATGAGAACGGCACTCAGTAGAATACATACGTCCACCATGCTGAACAGTTTATGTTTTGTATCCCACTGAAAGGCTGGATCTGGATCCCAGATCCTTGTCCCAGAACAGCTTATTCTTGTCACCGACCCAATTCACTCACCAAGTTTTCCTATAATCCTTCCATAACATTTGAAATGTCATGCTATATATCGTTTTTGGCCCTATCTCACAATGCTGCAGGAAATAAAACAATATATAGTATCTGGATGCAGATTCGGATCTTCACCAAAATAGAATCAATTCTTTGTTGTCACATGCCCAACCTGCCCACCAAGTTTCGTCATAATCTGTCCACAACTTTTTGAAATATTCTGCTCACAGACTGACAGACAAATAAACAGCAGGAGTGAAAACATAACCTCCGTCCACCTTCAGTGGCAGAGGTAATTATGTACTGTGTTACGATATGATTAAAAAATAAGATTTTTGGATTGAAGATAAAGGCATGTGCAATGTATTTGGAGATTCAAGAAAACAAAGCAATATAGATGACTAGAAGTACAGATGCCCCTTGGATTTCGACTTGAATTAATTATTTCATATTTTGCCTACCTTTAGGAGCATTCATGGTGACAACACTGAGGATGTCTCAGCTGCAAAAGCATGAGGAAGATGGCCTCTTCAAGGAAGTGAATTGGCAGCCACAGCTCCTTCTGGAGGCTCTGCAAAGGGCCCATTTCACAGATGTCAACATGAAGAACTTCCAACAAGGCTCAATTAAATATGAGGCAATTTTTGCCGCCATTAATTAAATAAGTAACAAAAATCCATGTTCACGATTTGACCTTTAAGAATTCCGAGCACAGATATCAGGAAGCGATTAAAAATAAATATGTGTGAAGAAAATTTGAGGAATTGAGATTTGATTGCTATGATTATTTGCAATGAAGGTCAGGAGATGAAACTGTTAAGAATGCAATAAAGCTTGTGAAAGAACGAAGAAAGCCGAAAAGATGTCCGAAAAAGACATGGATTGAAAATGTTAATAAAGATATGGAATGTTTGGATTTGCATGAAACTGCCGCAATAGATAAATCTGAAAGGAGGAATAGCATGATTTGACCAACCCCTTGAAAAAGGGGAAATGGTCATAAAATGTTTGTTATTACCCTCGCCGTAGGAGAGGGTATTGCGTTTTAGTCCATTTGTTACTTGCAAAATCGAAGCTTTTTCAAGTGTTTTGGTCAATCGATTTCGTTATTCTGTCTGTTTGGTGGTCGCGAGACTACCCTTATTCTCAGGTTTTCCGTCTGTCTGTATGTCTGTCTGTTTGTTTGTATGTAATGGACAGCTCTGGAGGCTATAGAAGTCAACCGATTTTGATGAAACTTGACTGGTAGGTTCATACTAGGATGTAGTTGTATGCTTTTGAGCACTGTTGCTATGGATGTCACCATTGCCGGGCAACGGGACTTTGAAATTTTTGAAAATATTTGAAAATTTTTTTTTGAAAATCAAAAATCTGCTTTGCACTTTTATGCGCACTATAATCAACCTCTTTGTCAAAAAATTTCAGCCTGATTCCTCAAAAACTGTATGACTATTATGCAATTATATTACTATATGCTTTTACCCCAACGTTCGCATTGGGATTCCCTAACGTAGGGTTAGGGAATCGAACACAAATGACGAATGGACAGCTGCTCGTCATGTTCCTATATGGAACAACGAATGGCAAAAATGCCATCTGATGTGTTCTCTTATCTACATATTTCAATTTCCCCTTAGTCTCACGACCACCCATGTCGCCTTCCGGCTTGTCTGTTGGGTGGTCACTGGGCTCCCCTTCGTCTCAGGTTTTCCGTCTGTCGATGTCTGTCTGTATGTCTGTCTGTTTGTATGTAATGGACAGCTCTGGAGGCCAGAGGAGTCGAGCGATTTTGATGAAACTTGACTGGTAGGTTCATACCAGGATCTAGTTGTATGCTTTTGAGCACCGTTGCTATGGACGCCACCATTGCCTAGCAACGGGACTTTGAAATTTTTGGAAAATTTGGAATTTTTTTTCTTTTCGAAAATCTAAAATCGGCTTCCGTGCTTTTATGCGCACTATAATCAACCTCTTTGTGAAAAAAATTCAGCCTGATCTGTCATAAACTGTATGATTAGTATGCAATTATATTACTATATGCTTTCACCTCAACGTTCGTATTGGGATTCCCTAACGTAGGGTTAGGGAATCGAACACAAATGATGAAGGGACAGTTGCTTGTCATGTTCCTTGAGGGAATATATCGGAAAATCATATATATATATATATATATATATATATATATATATATATATATATATAT
Source organism: Eptatretus burgeri (assembly GCF_056783735.1). Taxonomy (NCBI): domain Eukaryota; kingdom Metazoa; phylum Chordata; class Myxini; order Myxiniformes; family Myxinidae; genus Eptatretus; species Eptatretus burgeri. The sequence goes on from NC_140966.1 coordinate 75,830,331, forward strand.
ATATATATATATATATATATATATACTTGTTACGTCACGTGGTGTGGCCACCATGTTGGAAAAATGGAAAACATTGGCTTCTGTATCTCTGAAACAACACCAATGAAAAATTGAAACTTGGCACATAGTAAATACTCGGACATTGGGAATGTTTTTTTTTTTAATGACATCATAGTTGCCTTTGTTCATCATCACACCATTTGAAAGCCTTTATCCCTGAGCAGGGGTCAGCTTTTTGTGGGCTCCAATCATGGTACCCTTTCTTGTGGCAATGTTTTTACGGCCAGATGCCCTTCCTGACACCAACCCTTTAGTCGCCTTCGACGCTGCAGGGATAATTACCAGTATGCTGGTGCTCATTTTGCCGACCTTTGGAAGGATGATAGGCTGAGTCAAGCCCCCTGATGCTAACTCAGCGGCCAGCGGGACTCGAACTCAGGACCCCAAGGATCTCAAGCCACCACCTTAACCACTGAGGTAGCTCATGTCATAGGTGCCTTTGTTATGACGTCATAATTACATATGTAGAACTCTACATCTGATCAGTATGAAAATTTTTGAGGGTCATCTAGGGATAAAATGGTCCACAGAATTTTTTTAGTGATATCGTCGGTCACGTGATTTGGCAGCCACATTGTTTTTTTTTTAAATATTTTAAAAATCTTCTCTGAAACTGCTGAACAGAATGAAGCAAAACTTTATAGATATGACCATCTCTACATTAGGAGCAAAAGGTTCTCAAGTGTGACATCATAGGTCACATGGTTGAGCAGCCATATTGGATTTACCCTATAACCTATAAAAAATCTTCTTCTCCAGAACGGCTTGACAGATTGAGGGAAAACTTCACAAAATGTTCCCCAAGCCTTGCATGTACAAGTTTGTTTAGGATGATAGGTCACATGGTTTGGCAGTCATATTTGATTGAATAAAATATTAAATAATGTTCTCTCTGGAATCGCTTAATCAATCGACATGAAACTTTACATTTATGCTGCAGTCGTGATAGAGAATATATGTTATGAATTTCAATTTGATTGGATACATGGTCTGGCAGCCAGAATTTTTTTTTTTTTTGATGCGGGTTCTTTTTGAGTTTTTTTGTTTTTTTTAATAAGGCTCACTTGGCTGTGCCTGCATTGGTTTGGTATAGGAGTAGCAGCTGAAATGCAAATCCAATCCAGGTTCCTCCTGATGACTTCATCTTTGCTTTTTGCTTGTTTGAGTTCCTTCTGATTCCAATACAGGACTGTACCTATTTGGTCTTTAACAACCATAAAAATATTCCACATTCATTAAGATGTCTCATAGTTGGTTCAAGCAGATGTGAAAACAGTTGCCTGCTTTTGAAGATGCTCCTTACTTCCAACTTTATACATTTTGATAATTTAATAATTTTCACAAAGTAAAGTTTTCAACCTGCGTATAAACTACTCTCACAAGGTTTTAATGCAGGTCTTCAAAAAGAAGACATAATTGGTTTATTTTAACTTCAAAACAAATTACACGATTATAACATTGAAGATATAATTCAACTATTTTGTGATACACAGAAATGTTAAAAGAAATCAAAGCCTACAACTTGTTTTCTTGGTGATAATATGGATGATATACCTTCACCCCAAGATTGGGATTCATCAAAAAAGAATCTCATTATCTTTGATTGTGTTAATGAGAGAAACCAAACGGTTATGGATAGTTATTACACAAGAGGGAGGCATTCTTCTTGTAATTGTATTTATCTTCGTCAATCATACTTTCAACTCCCTCATCGCTCAATAAGAAATAATTCCAATACTTTTATTTTATTTAAGTTAAATTCAACAGATATAAACAATTTTTGGAGAGACGATTGTTCCACATTGTGCAGTAAAAAAGAATTTGAGGAATATATCAAACACATGGCTGGAAAATATAAATACATTGTTGTGAAACAAGATGAGATACTGAGGGATATATTTTTTTTATCTCATAAACAATCACATGCATCAATGATAGTTGTTATTTTCAATCTTGTGGGTAAATCTGCTTCTGGAAAAAAACTTTCATAAATCTAT
>NC_140966.1:75844887-75859887 GCF_056783735.1 Eptatretus burgeri
CTCTCTGCTCTTATTGAAGAGGTCAATGATTTATAATGACTGGTCTCTGATCTCGAATGAATTAAACCAATGGTGAGACACGTGTGTGTGTGTGTGTGTGTGTGTGTGTGTGTGTGTGTGTGTCTATGTGTGTCTATGTGTGTGTGTGTGTGTGTGTGTGTTGCTTTCCCTGTCTGTTTGTATCTCTCTCTGTCTGTCTCTTCATCTATACCCTTGACTTATTATTTTTTTTTTTTCAGCACTATCACACAACATCAGCTGTTGAAGCAATCTTGTACAACACATGATTTTCTGGAGGTAAATGTTTCTGAATTATTATTAATATCACTCTCTCTTGAGAATGTCGTCTAATGTTGGTTGCATCATTAGTTTGGACGCGGTTTTGTCAGTACACTGGAATTAATTTTATTGACCTTGAAAGGATGACAGGCTGAGTCGGCCTCCTGGTGTGTTCATTCAGTGGTCAACGAGGCTTACTCATATTACCATGTAATTATGATCCACTTTTTGTTTCAAAACAGAATATGATGTCTGAGTTTCGAAATCACAAGAAATCTGGAGAAGATTGCTGGGAAAGATTATACATTCTCGCAAATGAATATTTAATATTTTCAATATTAATAAATTATATTTGTTTTGTATACAATTACTTGATTCTGAATGACAAGAAGAGGATCAAGACATGAACGAGAGGGAGGGGTTGGGGGGTGGGGGGGGGGGAGGGGTAGGTGCGCTCCCCAATGACCCATCACCCTCATCCCATCCCTCCCCTCCCCATGTGTGTGTGTGGGGAAGGGTGGGGGTGGGATGAGGGAGGTGGTGGGTCAAAGGTGGGGGCGCACAGGGGGATGAGGGGGTGGGGCTTGTGTGGGTGGGGTTTAGGTGGGGGGGGCTAGTGTGGGCGGGGCTTGCGCGGGCGGGGCTGCGGTGGGAGGGGTGGGCGGATCTTGTGTGGGTGGGGCTTGTGTGGGCGGGGCTAGTGTGGGCGGGGCTTATGTGGACAGGGTTTATGTTGGCAGGGTTTATGTTGGCAGGGTTTATGTGGACAGGGTTTATGTGGGTGGAGCTTGTGTGGGCAGGGTTTATGTGGGTGGAGCTTGTGTGGGAGGGGTTTATGTGGACAGGGTTTATGTGTGTGGAGTTTTTGTGTGGAGCTTGTGTAGACAGGGCTTATGTGGGAGGGGTTTATGTGGGCAGGGTTTATGTGGGCAGGGGTTTATGTGAGTGGAGCTTATGTGGGAGGGGTGAATGTGGATGAGGTTTGTGTGGATCAATGGATGGGTGGATGGGTGGATGAGTGGAGCTTGTGTGGATGGGTGGATAATTTTTTAATTAAATAAACATGTTGTGTGTGGGGAACTAATTAACTAATCACTAATTATGTGAATATGATGAATATGGGTGGAGCTTGTGTGTGTGGAGCTTGTGTGGAGCTTGTGTGGAGTTTTTGTGTGGAGCTTGTGAGGGGTTTGTGTGTGGTGGGGTTTGTGTGGGCGGGGCTTGTGTGGGTGGAGTCAAAAAGGGGCGGAGTCAAAAAATTTCAATTTATTGGAGCTTGTGAGGGGTTTGTGTGTGGTGGGGTTTGTGTGGGGTTTGTGTGGGCGGGGCTTGTGTGGGCGGGGTTTGTGTGGGTGGAGTTAAAAAGGGGCGGAGTCAAAAAATTTCAATTTATCTTTGTCTTTTGTAATTCCTGTGAATAAAATGAACCTAAAATCTCTTCCCCTTCCAAATCATATATTTTATAAGTCCAAGGAACCGTATCTATTACATCAACAATTTTAAAAAGTTCTTTCGTCCATCGTTCAGTAAAACCTTTTTCAAAATGAGATTTCCACCTATATATTCTTACGATATCACCAACTTTGAACTTAGGTTTTCTGACATTAATCTCTTTTTCATATTTTAATTTTGTAAATGTTTCTGATGGTTTCATATTTGTTGACGTGTGAATCGTGTCATTATACTTATCCACAATATCCTGAATAAAAGATGACCATTGTTGTGAACCGAGTTGTGTGAATTTTTTATATAGTCTCTCTTTTAAGGTACGATTAAAACGTTCAACAACAACTGCCTTCCCTTCATTAAAGGTACTGTATAATGTAATACTGTTATTTTTTAGAAAATTCATAAATGTCTTGTTATAAAACTCTCTACCCTCATCAGTCCACAATTTTTTAGGTTTTCTCTTACTTTTATTAAATATCTGTTGAAAAGCTAACATAAGAGTATTACCTGTTTTGTTTTTTAAAGGGACAACCCACGCATATCTACTCCTCAAATCAATAACGGTTAAAGCATACTTGTACCCCTTATCATTATTGAGTTCAATCAAATCAGCAGACCAGATATAATCTACTTCCTTGGAATAAACTTTCCTTCTCTGAAACTTTGTGAATATTGGTTTATGTAATTCATCAGCTAATTGCTCTTCAGTCTTAATGGCATTATTAGAGCCTATAAGTTTTTTTTGAATTTCCAAGCCCAAGTTTCAATTTAGCACTGATCATCTTCTTCACAATGAACCGATCAACTTTTTCTCTCAAGGTTGGATTTTGTATCAGAGACAAATTATACAACATTTCTCTATCGGCTTCATGCTTTTCTTCCAACGTTGTGGTATTCCCATAATCAATATCGTGTCTCATGCACACTTCATCAACTCTATTGATAGGCTGACTCCAGGATTTAGGATTGTCTGCCTCATCTAATCTTTTATCCAAGTTTGTACCTGGACCACAGAAAGAATACCCTGGAAGATGTAATTCCCCTGGTATTCCAGTAGTTGTAAATTTACTTCCTGATAAAAACTTTTGTATATCTCCTCCGAGTTTGTGTTTGGAGATAAATTGATTTTTTTTGAACCACACACCGAACATATACCTTTTTGTATAACCCTGTTATTTTTACTTTTAATATATGAAATATTTTTAGTATTAGTTTTCTTTTTACATTTGAGACAATAACTCATTTATTTATGTGAAAAATTCCTGCAGAGTGCAAAAACCTTTTTAGTTTCCAACATGCACATTTGGATCTTAATTTTTAAAACATAAAGAATCCTTAGAAATGCCTTCACTCTCTCCTCCATTTATTTAAGAAAAAACTTGAATTAAAATGAATAGCTTGTCGATGACAATAGTCTTGTCGAAAGTATTGCAAATAGACTTGTCAATTCTTTGTTTTCCTCCTCGGTGGGTTGAGTTATTTTCTGTAATACCACCAATCTTTTTTGAATCTCACTGGTTTCCATATTTTGATATTTATTTCGTCTCGCTCTTTCCTCCCTCTCCTCCCTCTCTCTCTTCTCCCTTTCATCCCTCTCTCTTCTCTGTTTCCTCCCCCTCTCTCTTCTCTCTTTCCTCCTTCTCTCTCTTCTCTCTCTTCTCATTTTCCTCCTCTTCCCTCTCTTCTTCAACTCCTTCCTCATCCCTTACTATCCTTGAATCGCTTACACCCCATAGAATATTATACATATATTCATCAGGATGTCTTGTTATTCCTGTATCCAAAATAATTTTTTTTTAGAACAGGAAACCAATAAAATTTCTTTTGAATTTCTAAAAGAGCCTTACCTTTTCTTAACTTTATAATTTTTTCATTATTTAACATTCTAATTAAATCTAAAGTTGTCGGTTTATCAACATCAGCATAATGCCAATCTTTTATTGAAAATACCTCATTCTTATGTTGTAGAACATATTGTTGCGGATTTCGCGCCCGCCAGCGTGCTGACGGCCACGTAACTCGAATCGCGGCACGTCGCCCACCGGACGGACAATCCAGTCGTGACCCTCTCGGACTAACGCCGGGAACCAGTCACGGGTGGACCTTTCGGTCTCACCGCGATCGAGCCAATCAGCCCCCGCGTGGGATAGGGTTGCTCGCCGAATTCGACCGACCTAAGTACCCACGCGGAGGGTAGACCGGGCGATCGCACCTCGCCGCAGGTCGACTTTGGACACGGGCCACTTAAGCGACCCGTTCCGTAGTTATCAGAATAACCGAGCGGTGTTATCGTCGACCTCGACGGTTCGATTAATTATCGGGCGTATTCAGCCCACTACCAACCCTTTACGTGAAGCAAGATGGGGATTCAATGGAGGAAAAGACGAAGCGAAGCGGGAGAACAGTCCAACAATAAAGCACATTTATTCGCGGCACACAAATTCAATTCCACCAAATGCACACAAAAAAAAGAAAACACAATTCCATTTACACAAAAAGCAAATATAAAAGTGAAAACACAGTGCAGAGCTAATACCGACTACCGAGCACACGGCAACACTTATACAATTCTACTTCACAGACGGCGCCGACAACACATACCCAAAACCAAGGAAAAGAAATACCCTCAAGGATGAGGCGGGCCTGAGGCCGAGACCGGGTCGCGCCTACCCGTCTGGTGATGAGACGCGGAGCGGCGATGGCGCCTCTCTCCGCGGGCCTCGCGGACAGTGTCAGGCAGGGGGTGGGAAAAGGGGCCCCCTTGGTCGCACTATCTCAGCGCGGGGGGAAACAGGAGGGGTTGCTGATGCTCGGGGTATAGAGGATCTTTATTATCCCTGGTGTGCGTCTCCACCTCGGCCAGGTCGCGCTGCCGGCCTCCCTCGGGCGTGCAGCTCCCGGCACCGACGCGAGCACCCCCTCGTCTGCCTTCGCCGCTGCCGCCTCTCCGCCTCTGGACTCTCCACCCTGGACTCTTCTTTGGGCTCTCCTCGTTCGACTCTCTTCAGCTTCTCCAGCTACTGCAGGCTTCGGGCTCCAGACTTCCACACTGCTCTGACTGACGAACACGGTCCTTTTATCCCCCCGTAGCTTCGCCTTTGACCCCCTCCCTTTGACCCTTCACCTCGCTCCCCATTGGCCCGAGAAAAAGTGGGCGTGAAGGCTTTTTGATCCACAAATTTGCATATATCGATCGTTCTGGAGGCGGGGCCAAATCGCCCCTCGCTCACCGATTGGACGGCAAAAAGTGGGCGTGTGTCGTTTTTGATCCGTTTTTGAAGCACAAAATCCGTGATTTTGTACACGCTGTTCAACGTGCGCCCTGCACGAGTCCAACACCGGTACCCACAGCGGGGCAAGAACGGTGGCGATGCTACGGTTGCGAGGTGTGACGTGAAGGTCGTGGCGGTTGTGGTGAAGCGGCGTTGTGGTTGGTGGTTGATGTTGTGGTTGTGGTGGTAATCATGGCGGTTGGTCCAAAATAAAGATAGTAAAAGAAAAACGGCTATCCTGAAGAGTCGCAGCTCGCATAAATGACATGTATTCCCACTAGACAACGGGTTTGGGCCTAACTACACATATACTTGCCGAGATACCTCACCTAAGGGACCTGAATGGTGGTTTGCGAATTTGGTAACCACAACAATATTTATTAAAATACCGAATACCCTTTTCTTGAAGGTATGCTTGAACACAGAAATGATAATTTTCTTGAAGCCTTCTTGCTGTCATTTATGTATTAGAAATATATGTTAGAATAATATTATGGCACGAAACACCTCCCCATCTTCCTATAGTTAAATCATTTTGTATTTCCTTACTTATTATATATAATCCTGTTTTTTCTGTTTTCATGAGATAAACAAGGGCAAAACCATTATTATATTTACCCTTATTAAATTCTTTTATTTGTTGTTTACTAATCGTAGCCCCACAAAACTCATTCTCGATACCAAGTGGATAATATTCTTCCTTACGAGACTGATTTAATTGTTCCAGGTCTTCAAGGTTAATTTTAAATGACCAATTATACCCTAAAGCATTCATATCATACCCCCATTGTTCTATTCTCATACAAACGATACGCCCTTCTTTATAAAAATTTATTTTAATTCGAACTGTGAATTCTGTATGACCTGGAGATAATATCAACACTTCTGTATCTTTGGAATACACAGCCGTTTTATTTAAGGATATATATTGTGATAAATCGCTTAATCTCACCAAGTCATTCGCGTCAGTCGGGCTTGGATAATTTTTTAATTTAAAAGCATTTTTCATGTTAATATTTTTGGTTATATTATATTTGTCGTTCAGCCTGTGCCTTTGTGTAATAATTTGATAAATCAATATCCAGTTCTTGAGATACACCAAAGATAGAACCATCTTTACCAACATAAGTCATTTATATTAGATTAAAAATAATATCATAAAATTTTTTATTTTTGTTGAGTTGAAATAACACATATAGACATAATTGACCACAACACTTGGAATTTAATTCTTGGACTTGAAATGTTTGATAAACACCATTCTGTAAGAATTTTATAACTTCAACAGGTGGTGGAAGGCCAAAACTATCAAAATAATATTTGTCTTGACTATTAAAAATATAAACCCAATGAGAACCGTTCCCATTATTATCTTCTAAGTTCATAATAATATTCTTTGTATGTTTCGGCACATTTGTTAATTCATCTCTCATACAAATAACCACATTATGAATTTTTAATTTCTTACAATATTTGACAAGTTGTAAATTTGATGTTGTATTCTTTCCAAATTTTTCCAACCACTCATCAATGCTCATTTATTTATTAGAAAGATATAATCCATTACCTCTTTTCGTTAATTTTACACCTGCTTGTGCTATAGAAGAAAGCATATCTCCAACTAGCAATCTCGCTTTATCAGGCAGACCTTCAAGTTTTTCAGCAAAATCTACAATTACGCCACTTCCACTAATTTGTTTCTCCAACTCTTTGTTATGTCTTTCCAATTCTTTTTGAGCCTGGAGTTGAGCCTTCCTTTCGTTGGCAGTTTTCACCGCTGTTGAAATACCACCCGTCAATGCTCCAACCGCACTTAAACCAGCAAATAAAGGAATTAGAAATGGGAGAAATCCTCCAGTCGTCTCTCTTATTGAATATTTTTTCAACATTGGTTTTGTCATTTTAATTTTAAGTGAGCCAGTGTCATTCAAGATTTTAACCTGTTCTCTTGTGAGCAAAACATCAATTCTTACTGCTCCTTTTCTCTGAATTGTATTAACGTTAATCGTACAAGGCTTTTGATTTTGAACACAAGATGATAGTTTATGAAGATTGATTTGATTAACATATACCCCAGTTGGTACTTTGCCACTCATTTATTTAACAAAAAATTATGTGAGACTAATCATCACACCATCATCACACCATTATCTGTATTAATCTGCAATTCTGTTTCTTCCAAAAGCAAACAATATGTATCAACTTCTTCACTGTCTCCTCTTTCAATGTATAAGGAAGTATCCACTCGATTAGACTTTATAGTTTCCTTTTGCGCGCTCAGGTCAAACGCATAGATTGTATACAAACTTTTAAATGCTGTCATATCCAAAATAGGTTCTTTATTTCCATTACTTTCACACACCTTTTGGTAAGACTTGTATGCTTCAGCAAAATCATTTTTTTCCCAATTAATTTCCAATCCATCTCGTGGATAAAATGTTCCATCTAGAGAAACGCGAAGTTGTTTCACCTTAGCATTATCACTCAATGCATTATTCTTATCAGTCGCAGTATCACCATCTGGCTTTTTAAAAATGATCCACAGATATCGTGGCTTTCCTTCCAGAACACCCAAATTCCACGTGTAAGTAGTTTGATTGAGTTTAACGTGTTGACATCTTCTTTTGAGGTATGATACACTGAGTGGTTTCTTTGAGTTAAGTCTTCGATTCAACATCTCTTCTGTTTTAAGATTAGGAGTATATTCACTGATATACCAACTCATCTCCTCAATTACAAATTTATTCTGTTCACCAAAAGCACTACCAACACCAAAAAGCAATCGATTTTCATTATCATTCCTTTGTAGTTGAAATCTAATTTTAAGACCATACAGAACTTTATCATGATCACAAAATCCAAATATACCTTTAAGAGGAACCGCCACAGTAAAACTATTTTCTGCTTTTGTATCATCATTATACGCTCCTTTCCTTTGAATATATCCAGGGTCTGTGTTTGTTCCCGTTGACATATCAGGAATAAAACCTTCGACAGACCCCTTTCCCATTCTATCACTGAATGTATAGAGTGTAAATTTCATCATTTCAGATACAGCAGAGACATAATCAACCGCTTCAACTTCTTGTGTTCCAATATACAAACGCACACTATCAAACATTTTCCAGAAGAAATCATTTACAAGTGTAGCGTTTGTGTTATTCCCAGCTTTAGTGAATTTAAATTTACACAACAAGAAACTTTCGGAGAGATTCAAATAGGTTTGTTGATTATTTATTTCAAAACTTTTTGTACCATTTGTATTCCAGTCTGTTCCAGTTATTGCATTTACCTTGAAGTAATCTTCTTTTTTAGTGGAGTTTGAGATAATAATAGTATCATCCAAATCATAGATACTATCAATTGCTTCCATACTTGTATTTATTTAGGAAAAAGATGTTAAAACTTTTGAAACCCTGATCCAAGTATTTGAATTATTTTCTGTCGTTCTTGGGGGGACAACTGAGTTTTGCCTTTCTTAATTTCTTTTATTGCTTGTAATTTATGAGATTCCTTCTGAGCATCTTTTATACTCTTTACAGCACCTGCTACATTTCCCACAGCAGAAGCAGTTGAACCAATTAGATCTTTATGTTTAAGAATAGTTGAACCAATACCCATGAGAGTATCAATTATCCCATCTCCTCTAAATTGATGTCCAACACCCCTTTGTCTCTTAGGTTTATAGTATCCTCTACCAAGATACATACCTTCACCCTTGTAGTATGGGGAAAGGAACATCCCATCCCCTGTAATTATTTTATATTTTCCCAACTCGTGTTTCCTCACAATAACCATCGTATTTATTTTTTGGAAAACTTCACGTAGGTGAATTCTGATGGATATAACTTCTCCATTAAAAGAAATCACACGATTATCTTGGTCGGTTATCCTAAAATTTACTCTGTGTATGGTTTTTCCTGACACAGGTAGATAAACCAAATTTTTGGGTTCCATATTGAATTTATAACCAATTGGGGTTGAGTATGCGCTGAATGAAAATATTGTATTTGTTTTTTTCCCATCATTATAAGCACCATCAATCAAATCACAGTGAATTAACACCGAATTTATTCCTGAGGATATTTGAATGACATTATCACTGTAAAACGTCCCATTAGTTTCAATCTTTTTTGAGGAGAAACCCAATAACTCTCTAAATGAATTATCAATTGTGAAATCAACCTTGTAGTTATTTTTAACTTTAATCGTTGATTTTGAAGTATGTTTTTGAATGTTTATAACAATATTTTTTGGTTCATCACCTTGTTCTTTCATAAGACGAGCAATTTCGGAAGATATTTGAGAAATCTCATATGCTCCGGGTGAGACTGTTATCGTTTTGTATCCACTTCCCGGATTATAACTAAACTTGTCATTTTTCTCGGTTATATTAAATAAGGTATTATAAGTTTCCATGGACAATAAAGATGCCTCATATTCTTTTGTTGTGTCAAGTTGTAGTGGGTGTGGGAATGAAGATGTGTGGTCGCTTGTTGTGAAATTGAAACTAAGGATTGTGCTTCTCATCTTATTTAATGAGATAAAATGTCTTTATATTGATATTTCTTAATTATTTTCATGTTCATCAACTGGTCTAAAATGGCTGATGCTTCATTAAAACAATTGTTATTTCCAGCCTTCTTACTGCCGAACAACAATAACAGTCTATTAACTAATTGCGATGGGTCATTTGGAAGAAAACTAACACCTGAACCAAGGATACTTAAAGCCTGAATAATGTGTTTCTCCTTCTCATTCTTCCTACTTTTACCAGAAAGAATAACCTTATAATTTAGAGTGTTCAGCAGATCAATATATACTCTATCATCATTATTTTCCATATCCAATGGTTTATCAATATACTTTGATTCATCCCTCACAGTTGAACCTTGTCTTCCATCTTTTGTGAGAAGAAACATTAATCTCGGAGTTAGTTTAACAGGGGGTTGAGCAGAACCCAAGAACCTTAATTCATCATTAAATATCAATGCCTTTTCTTGAACAAGATGAAATATTGCTGGTTGTTCTGTTGGAATGAGTCCTGCTTTGGTTTTTGAATCCGCTGAATATTCATTGTTTTGAACAGCATTCACAATATAATCAGGGGGTTGATTAATCTCTTCCAGTTGTTGAAATAAACCTTCATCATCATATTCTAATTCTCCTAAATGCTCTAATTCTTCCTCCGTCATTTGACTGAAATCTTTTAACATTTGAAGTTTTTTGGGAGTATATTCTACTGTGGGAACTGTGGAAATATCTTTCATTTTTTCTTGGGAAGTTTTTAAAAGTGGTTTAAAAAATTTCTCTTGTTTTCTTTCAAATGCTTCTTCGCCCGTTAGTTTCTGTCTGCGTTTCTTCTTTATGTCTTCCTGTTGTTTTACAACTTTTGAAACCAACTCTTGATGTTCCTTAAATCTTCTTGCTCTTTCTTTTGCATCCATTTATTTATTGTAAAATATAATTTAATGTATTGTAAAGATCAACAGGGAAATTTTCCTTTTCTTCATCATTCAAGTAGATGTGTTCAAATAAATCCTTTTCTTTAAATATTTCATCAAATTCTTTATTAACATTAATGCGAGTTGTAATTTCTTCTTCACTAATACTTGCATCTCTGCTTTTCATACGTTTGCGTTGAGTTTCTTCATCAACATCAAAACCGAATGATAAAATCTTCACTCCACTCAGATGTTTAATAATTTGTCTCGTTCCTTCTGGATTAGTTTCTAATATCCCAACACCACAAGATTTTAGTTTCCTTAACTCACTCTTACAATGTGAATATTTTGTTGTACCAAGAGAAACCTCCTCAAACATTTGGCCTTCATTCCTCAATCGCATATGTTCCTCCACTGAAATATAGTGATAATCTTCACCTTTTACTTTTCCAGGTCTTATTGCTCTAGTTGTTGTTGATACAATGCGTATCACGGGGTGTTTTTTAAGTAAATTTACAATATTCTCATTTGTACTACACAAGAACCTTGATTTATGAAAGTTTTTTCCAGAAGCAGATTTACCTACAAGATTTATAATAATAGTTGTCATTTATATATGTAATTGTTTATAAAACAAAAAATATATCCCTTAATATCTCATCTTGTTTCACAACAATATATTTATATTTTTCAGTCGTGTGCTTCATGTAATCCTCAAATTTCTTTTTACTACATAATGTAGAACAATTATCTCTCCAAAAATTATTGATATCTATTGAATTTAACTTGAATAAAATAAAAGTATTAGCATTGTTTCTGATGGAACGACGAGGAAGTTGAAAGTACGATTGACTAAGATAAATACAATTACAAGAAGAATGTCTCCCTCTTGTGTAGTAGCTGTCCATTACCGTTTGGTTTCTCTCATTAACACAATCATCAAAGATAACGAGGTTCTTTTTTGATTTATCCAAATCTTGGGGAGACGGTATATCATCCGTATTATCACTAAGAATACAAGTTATAGGATTTGATTTCTTTTTACATCTCTGTGTATCACAAAATAGTTGAATTATATCTTCAATGTTATAATCATTTAGGTTTTTTGGCGTTTAAATAAACCGATTATATCTTCTTTTTGAAGACCAGCATTAAAACCTTGTGAGAGTAGTTGATACTCTGGTTGAAAACTCGACTTTGTGAAAATGATTAAATTGTCATAATCTAAAAAGTTGGGAGTGAGGAGCATTTTTAAAAGTAAGCAGGTTTTTCCACATCCACTTGAACCAACTATGAGACATCTTAATGAATTTGGGAGATTTTTATGGTTGTTAAATTTTATCTTATTTTCCCAAATAGGTAAAAAATCATTCATTTATATATTTGGAAAACAGGTTATTTCATTTATTATTGGCTTTTTTAGAAACTCTATATTTTATCCTAAGTTCAGGTTTAATTTCAAGATAATCCATTATTTTATTTATACAATATCTTGTGTTGATATTTCCCTGAAAATTACATCCATGAATAATATACAACAACAATCCTTTGAACATTTCTCTTATACGTTCAGTTTCTTCCCTTGTAAGGAAAGGTGTGTTATCACCCTCATACTTTACATTCATTTCTCTAATCAATCTTGTAAAGTAATTCATTTTTGGTGTAAATCTAAAAGAATTATTTTCCTTTTTATATTTTTTATTATCATTAATTAGAAGATAATCACAGAATATACATTGTTTATAGGCTTTTGACTCTGTGTTTAATCCCCGTCTTTCACACGCAGGACAATTCTCAAATTTGTCATATGGAGAATCAGGAAAGTGTAGCATATTTATAAAGTAAAACTTTACTTAAACTGAAATTCATCTATACTTTTAATAATATTACCATCGATATCGATATACTTTTTTTCATTATCAGATTCAACGACAACATTTTTTATATTAAAGGTAATTTTAAAATGATCGTTAATTACTATTGAACGAAATGTCATTTCACCTGATTTATTAACATCCTTTATTTCATCAGGATTTACATCTTTAGGGTTGTTGAAAAAAATACAAATTTCTCCTTGCATATTACAGATGGTCTTATATTTTCTTTCTAAAGCTTCATCCATAAGGTTTTTGTTTTTTGATACTTTTTCTTGTTTCATTGCTTTTTCTAGTTTTGAATATATTACTAGAAGGAGAGGAGAAACTTTTGTTAGAGATACTTTAATTGATGTTCTACCAGGTATACTAAATAAATACACATCTATTTATAAATGAACTTTCAAAAACACCAGGGAATATTTCTGCCATAACAAACACAAGTCAAAAGTATATTTCATTTACAAAAATGATCTTCACAAAACCTATAACTCGTATTCAGTTTCTTGATTCTTACAAGTTTATGGAAACACCACTAGCCTACCTCGCATCAAATCTAAGCTCCACGGACTCTTTTTCCAAATCTTAATTCATTCTTTCCAAAAGAGGAAATTCTAACTAAAGAGGAAATTCAGATTAAAGAGAGAATTCAAAGTAAAGAGGAAACTCTAATTAATGAAGAAATTCTAACTGAAGATGAAATTCGAATTATAAAGAAAATTCGAACAATGAATGAAATTCTAACAAAAGAGGAAATTCTGATTAAAGATGAAATTCTGATTAAAGAAGAAATTCTTAAGAGAGAGGAAATTCAAACAAGGAATGAAATTCAAAGTAAAGAGAAAATTCTTACAAGTAAGGGAATTTATCCTTATGATAATATGGATTCATTTATGAGATTTAAAGAAACACAACTTCCATCAAAAGAAAGTTTCTACAATAACCTTTATGAAGAAGAGATAAGTGATAAGGAATATAAACACGCACAAGAAATATGGAAATTATTTAAGATAAACAACCTTGGAGAATATCACGATTTATATCTAAAAACAGATGTTTTATTGTTAGCTGATGTGTTTGAAGCTTTTAGATCACTCTGTCATAATAAAAATTGTTATGGATTAGATCCTGCCCACTATTTCACAGCTCCTGGTTTAGCTTGGAGTGCAATGTTGAAAATGACAAAACAAGATATAGATTTAATCAGTGATGTTGATATGCTTTTGATGATTGAGAAGTCCAAGAGAGGTGGAATATCACAAGTATGTTCAAAAAGATATGCTAAAGCAAATAATAAATATCTTCCAAATTATGATAGTGAAAAAGATAGTAATTATTTGATGTATTTTGATGCTAATAATTTGTATGGATGGGCAATGTCTCAATCTCTGCCTTATGGTAAACTAGAGTGGGTGGAAGAAAAGGATTATGAAAAGGCTTTGATGAATATTGTTATTTCTTCTCAAGAGGAATTGAATGACGAAGAAGAAGGTTATTATTTTGAAGTTGATTTGAGGTACCCGAGTGATCTTCATAATAAGCATAAAGATCTTCCTTTTGCATGTGAGAAAGAAACCCCAAAGAAAGAATGGTTAAGTGATTATCATAAAAGTTTTAATATTAAAGGTAAATCAACAGAAAAGTTATTAACAACATTCTATGATAAAGAGGGATATGTTTTGCATCAGAGAAACTTAAAACAGTTTTTGAGAGAAGGATTGAGAGTAGCTAAAATTCATAGAGTTTTAAAATTTAAACAAAGTCCTTGGGTGAAAAGGTATATTCAATTCAATGCAGATATGAGAGCAAATACAAAAGTAAAATTTGAAGGGGACTTTTATAAATTAATGAATAATGCTGTATTTGGAAAGACTATGGAAATTGTTAGAAACAGGCAAAACATTAGATTCGCAACATCTTGGAAAGAAGCTTCGAGATTGATAAATAAACCAAGTTTTGAGAGAGAAGAGGTTTTTTCAGAGAACTTTTCTGCAATTCATATGAAAAAGGAAAGTATTGTAATGGATAAACCAATTTATATTGGAACAGCAGTTCTTGATTTATCAAAGATATTGATGTATGATTATTTGTATAATGACTTAAAGAAAGAGTATGGTGAAAATGTTTCATTGTTGTATATGGACACTGATAGTTTTATCCGAGATATAAAAACTGATGATGTTTATGAAGATATGAAGAAAAATATTGGAGTATATGATACAAGTAATTTCAGAAAGAAGAGTGAGTTATTTTCCAAAAAGAATGAAAAGGTTATTGGTAAGTTTAAGGATGAGTTGGGTGGAAAAGTAATGAGTGAGTTTATTGGATTGAGAGCAAAGGCATATGCTTAAAAGTATGGTGATCAGATTGATAAGAGGTTAAAGGGAATAAAGAAATATGTAATAAAGAAATCAATAACTTGTAGAAATTATTATAATTGTTTGATGAATAAGAAAGAAGAATATAGGAAAATGAATACAATAAGAAGTTATAATCATAACATATATAGTGAAGAAGTAAATAAAAAGACATTAGCAGCCTTTGATGATAAGAGATTTATTTTAGATAATGGAATAGATTGTGTTCCATATGGATATTGTATGATAGAGTGAATAGAATAGATTGTGTTTTAACGATGGGAAGATGGGTTAGGGTTTTTTAAGGGCTACCGCCGCGTTTTTT
>NC_140966.1:75867387-75962387 GCF_056783735.1 Eptatretus burgeri
CAAGAATGCAAAGAGTTCTTTCTTGTTTTCACTGACTTTGAGGAATCCTTCCGTTTCCTGGGATCTTGCTATTTGGTTGAACACGTCTTCGTGTGCCTGTTCCACGTTTCTTCCTCGTCATTTCTTTGAGACTATTTGGAATATATTCATCCCAGACAATGTCTACTCTGCTGGCTTTCGTAAGCTGAGTCTGAATATGGGGCAGGAAAATGCACTTGGAGTATTCATGGAAGGTTTTGGCAGGGCCTGGTTTCAACATGTTAATGATAGCGGCGCCATCGAGGAGAATGACATCAACCTCAGGAACCTGTTCTGGTGGAATAGGGTAAGTTTCCTCAAAGCACTTGACTAGGTCAGCCTTTGTCCCTGACCGCAACTCTCCAAATTTTTACAATGATGGTGGATAACATTGATTTTCATGGCAAAAGAACTCCTCAATGTCTCCGTCACAGACTTGAGAGGACACATACAACTGTGAGAAGAGGGCACATGTTTTCTTCAGCGATGTAATCTGCTGTTGATCATTGGACTTCAATTTAGACTGAGGGCAGCTGAACAATGGCAGTTTGTTTCTCATCGGTGGGCTGAACAGAGACTTAGATCTGTCGCCCAGGCGCTCCTTTACAAAGGTAGCAGACTGCACCTTTCCAAGCATTTGTATGTAGCAAACTGTCGTCACTACTTCGTCTCCCACAATATCTCTTGTGTCAAGAACCAACAGATCACTGGTTTGTTCTTTAAATGGGTTAGCCATTTCCTCGATTGTATGACAGAGAGAACGCACTTGTTTGGCAAATGTGCTCTGCACAGACTTCACTTGTTCATGGTGTTTGATATCCGGCCCCTTGCTCTGTTTCTCCCTGATGCTTTCTACAGAGTCGTTCAATTCTCCGATCACTCGTGCCATTTCTGGCCCCGCCATCATCCACTGCATTCTTTGTGATATATTTTCTGTAAGTCCTGTAGCCCCTCCGTCGCCTTTCACGATACAATTATTTTGCTCGTGAGCTTGATCAATGGCTATGGAAGAAAATGACCGGTGGGTCTTCTTTACGACAAAATTGCCACTTTGAAACTGTGCTGCGACGTCAGGGTGCATCCTCCCAAGATTAATCATGTCACACAAATGAACTGATAGCCAACGGCTGTCGTGCAGGTGATCAAGGGTGAAGAACCAGGGCGTAAACTGATCCAGAGCTTCAATGTAGAGCTTGAAGTTGCCCTCTCGAAGAGATCTTACAAAGCTCAAAATAGTCAGCTCAAATTCCAATGTGGTAGACCAGCAATTAAACTGTGGACTTTCAGCTATATGTGTTACGCCAGGCCTCAAATGCTTGTGGCATTCCATCAGCCGCCAAGCTCTTGCCATATTTGTCATATGCTCTGTGCATCAGGATGGATAGACTACTAGCCGTAATCTGATGGGCATGTGTTGTCCTTGTCAAGTGGGATGCCTTGAGGAAAGAGTCAGCTGTGCCTGGAGAAGATACACCAGCCTCTGCTAAAGCACTGGTCCATCCACTTTTATCTAGCCAGTCACTGATGATTTTTAATGCAGCCATTTCTATATGAAGGCCCCCAAGCACTACTACAATCTTGCCTTCTCCGTAAGTTGTTGGCCAGTTGCATTGGATCTGCTTTGCGAGTGCGAACAATGGCTGGTCAAAAGCAATGACAGGAGTCTGACCGGGATTTAGAAATTCAACATTCTGCTTGATTATATTCATAGCGTAACGTATCATCGCAGGAGAATTTGATTTCTCTGTGAAGAGTGGAAGCAGCGAGCTGATATCTGTTGGGTTTCCTGAATCTTTTTCTATGCTGCTGGCATGAAATGCTGCCCAGGAGACCTCCATATCTTGCGCAGTGTTATCATGAGACTCAACTATGTCTTTCACATGACTGAGCCACCTATAAAGCAACAAGAAATAAGCATATAGGCACAAACAGTGCAACAGTTCAGTGTTCACATTCACAATAATCTACTAGTATTCGAAATATAAATAAATATAAGTGTTGGCAGATGCACAATAAGCGAGGTCCTACTACTAGAACATATTGAACTCACCTGGCATTGTCCTGCAGTGCTGCATACATTCCTTCATATGAAGCAGGCAGGATAACCGAAACTTCAGGTACTGTTGGTTCTTTTGTATGTCGGGAAGCCGGTGGTATGCTGGTGTATTCCTCTGGCAATTCTGATAAGGTCTTCTCTTTAGACTCACTTTGCCAGAGGATCTCTGTGTCTCTCTCTACGCCATGGACATCGTTGTTCGGGTGCTGAAAGAGGGATATTCCTATGACATGATATTCCCCTTGAGCGGTCATGGAAGTCGGATTGTGGTCGATGTTATCAACTGCACTTGTGGTGAATCGACCATGGCGGAAGTTTGCAGGACAAACAACATGTTCTGCTTCATATTCTTACGGCTGTGGACATTCGCAAACCACTATCCAGGTCCCGTAGGTGAGGTATCTCTTAAGTACATGTGTAGTTAGCCCCAAACCCGTTGTTTAGAGGGATAATGTGATTCATTCGGGCTGCGACGCTTTGAGATAGGCGTTTTTCTGTTCTATCTTTATTTTGAACCAATCACGTCTCAACCGCCATCACACATCAACCACCAACCACAACGCCGCTTCACAACAACCACAACCACACCTGCCTCTCAACAACCACGCCATCCTCACCACTCCGCCAGCAACCGTCAACATCTCCACGAACACAAAAGGGGAACAACAACAACTCCCACCCCGGTTTCTCTGGTAAACAAGAATGACGGTTGGAACTCAACTCCCACCCCGATTTCTCTGGTAAACAAGAATGAAGGTTGGAACTCATCTCCCACCCCAATTTCTCTGGTAAACAAGAATGAAGGTTGGAACTCATCTCCCACCCCAATTTCTCTGGTAAACAAGAATGACGGTTGGAACTCAACTCCCACCCCAATTTCTCTGGTAAACAAGAATGACGGTTGGAACTCAACTCCCACCCCGATTTCTCTGGTAAACAAGAATGACGGTTGGAACTCAACTCCCACCCCGATTTCTCTGGTAAACAAGAATGAAGGTTGGAACTCATCTCCCACCCCAATTTCTCTGGTAAACAAGAATGACGGTTGGAACTCAACTCCCACCCCGATTTCTCTGGTAAACAAGAATGACGGTTGGAACTCAACTCCCACCCCGATTTCTCTGGTAAACAAGAATGAAGGTTGGAACTCATCTCCCACCCCGATTTCTCTGGTAAACAAGAATGACAGTTGGAACTCAACTCCCACCCCGATTTCTCTGGTAAACAAGAATGACGGTTGGAACTCAACTCCCACCCCGATTTCTCTGGTAAAGAAGAATGACGGTTGGAACTCAACTCCCACCCCAATTTCTCTGGGAAACAAGAATGACGGTTGGAACTCAACTCCCACCCCGATTTCTTTGGTAAACATGAATGACGGATGGAAACTCGACTCCCGCCCCAATTTCTCTGGTGGAATGTCCCCCCCCCCCACGTGCCGCGAAGGGAGGGGTGGGGTGCCGGGGAAATAAAAGGGCGCACAGAGGCGCCGCTAAAAGAAGTCAGGTCAGAGGAGGTCAAGTCAGGGCGGTCGGTGAGAGTGTCAGTATCAGTCGGCGGTTCGTGGTCTTCTGCCCATCTGGGTCTTGGAGAAGCGGTCCGTAGAGCGACCCGCTCATTGGAGCTTGCAGTCGGTGGAGAGTCCGGGCGTCGCGGAGGGGACACGGACTGGAGGTGCCGCTCTGCCAGCTGTATCGCGCGGACCTGCACGTTCATACAAGGAGCGCCAGAGAGAGCTCGCCCACCATAGCACCGCGAGGGTGCTGGTAACCTGCAACGGTCTCGTGGGACTCGTTCGGTCTGCCAAGTCCCACGCCATAAAGGCCCACGGGCCCCGTCTGCCCCCTTGTCTTTGAGGGTGGCCTTTTCTTTTGTTTTTTTTTTTGTATGGATCTTGTGGTGCCGTGTCTTGTAAAGTAAAACTGTATAAGTGTTGCCGTGTGTTCGCGTATCCGGTTAGCTCTGCATTGTTGTTTTTGTTTTAAATTGATATATGTGTGCTCTTCGTGTGTCGTGTAAATAAAGTGCATTATGTTGAATTGTTCCCCATTTCGCTGCGTCCTTTCCTTCATTTGAATCTCCATCTTGCTTCACGTAAAGGGTTTGTAGTGGGCTTAATACGCCCGATAATTAATCGGAACCATCGAGGCCGACGATACACCGCTCGGTTATCCCGATAGCACGGAACGGACCGCTTAAGCGGCCCGTGTCCGGAGTCGACCTGCGGCGAGGTGCGATCGCCCGGTCTACCATCCGCGTGGGTACTTAGGTAGGTCGAGTTTGGCGAACAACCCTATCCCACGCGGGTAGCCGATTGGCACGATCGTGGTGAGGCCGAAAGGCCCACCCGTGACTAGCTCCCGGCGTTAGTCCGAGAGGGTCACGACAGAATTGTCTCTCCGGTGGGCGACGTGCCGTGATTCGAGTCACGTGGCCGATCGCACGCTGGCGGGCGCGAATTCGCAACAATATCTTGCACAAACTTCATTACCCAAATCCTTTGAAATGGTAAGTACTCTGTCATATTATACGGAGAGCCCAAGGTCATACATTCTGTCAATTAACTCACGCTTTCTTGTCCTGGCATGGATGAGGAGTCCGACATAAGTAGGCAGGGGTGTCTCACGATCCACACTGTGGTAGTGAGAGGTGGATCCTTCACGACGTCGAATTATGACATTTTGGCGTATAAGCTGCGAGACAGTAAGTATCGCCTGGGTATAAGTTGCATTGCTTGATTGCTGCACTATGTCTGATCCACCCATTATCATCTCAACGAGGGTCGTCAGAGACTTAGAAACTGATTGGTGCTGACACTCCTTGGAGAATTTCCCCATAAATACAGACTTTTCAAGCTTCAGAATGTCCTTACGAACGATTTCAGCTGTCTTTGCCAACACGATAGCCTCCTCGTCAAAGTCACTTTCAAATGCTCTCTGTAGTGCCAGTCCGATGTCATCCTGAAAAGCAAGAAGAACGTTCCTGCCTTGCTTGTGGGCTTGTAAGTCTGGTATGTTGGCTCATATTCGTTCTTTCAGTCTGGTCGAGTGTTCTTGAGGAGATGTGTCTGCTCCCAGGTCATTTAGTCTTGAAGTGTACATCTGATTTAAATCTGCTAGTTTGAACACCGGTGCTACGTCATTCTCCATGCTTTCTGAATGACAGCCTTCAATATACGAAAGCAGCTCCACCAGGACAATGCTGTGTAGTTGTTTATCAGAAGAACTTTCTCCACTGTCAGAGCAATTCACTGACTCTGCTTTCTTGTAGAGTGTTTTTAAGCAATTGCTGTGGTACATTGCATCTTGACATCATACTTCAGCGCTCAATTTGGCAACTAACATATGGTCTCGCACAATTTCTGCACATCGCCGAACATTTCTGTCTAGTTTCTCCGTCGATGCCTTTTGGAGTTTATCTGATTTTTCACCACAAAAGAAGCAAGTGCCTTGCGATGTTCTGGCTGCACCACCACTGCTGTAGCGAGTGACTTTCTTTTTTGGCGAGTCACTGTTGGTTTCACACTCATCTCTTTTCCTGTTTTCTACCCGTTGAAGTTTGGTATTGTTGTACTTATCCTTGCATTTTTTGTGCCATTTGGCTGCATTCGAGTTTAGAGTTGAAGCAACTCCTGTTCCATTGTCTAACCTTGATAAGTTTATATTATCTGGAAGACTCGAAGCTCTTTGAATCTTATCAAATTATCTGCAAGATTATCATAAAGTGTACCAATGTCAATATCAGTCCTCTTTGAATCAGCTGGGCATCGCAGTGGTTCTTTTGATGTCTCTTGACACAAAATGCATTTTGTCCAATCTATCGGTGATGATGATGATTCGGAGGTTGAAGGAGTTTCTGGACGTTGTCTGGGGTCTAAAATATTGAAGGATTTAGCCATTGTTGGTATTTTGATTACGACACCACCACCACAGCTTCGACAACTAACAACAGCATGCACTGTGATATGGAGATACTGATCTCAAAGAAGAAGATGAAGGATGAATGAATGGATGAATGCGTGCGATATACACAGATTAACTGGAAGAACGTTAACTGTGATGCATGGTACAATTACCACATTACATGTTCATATGTTTGTCACCATTTTATCATGTAGCAGCCATTTTGAATTTGAAAGCCATCTTGGTTAAGAAATGAAGAACATGTGAAACGTAAGGGAAAAGTTAGTGACATTTCACATTTCTGGTCAATTTTCCAAACAATCATAGGAAATATATTCATTTATATGGTTGTATCGGTAATTTCGCCCATGGTGGCGGTCATTTTGAAAATGACCGCCATCTTGGAAAAAATTCAGTTGGCCCCACATCTAATATTGTTCAGTAGGTAAAACACTACAACTGTGCAAAGTTTCATGCTTATCACCAAAAGTGCACAATACTTCCACCATTCTGCAGCACTATTTGGTCAGACGGCCAGCTTGAGAAAGAGTGTGGGTATTTCCATATTCCTTACATTTCCTAAAGATGGAGCTCACTGTGCTTTTGGGAACTTTCAACACTCTAGAAATTGTTTTATACCCTTCTCCAGATCTATGCCTCCTCATAATTATATCATGGAGTTCTACGGACAGTTCCTTGGACTTCATGGTGGAGTTTCTACTCTGACATGCACTGTTAACTATGGGGCCTTGTATCGAAAGGCGTGTTTCTTTCTAAATCATGTCGAATCAATTGAATTGGCCACAGGTGGACTCCAATCAAGTTATGGACATCTCAAGGATGATCAAAGGAAAATGGATGCACTTGAACTCAATTTGGTGCATCATAGTAAAGGGGTTGAATACCTATTGACACAAGACATTTCAGCTTTTCATTTTTGATTCATTTGTAATGATTTCTAAAAACACGTTTTCACTTTGTCATTGTGGGGTATTTTGTTTAGATCGTGACAAAAAAAACAACTTAAATTTAATCCATTTTAAAATCAGGCGGTAACACAAGAAAATGTGAAAAAAATTTGAGGGGTGTGAATAGTTTCTGAAGACATTGTACGCGCAAGAAAGTCTTTGATGCTCTTAAATTGCATGTCATCATTTTCATGACAATGAATCGAATTTGTTTTAATTGTTCTCTTCTCACGCGTTTCCTCCTCAAGTAAGTCTGACAAATACTGATCGAAGAGTCCTCTGACTTATTGTGTGCATACCTCATGCTTGCCACAGTGTCAACGAACTTCTCAGCAAAATGCCTTGCATTTGTCATGTCAGGTGTCTTAATCATGTTAAATATGCACATGGCATCCATCAGCTGGACAGATCTATTCAAGTGCTATTCTCTTCCACTTCAGCAACATCACTGGGGAGCTCCAATTCCATGATTGACGGATACATTAAAATTAGATAGATGGAGATGTAACGTTGAATTCATATTGACGAATTGCTTCGCGGAGATCGACCTCTTGCCTGCTTCTCGTCGTGGTTAGTCATCTTGCAAGCAATTTTCTTTCTTGTTTTATCTATCTATTCTATATATTACGAAAACTCTCATCTTGTATTAATGTATGTATGTATGTATGTATGTATGTATGTATGTATGCATGTTCCCGAAATACAGCCAAAACGGTAGACGATAACGCAAACATTTACGTCCACCTTACTCACCATTCTCCTGCAGTGTGCAGTATCAAGTTTCGTTCAAATCGGGCAACAAAAACATGATTAAAAAATCAATTCCTGATTCAGTCAAGTACTCTTTGGGAGTATTTGATCAATGCAAACAACCTCAGCGGTATAGTTCGCTGGAGCTATCTTTTTTTTTTTTTGAAATTATTTTTTCATCAACTGCTGTCACAATGGGTTCCCAGGTCATCTATTAGTTACTGCTTAGCTATTGACTTTTGGAAACTGCACCCACATCTTTGAAAAAAATGATATTTGTTCATTTTCTGTGGTGCCCTAATTTGTTTGCAGCTTTCTTCCCCAAATCATCGCGATTAAAGAACATCTTGTTTTATTGCATCTGAGGGAACACCAAAAATTTGAATTGCACTTAATTGTGATATTACAATTTCACTGATATTTAATTGCATTTCAGGCCCGATGTTCAATCGCTTTATTCTTCCATCTGATGGTTTAACCTTTCAAAATTTCTATAACTTGATATTTCATTACTTTGGAAAATGACCTGTTTTGTCTCTTCAAACATCAGCAGAGCCACACCGTCATCCCCTATGCCTACACCACCCCAACCGTTCACCCCCCATTTTACTCCATTAATGAGTAAATAGCCTATGAATTAAACCTGGTTATCATTTTGCTTTCTTATCCACAATCAGGTGCTGGAACTGGGCTTTGGACCAGGTATTGGCCTGAAAAATGCCCTCGCAAAACTTGGACCTCATGGCCGTTTATATGGAGTTGACCCATCAGAATACATGCATTCTGTAGCTAGCCGACGTCTTGCATCCGGAATCCAGGTACAAGAGGTGTTCACAATGTTCTTGGAATGGCGGATTCATTCGCACCGTTATAACGGGTGATTTCTTATAAATGTGCCTATATGCATGTTATATGGCTTAATGCGATTAGTTTCATTCATGTTATATTGTTTAGTGCTCCATCATGCAATTATGGATCTTACTAAAATTGAGTATTAAGGTCTTATCAAAGTTTTGTGCATACAAGGTGCCAGCTCCAAGGAAAGCTGCAACTGGAGATGACAACCGTCCGGAGTATCAAATAATGTGTGAATACATCTCTCTGGACGTTTATAAGCATTACAGCTGAAATGGGATACGTTCTAGAATCTCTTCACCTGAGCCTACTTCAAAATTTTAAAATGCAGAATTGACGATAACAGCAGTTCCGATGGCTAAAAAAACAGTGTTAATTTGTCCAATTTGGACATTGTTTGACAATCCGGATCGGTTTTTAAGTTTTGACACTCACCTCAGGTGAAGAGATTCTTGAGGTTATTGCATGTGTGGAAACTAAATAAAGCCACAAACACTCAGACGCCTGGAATGTCAAACAATGTCCGAATTGGATAAATGCACACTTTTTTTTTTAACAGTCAGAACAACTGCTGAGGCCATTAATTATCTTCAAAAAGGGTGTTTTTTAAAATAATTCACGCCCATGGAGTTCCCCAAGTATGCATGCAAAGTTTGCGGCCGCAAGGCTTCATGGTTTTGTAATTATGGATGAGACTGACTTATTGACAGATTGATGGACTGACACACTGACATTTATGATGTACTTGCAAATACAACCCGAGGGAGGGGAGGGGAGAGGAGAGGACAGACAGGGGAGAGGAGAGGACGGACAGGGGAGAGGAGAGGACGGACAGGGGAGAGGAGAGGATGGACAGAGGGAGAGGAGAAGACTGCCTGAGTGAGGGGAGAGGAGAGGACGGCCAGAGTGAGGGGAGAGGAGAGGACGGCCAGAGTGAGGGGAGAGGAGAGGATGGCCCGAGTGAGGGGAGAGGAGAGGACGGCCAGAGTGAGGGGAGAGGAGAGGACGGCCAGAGTGAGGGGGGAGGAGAGGACGGCCGGGGAGAGGGGAGAGGAGAGGACGGCCAGAGTGGGGGGAGAGGAGAGGACGGCCAGAGGGAGGGGAGAGGAGAGGACGGCCAGAGTGAGGGGAGAGGAGAGGACGGCCAGAGTGAGGGGAGAGGAGAGGACGGCCAGAGTGAGGGGAGAGGAGAGGACGGCCAGAGTGAGGGGAGAGGAGAGGACGGCCAGAGTGAGGGGACAGGAGAGGACGGCCAGAGCGAGGGGAGAGGAGAGGACGGCCAGAGTGAGGGGAGAGGAGAGGACGGCCAGAGTGAGGGGAGAGGAGAGGACGGCCAGAGTGAGGGGAGAGGAGAGGACGGCCAGAGTGAGGGGAGAGGACGGCCAGAATGAGGGGAGAGGAGGGGACGGCCAGAGTGAGGGGAGAGGAGAGGGCGGCCAGAGTGAGGGGAGGGGAGAGGAGAGGACGGCCAGAGGAGAGGACGGCCAGCGTGAGGGGAGAGCAGAGGCCGGCGAGTGAGGGGAGCGGAGAGGACGGCCACAGTGAGGGCAGAGGAGAGGACGGCCAGAGTGAGGGGAGAGGAGAGGACGGCCAGAGTGAGGGGAGAGGAGAGGACGGCCAGGGGGAGGGGAGAGGAGAGGACGGCCAGAGTGAGGGGAGAGGAGAGGACGGCCAGAGTGAGGGGAGAGGAGAGGACGGCCAGAGTGAGGGGAGAGGAGAGGACGGCCAGAGTGAGGGGAGAGGAGAGGACGGCCAGAGTGAAGGGAGAGGAGGGGAGAGGAGGGGATGGTCAGAGTGAGGGGAGAGGAGGGGACGGCCAGAGTGAGGGGAGAGGAGGGGACGGCCAGAGTGAGGGGAGAGGAGGGGACGGCCAGAGTGAGGGGAGAGGAGGGGACGGCCAGAGTGAGGGGAGAGGAGGGGACGGCCAGAGTGAGGGGAGAGGAGGGGACGGCCAGAGTGAGGGGAGAGGAGGGGACGGCCAGAGTGAGGGGAGAGGAGGGGACGGCCAGAGTGAGGGGAGAGGAGGGGACGGCCAGAGTGAGGGGAGAGGAGGGGACGGCCATAGTGAGGCGATAGGAGGGGACGGCCATAGTGAGGGGAGAGGAGGGGACGGCCAGAGTGAGGGGAGAGGAGTGGACGGCCAGAGTGAGGGGAGAGGAGGGGACGGCCAGAGTGAGGGGAGAGGAGGGGACGGCCAGAGTGAGGGGAGAGGAGGGGACGGCCAGAGTGAGGGGAGAGGAGGGGACGGCCAGAGTGAGGGGAGAGGAGGGGACGGCCAGAGTGAGGGGAGAGGAGGGGACGGCCAGATTGAGGGGAGAGGAGGGGACGGCCAGAGTGAGGGGAGAGGAGGGACGGCCAGAGTGAGGGGAGAGGAGAGGACGGCCAGAGTGAGGGGAGAGGAGAGGACGGCCAGAGTGAGGGGAGAGGAGAGGACGGCCAGAGTGAGGGGAGAGGAGAGGACGGCCAGAGTGAGGGGAGAGGAGAGGACGGCCAGAGTGAGGGGAGAGGAGAGGACGGCCAGAGTGAGGGGAGAGGAGAGGACGGCCAGAGTGAGGGGAGAGGAGAGGACGGCCAGAGTGAGGGGAGAGGAGAGGACGGCCAGAGTGAGGGGAGAGGAGAGGACGGCCAGAGTGAGGGGAGAGGAGAGGACGGCCAGAGTGAGGGGAGAGGAGAGGACGGCCAGAGTGAGGGGAGAGGAGAGGACGGCCAGAGTGAGGGGAGAGGAGAGGACGGCCAGAGTGAGGGGAGAGGAGAGGACGGCCAGAGTGAGGGGAGAGGAGAGGACGGCCAGAGTGAGGGGAGAGGAGAGGACGGCCAGAGTGAGGAGAGAGGAGAGGACGGCCAGAGTCAGGGGAGAGGAGAGGACGGCCAGAGTGAGGGGAGAGGAGAGGACGGCCAGAGTGAGGGGGGAGGAGAGGACGGCCAGAGTGAGGGGAGAGGAGAGGACGGCCAGAGTGAGGGGAGAGGAGAGGACGGCCAGAGTGAGGGGAGAGGAGAGAATGGACGGAGGGAGAGGAGAGGACGGCCAGAGTGAGGGGAGAGGAGAGGAAGCTCGGAAGGGGAAAAGAGCGAGGGGGGGGGGCAGAGAGCGACGCCTCACCAAATTTTGCGATACACTGCAGGAGGGAGTGGTGTAAGGAGCGGCTGAGACAGAGACAGCGAGAGAGAGAAAGAGTGAGACAGGAGGAGGAAAACAATAGTTAGAAAGGTGAGGGGTGGAGGTGGGGTTAGCAAAGAGAATGATGTTATGCTTAATGGCCAAACACACCAAAATAAAACTCTTTTCAGAACAGCTGTACACACAACGACACAACAGAGTTTGTGAAGTAATTCATTGGCACATCTGCAAAAACTTTGAAATAACAATTCCAGCCAATTCGTGAGAACATGAACCAAATGCAATCACTGAAAATATGAAAGTACCACTCACCTACGACCTCACGATCCCATCGAGTGTGAACATCGAAAACAAAGCATTGCGATCAGATATCATACATGGGTACAAAAAACAGAAGGCATTGGTAATTGAGGTGTTCATACCAGTGATTTTGGACTAAACAATGAATATTCACACTGTCATGGAGGGAGGAAGGGGGGGGGGAGGAGAGGCCTCACTATCTGCTCGTGATCGATCCTGGGAAAGCTACAACTCCAAGCTGGCTTCCAAAGTTCTTTGGAGGGAGCAGTTCTTGGAAGGCAGTTTGGGTGCGCTGTTGTCATTGCTGGAGCTCTCAAGCCTGGAGTCTCCGCTGGCCTTCTACAAGGAGCGACCCTGGATCCGCTATTCACCATCCAAGCTCCCACGGACCCCACACGTGCAGTCAGGGGCCAAGCCGCACAAACGCGGCCAGGTACCCCGACAGAACTCTGACCCCCAACTCGACTATCCCCTTGGCTGCGAGGGTCGAATAAAGACCAATTGGGTCCTTTTTTCAACTGGGAATCCTCCATCGTGCAAAGTCCTTCCTTGGCACACCTGAGCTCCTTACCACATACATAGCTTTCATCCATAGCCTGTAGGAGTAGTGCTCTCCGCTGTGGGCTGTTGCTCCCACCTCTCACCTTTCTTGGCTTCACACTGTGGAAACCAAGGCATTTAAGATCATTGGTATCTTCCACGATGAGGATGAGTCCTTGGGTCTCTCACTCTCTGTGTGAGATTGGTGGTCTTTCTGTCTTCTACTGTCTCCACTCTGGCCTCGCCCCCTCCTGTTCTGTCTGCTATCTGTCCTGCCCATATTTCCGCAGGGTGCTCAAGGTCCAACAGCAACAACTTCTGGTAAAACTACCAAAATTAAGAATCACTGCTCACCTTCACTCTTTCATTCCTCTTTTTTTCTGCACCTTTGGATCAAACTCTCACACTCTCTTCAATCCCACTCTTCCTTCCAAGTCTTCAAAACAGCTGTTCACCACCATCTCTTATCTTCCCCATCCAAAACCATGATCTTTTCTATCCCTGCTAATCCACCCCAAACCCACCTCCTTCAGATTCCCTGCTTTCCTTCCTGAAAATCCCTGTCGTACCATCATGTTTACCCCGTGTACCCTGCACCATCCCTCTTCCTTCTGCAGATCTCCTCATGTCTCTGTTCCCCCACTGTTTTGTGCTTCCCTCTCCCACCCTCTTATCTCCTGCTCCCCTTGTTATACGTTATGTATGTTAGCTCTCGTATGAGCCTCGACAATGTGCACAGAAAAAGTTTTTAGCCTTATCCCATCATGACTGCCTCACATGAATGCATGTGTATGTTCAGACAGGACAGGTGCAGCTGTTACGTGGAAGTGCAGAAAGCCTACCACTATTTTATGGAACCATTGATCGTGTGTTCCACTGCAACAGCTACTTATTCTGGACAGACTTGGACAAGGCATGCAATGAGATAAAAAGAGTCATGAAACCAGGCAAGATGAACAATGAAAACCTTTCAAAATTCATTACAGTTTTGATATTTTAATGATGCTTGCAGAAAAAATTGCTCCAAAAGTGTCTTAAATGTATTGACATCTTTGGTGGATTGCTGATGAAGTAACTATAATTTGTGGAGTAAAAGCAGTCAGAAACTAGAGGGGGAGCACTCGGGAGTGTGCAAAACCTCCGCCGCCAATACTGCTGGGTCACTCAAGTGAACCTTATATCTTATTCATTGAATATGATGTCAACAGTGCTGACAATTATAGTTCTTTTCTCCAACTTTTTTTTTGGGGGGGGGGGGGATTGGAAATCACTTAAAACATGTGGAAACGGAAAAAAAAGAAATCGAAATTTTGTTGAAAAAAAAAAGTTGCAAAAATTGTGGGTTGGAAATCACTTAAACATGTAGAAATGCAAAAAAAAAACTATTTTTTTTCTAACAATTTTTTGTTGGGGGGGGGGACAAAGTCCAAAATCTAATGGCATGATCCTTGGACCATACCTAACCCTCCCCCACCAAGTTTCGTCAAAATCCGTCGAGGAGTTGTTCCGTAATACTGTTCACAAACAAACAAACAAACTGAAAGGGGTGAAAACAGAAACCTCCGATCTTCGATGGCGGAGGTTAACGAGAACGGCACTCAGTGGAATACACACGTCCACCATGCTGAACAGTTTATGTTTTGTGTCCCACTGAAAGGCTGGATCTGGATCCGAATCTTAACCAAAGTCTAATCAGCTTATTCTTGTCACCGATCCAATCACCCACCAAGTTTTCCCATAATCCTTCCACAACGTTTGAAATGTCATGCTATATTGTTGTGGGCCGGGGTTCGGAGGCAATAAACGACCACCAGGGGGAGCAGTAGAGTCGTCTCACACTGAACACCCTGAATCTAGGTCGTGACTCTCTGATTAGTCCGAGAGTTCATGGGCCCCTTCGCGGACCGTGGTGGCCAATATTTCGACAGCGTGGGGTTGGGTTAATTGCCTAATTTCAATATACCTAAATACTCACGTCGTCCAACTACCGGGGAAAACCACACCCTCGACTGACCTCGGCTGGAACGGACCGTTTACCGAGCCCGATCTGGGTGTAAACCAAGCGGGGATTACCAACATCCATCGGTCCAAATGACAACTTACCGGCCCGAACGGCCTTGCTAATTGTCAAGTCCGAACCATTCTGGGTCAATCAAAGAAAGGACAGAAACGAACTGGAACATTTAAACAATTGTTTTATTTACAGGAATAAAAGAAAGGGACGAAGTGGAGACTTATTCACGACTATATGCAAGCAAATATTTACAATGATCATAAACACTTAAACAGTTTTACTTATGGGACGGCACCACATACAGACACACCCAAAAGAAAAAAGGACCCAATGGTCTTTATTCGACCCTCGCAGCCAAGGGGATAGTCGAGTTGGGGGTCAGAGTTCTGTCGGGGTACCTGGCCGCGTTTGTGCGGCTTGGCCCGTGACTGCACGTGTGGGGTCCGTGGGAGCTTGGATGGTGAATAGCGGATCCAGGGTCGCTCCTTGTAGAAGGCCAGCGGAGACTCCAGGCTTAAGAGCTCCAGCAATGACGACAGCCCATCCAAACTGCCTTCCAAGAACTGCTCCCTCCAAAGAACTTCAAAGAACTCTCAATAACTCCCAAGGACACGCAAGAACCCTCTGAACTCTGAACCCTCCAAACTCAAACGAGCACAAGAACTCTCCACACACGCACACATTGAGGGTCGCATCATCCTTTATCGACCGCTCTGAGTGGGGCGGGGCTTTGGTGGAGCTGACACGCTGATCGCCCTGATTGGACAGGGACCTCCATGGGTCCACCCTTTTTGGGTGGGGTTATGGCCGAGCAGGGAAAACCCCACCCCCTCTACGCGTGTCTATACCCCTCTTGCTGGAGAAACAACGATTTTGCCTTGTGGTGTTGGAATGCAGACCAATTCGAGGAAGTCGAATCAAGCACGCGAGGACCTTTCCTCATATGCTACGGCCATGAGGCGAGGGCGCAAGCGCTGAAAGACAATGTGGCCGCAAGTGGAGGGCATCTGGAGATTTAAATAACCTAACTATAAAAGAACTCACAGCGCACACACGAAATTCCCATTTGACATAGGGGATAGATTCTAACTGTACACATACTTATCGAAATAACTGAACTACGGGGACCCTGGCTGTTTGTGTGCACAAGGTTTCCAAATCCGTAACAATATATCGTTTTTGGCCCCATCTCGCAATGGTGCAGGAACGAAAAATATACATACTATCTGGATACAGATGAGGATCTTCACCAAAATCGAAACAATTCTTCCTTGTCAAATGTCCAACCTGTCCACCAAGTTTCGTCATAATCCGTCCACGACTTTTTGAAATATCCTGCTCACAGACTGACAGACAAATAAACAGACAGGAGTGAATACATAACCTCCGTCCACCTTCAGATGCAGAGGTAATTATGTACTGTGTTACAGTATGATTAAAAAATTTTTTTTTGTGATTGAAGATAAAGGCATGTGCAATGTATTTTAAGATTCAAGAAAACAAAGCAATACAGATCACTGGAAGTCCAGATGCCCCTTGGATTTCGACCTGAATTAATTATTTCATCTTTTACCTACCTTTAGGAGCATTCATGGTGACAACACTGAGGATGTCTCAGCTGCAGAAGCTTGAGGAAAATGGCTACTTCAAGGAAGTGAATTGGCAGCCACAGCTCCTTATGGAGGCTCTGCAAAGGGCCCATTTCACAGATGTCACCATGAAGAACTTCCAACAAGGCTCAGTTAAATATGAGGCAATTTTTGCCGCCATTAATTAAATGAATAACAAAAATCCAGGTTCACGATTTGACCTTGAAGAATTCCAAGCACAGATATCAGGAAGAGATTAAAATAAATACGAGTGAAGAATATTTGAGGAATAGAGATTTGATTGCTATTGTTATTTGCAATAAAGGTCAGGAGATGAAACTGTTAAGAATGCAATAAAGCTTGTGAAATAAGGAAGAAAGCCGAGAAGATGTCCGAAAAAGACATGGATTGAAAATGTTAATAAAGATATGGAATGTTTGGATTTGCATGAAACTGCCGCAATAGATAAATGAGAATGGAGGAATAGCATGATTTGACCAACCCCCTGAAAAAGGGGAAATGGTCATAAAATGTTTGTTATTACCCTCGCCGAAGGAGAGGGTATTGCGTTTGGGTCCATTTGTCACTTGCAAAATCGAAGATTTTTCAAGTATTTTGGTCAATCAATTTCGTTATTCTGTTTGTCTGTTTGTCTGTTTGTCGCCTGCAGGTCGCAATTTTAAACTGATATTCACAAGACTTCACCACATGGTGGAGTTTCTCATAAGGAAGAAGCCTATTGTTTTTGAGGTCAAAAGATCAAAAGGTAAACTTTGGTCAAAGGTCAACAACGTTCGTGAGATTTCTAAAATCCTCAATTTTCCTCTGATTGACTTGAAATTTGAAGTGAATTTATGTATCAGGTCACTGAATTCAACCAGCCAATAATTTTTGAGGTCAAAATAGGCCAAAGGTTTACAACTTATGTGGTATTTCTAAAATCCTCAATTTTCATCCCATTGATTTGAAATTTGAAGAGAATTTATATTTGTGGTCACTGAATTAAACTTGCCAATTATTTTTGAGGTCAAAGTCGACCAAAAGGTCAACATAGTCCCAAGGTCAACAACTGAGGTGGTATTTCTAAAATCATCAATTTTCATCCAATTGAAGTGAAATTTGAAGAGGATTTATATTTGTGGTCACTGAATAAAAGCAGCCAATTATTTTTGAGGTCAACATTGACCAAAAGGTCAACATAGGGCAAAGGTCAACAACTTAGGTGAGATTTCCAAAATCTTCAATTTTCATCTGATTGACATGAAATTTGAAGAGGATTTATATTTCATGTGAAGGAATTCAACCACCAATTATTTTTGAGGTCAAATTTGTTTCTTGGATTTTGCAAGTATAGTGGTCTGCACAACGTTGTCTTCTTGTTTGTCTGTTTGTTTGTCCACACAGAACTTTAGTGTTTTTCTCCGCAACCGCTTGTCAGATTGAGACAAAATTTTCACCTTTGGAGTGACTACTCAATGTAGTTCCCTGGAGTCAGGGCAGGTACCGGAGGATTGGAGAGTAGCAAATGTAACACCATTATTTAAGAAAGGATACAGAGAAGAAGTGGGAAACTATAGACCTGTTATCTTGACTTCAGTTGTGTGGAAGGTGTTTGAGACATCAATTAAGGACCAGATGAGGAACCATTTAAACAAATACAAACTAATTAAAGCTTGTCAGCATGGGTTTACCAAAGGTAGTTCCTGTTTAACAAATCTTTTAGAGTTCTATGAAGCAGTGTCTAATTGGGTGGACGTGGGAAAGGCAGTAGACATTGTATATCTAGACCTTAAGAAGGCATTTCATGAGGTACCACATTGGAAGTTGTTAGCCAGGGTGAGTGCTTGTGGAGTGGCTGGTCAGGGAGCGAATTGGATTGCAAACTGGCTAAGTGATAGGAAGTAAAGAGTGGCTGTGAGTGGGAGGATATCTTCTTGGGAGGATGTAAGTAGCGGGGTACCTCAGGGATGAGTACTCGAACCATTACCATTCATTATTTACATCAACGATTTGGATAATGGATTTATATTTCAGGTGAGAGACTCTTTAGAAAGAGTAAGCTTTCCAAATTTGCAGATGACGCAAAGCTTGGAGGTGAGGTGGATAGCAGAGAGGGTGGTGATCATATACAGAGAAGTATTGATATTTGCATAGATTGGGAAAAAGATTGGCAGATGGAACTTAACCTGAGCAAGTGTAAGGTGTTGGGCATGGGAAAGAACAATGAAAACAGAGATTACAGGATGTAAGGAGTAATTTAGGAGTGTGTCACACAGGAGAACGATATGGGGGATGGTAATAGATACAGGAGGTAAGCAGGCAGCACAGTGCTCATCAGCTACAGGTAAAACAAATCGCGTTTTAGGCTGTATAAGGAGGGGGATCATTTATAAATCAAAATACGTGGTGGTAACATTGTACAGGAATTTAGTGAGGGCCATATCTAGTATATTATGTGTAGTTTTGGTCACCACAGTTTTGGAACGACATATATGCCATAAAGTGGGTTCAGCAGAGGGCTGCGAGATTGATTCCGGACCGAGCTCGACTCAGCAATGAGGAGCGGCTGAAGGGGACAGGGTTTTATACATGAGAAAGGAGGCAGTTGCGGGGCGATATGACAGAGATGTTTAAGATCATGAACGGTATAGATAAAATAAGTGCAGATGACTTATTCAACAGAGTACACAGTGATAGAACCAGGGCCATAGCTTGAGAGTAAAGAAGAGGAGAGTTAAGACGGTTGTAAGGTAGGGGACTTTCACTCAGAGAGTAGTTAATGCATGGAATGACCTCCCACGAAAGGTAGTGGCAGCAGAAAAATTAGATAAGTTTAAATTACAATTAAATAGATACCTGGAAGTTATGGAGATAGAGGGGCATGGGGATGTTGATGAGACTTTTTGGTAGTTTGAGCATTGATGGGTGATTGTGTGCATGTGTACGGAGTGCCGTTGGGGGTCTTGTCAAGAAGGGTTGTGTGGATGATGTCGTGTGTTTTTAACCAAACCCATGCCCCCTCCCCTGAGGGGAAGAAAAGGAAAATAAATGAATATATATTTAACTACAAAAAGCAAAAACAACAACAAAAAAACTCCAAAAAATAAACAAAATTATTTCATTAATTAAATTTTTTTCCCATTTTCTTCCTTGGATCTTGTGTGGATGGGTTGGTGTGGTGTTCGCACAGGCATGAATGGCCTCCACCTCTGGATTTCCTTGTTATTCCTTTTTACTCATGTGGAATGTTTTAATGATAATTATGATGTCATATGTCACGTGGTGTGGCAGCCATATTTGATTGAATAAAATATTAAATAATGTTTTCTCTGGAACTGCTTAATCAATTGACATGAAACTTCATATTTATGCTGCAATAGTGATGGAGAATATATGTTATGAATTTCAACTTGATTGGACACATGGTCTGGCAGCCAGAAATATTTAATTTTTTTGATGTGGGTTCTTTTTTATTTTTTATTTGAAAAAGGCTCACTTGGCTGAGCCTGGATTGGTTTGATGGGAGAGGAGTAGCAGCTGAAATGCGAATCCAATCCAGGTTCCTCCTGATGACTTCATCTCTGATTTTTGCTTGTTTGAGTTCCTTCTGACTCCAATACAGGACTGCACCTATTTGGTCTTCCATTTGATTTGTCTTGAATTTATTTTAATCCCATTCTACATTCAATTGAATAATAATGAAAAACGTCATGGGTCAGGGTCAGGTGTACACTCAAAATGGGGTTGCATCAAAACGGTCATCACTTCCAGCAGTTATAAAGTGGCATTTCTAGTTATGCCTATTATGTAACACACCAGTCCAAAAATTCCACACGAAATACACCACACAGAACAAGTCCTGGTGAGGGTCTGCAATCTCAGATTGCTCTTTTTCTTGTTGTAGTTGTATTTGATTTGACAAATATTTTTAAACCTGTATTTTTAAATTTAAATTTCTTTTCACAGACAGCAACACAAACATTAACTGTCTTTCAGCTCTAGTGCCTCTCACTATTGCACTCTGTGGTGCTGCTTGTGCCATTGCTCCACATTCCAATTCATTCCCTGTTTGCAAATTGGTAGAGTTTGCAAATGAGAACCCTGAGGCTGAGGCATCAGAAAATAAAGTGTGGGGGAAATGCTGTTTCTGCCCATTTTGACAGGCCAATGAGGTGGCATCACACCAGGCTGGCATGGTGGTGAAATGGCTAGAAGCAGTAGACTTGTGCAGGAGTGCACCCGGCTCATACTTCGTGACAAATAGGCTTTCATTCTCAGTCAGTCTCTCTTGGGTAACACTGCCATTACCACTTAAATTTCCACTGCTCTGTCAGTTCAACTGCAACTGCCCACTGCACCTACAGTCTTTTATCCTTTTCTCACAGCTGCCTCTCACTCCAGGAGCTTCCGTTTTATAATCTTGTAACTTACTATAGACCTTTTATAATGCATGGAACCTTGCCTCCCAAACCATGCCCAATTGGCCTTGCTTGACTGGCTTTGATG
Source organism: Eptatretus burgeri (assembly GCF_056783735.1). Lineage (NCBI taxonomy): Eukaryota > Metazoa > Chordata > Myxini > Myxiniformes > Myxinidae > Eptatretus > Eptatretus burgeri. The sequence goes on from NC_140966.1 coordinate 75,888,004, forward strand.
ACCGCAATTGGCCCTTCTTTACTGGTTCTGACAACCACAGCAAACTCTGCTTGCCTTTGATGACCCAAGCTGGATGAGTTTTACTGGCTGTGATGTTCGCATGACCCCAACTCGCCCTGCTTTACTGGCTTCAATAACCCCACCTGGTTCTGCTTGACTGGCTCTGAGGACCCTAGCTGGCCAAGCTTAACAGGCTCCAAGGATTCCAGCTGGCCCTGCTTTACTGTCTCCAAGGACGCTAGCTGGCCCAGCTTGACTGGCTTTGAGGATTCCAACTGGTCCTGCTCAGCTGGCTCCGATCACCCCACATGGTCCTGCCTGACTGGCCCCTACAACCTCAGCTGGCCGTGCCATATGTATATTTTCCAAGACCAGATTTTGCAGTCACATCACATCAAAAGCAGGTGCTTCAAACTTTGTCATTTCTCAATGACTTTAGTCCATATTCCACCCAATTATTTTTCCCATGTCATGGAAGCAGGACCTACAAGATGTCGAGAGTGTTTGTGGCTTTGTCAAGGCATCTCATGTGATCAGGTCTGTCTTGAAAGCATAAATATCTCAACAAGGAAATCCTTATATATGCTGCGCTAAGTTTAAAGACCAGGGGCTTGAGGAATGAACCCCACCAGTGACCAGAAGCCCCCAAATGTCCCCCACTGGTGACCAGGTCGGGGGTCTTCAATGGCCCCTGCTGGGGAGAGATGGGGCACTGCAACAGCCTCCGCCAGTGACCAGGGGACTTTGCCACAACTATATAACCAGCGTGGCCCGCTGCAACGCCCCCCTACCGGGGACTGTGGGGAGGGGCACAACAGTCCCCACCGGCTATCGGGCGCCTCCACCATAATGCCTCCTGCCTGCTTCTGGGTGGCCCAGCCACAACGGCCACCGCCGGCGACATCCGACCCAGACTTGGACTCAGACTGGATTGGCTTCAGGCTCCTCAAACTGATATCGTCAGGCCTGCTGGTGGCCTTTTGAAGACTCTGGGCTGTGATATCTACACCACGTCCTCTACACCTGGTGTGTGGTCCGTTAGCAAGCAGCTTGGTTAATCAAACAGCTCAAGCAAGCACTCCAACGGAATGGAGTGCTCGGCACCACAAAGCAACATGGCAGTCTCCATGAAAACAATGCTATCAAGGTACTCGAGCAAATGCTGTCCAGGACATCGTTTTCAGTTTTACTCAATCCTCTTGTTACAACTTCCCCAAACAAATTTAGATAATATAGTGATCATACAGAGATATTTATGAGTGATCATATAGAGATACTATAAATATTTATGTTTTATTTTCAGGAATAACTTAATTTATTCATCAATTAAAAATAATGCAGCGGTAGCCCGTTAAATCCCCCAACCCCATTTTTTTTATTAATACTTAGACTTTAAACCTATCAGGTTTGGCTCAAACACATCAGTTAGTAATAACACATCAGTTATTAAATAAAGGTCATGATATGATATTCACCCTTATTCTTTTTCTCAAACTCTTTCCAAACTTGTTTCGCTCTTCATATTATTCACCCGTAATATAACATCTTCCAAACTTGTTATAATAACGCTTTTTTGGAGGAAGTCTTGTTTCTTTAAATCTTTTAAAGATTCTTCTTCTCCTTCTCCTTCTCCTTCTCCTTCTCCTTCTCCTTCTTCTTCTTCTTCTTCTTCTTCTTCTTCTTCTTCTTCTTCTTCTTCTTCTTCTTCTTCTTCTTCTTCTTCTTCCAAACCCTATCCACGTCGCGTTGCGAACGCTCGCTCGAAGAGAGCTCCACGTTGTTCTTGTTGTTGTTGTTGTTGTTGTTGTTGTTGTTGTTGTTGTTGTTGTTGTTGTTGTTGTTGTTGTTGTTGTTGTTGTTGTTGTTGTTGTTGTTGTTGTTGTTGTTGTTGTTGTTGTTGTTGTTGTTGACTGGTGGAATGACGCAGCTCTTGGACACATTTGTCCATGTTATAGTAAGTGTCTGGGACATGCCATTTTGACCCACGCAGGTGTGTGAGAAATAATTATGATATTTGTGTGGCAATGTGTTGCTGTTTCAATGTTAAAATTGTATTTTATTGTTCTCCAGTCAAAAATAAATTTGTCCGAACTATTTTACTCCCGACAAATTATTACTATAAACACGTGGACGAGAAAACACGACGGTACCGAATAATCACAGAGGTGCGTTAAATAATAATATATTCGTACACCCCAACGGTCGTACACGGATATTACGGGATATGTTTAGGGGTTTAGATGGTAAGACTTCGATCAGGACCCACTTCTCAGTTGGTCTATGTAAAAAGGTCTCCTTTACATTCCTGATCAGACGACACAGTTTTTCCACTTCATCGAGTGTGCTGTGTGTGCTTCAGACCATCAGACGGGATAATTTGCATCTGCACATTCAGCACTAAGAATTCTTAAAACAGTTTGTCAAGCTAATTGTCAAAACTTGCGTTATCCTTTTCTCATCGCTGTGGTTTATTAATAAGTTTAAAATACTATTCTAAAATATTGGAACTGGATGTTGGGACTCCCATGTGGATGGACCGGAAATAGATTGGGAACGATCCAAGTCGTACAATTATTTATTTATATATACATATATATTAACGTGTTGCATCATTCCCTCGTTATTTGCGCTTCATTTTCACGGCGATTCAATGAGTGGACCTTTTCAGACTCGGTTGTTGCGACAATTCGGTCTTCCGAGATTGTCACCTTTCGGATGGATCGTTAAGCACCTTTTGCAGCACAAGAACAGATTGGTAGAGCAAGCTGCTGTGAACCTTGCGCTCTTGGAACCTGACCACCAGGTATTTTTGCACCTCACACAATGATCTCTCGAGATTCTGTTAAGATAGATCGATGTATGAGTGATCGATCTAATAACGCCCAATAAGTCGCTTCTCTTATTGTTTTTCGTCCTGACATTTGTTTTGTGCATTGAAGTTTCTGAAACCTCGAGGTTCAGCTTTGATTCTAAAGTTAATGTTTCACTTTGTTTTCCTTTACCAATCATTACAAGTGAATACTTTTGTGTGCAGGTAAGTTAATCATTATGTTAGAGACAAATTAAGAGGTGTGTTTTTGGAGTTATATGCACTACTGAGTTGAAAACTGGTGTGTATACTGGGGTGTGCACCGGAAAGTTTTCGATGGTTAAAAAGAAAAGAAGTTATAATAATTTCTCCTATTAAAATATGCCAATTATTTCTGGGAAAATTATCCCATCCATAATTCTTGGAAAAATATCACTTCCATAATTCTGGAAAAATGTCCGAAATAAGTCCAAAAGGTCACGGGTCCCTTATCAGACCGTGGTCGCCAATGCCTGTGTGGGGTAGGGTTAATTGCCTAATTTCAATACACCTAAGTACCCACGTCGTCAAATTACCTGAGAAGTCACACCCTCGACGGACTCCGTCGAACCGGGTCGCTCTTGCGACCTTGGTCCAGTGTAACCGAGCGGAATTACCAGAGTCCGTCAGTCCAAACGACAACTTACGGCACACGGCCTCCCTAATTCTCAATACGCACCATGCTAAACCAATGAAAGAAAGTGACAGACAACGAGCTGGTACATTGAACAATTGGGGGTGGGGGGTATTTATCATGGGGGCAGGGGAGCACAAAGAACAGAGTTATCCGAATATGAGAAATGCAATTTACAAGGAACACAGGCACTTAACAGTTTCTACTTGCAGACGGGGCCCACGGACACACACACTCACTCACTCACTCACTCACTTACTCACTCACTCACTCACTCACTCACATACACACACACCCAAAAGAAATGGACCCCGGAAAGGCGAGCTGGGGACCAGGGCCTTGTCAGGCACCTCTCCTCCTTGTGCGGTCACACCAGACTCCAACCCACCACAGTGGGTCTCGAACCCACGACCCGAAGTCCATGGGCCCACTACCCTGGCTGCTCGGTCACCACAACCACGAGGAGCCACCGCAAAGGACCGCAAACCACGACCGAGACCAAGCCACCAAGACCGCAGATGAAAAGCAATCAGCCATGATGACTGCAGTACTCTGGTCTTGACAACCACTCTACTCTCCTTGACGAGGCGAACCCTTCATCTGGCTGGGGTGGAGCCGGCCCTCAGGTCATGAGCCTCCTGATTGGACGGGGAATCTCAGGGGGTGTGTCGGGGCGTCTCGGAGGCCCGCCCCCTCCCCCCCGAAGAGGCTCTGGAGTAGCTTTCGGCACACTTGCCCCCCATTGGCCGGAGCGCCTCGGCCCTGCTCACCCTTCGCCCATTGGCTGGAGGAAACACTCCATGCCCTTCCTCAGAGCAGAGCCTCGATCTGAAGCGATGGAAGCTCTGCCCACGCCTTCAGCCAAAAACACATAGGCAATGGAGTCGGTGGTTTGAAGAAGTGAAGGGGATTTGTTGTAAAAAACCAACTATAAACAAACTTCGCAATGCACACATGTAATTCCTGTTAGACATAGGGGATGGGACCCTAACTATAACACATACTTATCGACATAACTGAACTGCGGGGACTGCAGACTGTCTGTGTGCAGAAGGCTTCCAAATCCTTAACAATAGGATGGCGCCACCACACACACACACACACACACACACACACACACACACACACACACACACACACACACACACACACACACACACACACACACACACACACACACACACACACACACACACACACACACACCAAAAGAAAATGGACCCCACCGGGTCTTTATTTCGACCCTCGCAGCCAAGGGGATAGACAGGCTGGAGGTCAGAGTTTGGCTGGGTACCTGGCCGCCTCGTGCGGTTACACCGACTCCAACCCACCACGGTGGAACTCAAACCCACGACCCGGAATCCAACGAGCCCACGGTCCTGGCTGCCACGAACGACGATCGAGCACCACGATCCTGGCTGCCACGACCACCACCACCATGAGGAACTCCGGGAAAGGCCGCAGACCAAGACCGCAGACGACGACGACTGCAGACCAAAAGACCAAAGGGCAAATCGCGACCCCTTTCTCCTCCGACAATTCCAACCCAACTCCAGCCCAACTCCAGCGAACACTCAGGGGAGCCCAGCGATTCTTATCCCTCCCCTGGACGGGGTGGGGTGACTGGTCCCCTGAGGTAATTTTTGCCCTGATTGGACAGGGTTTCATGGGGTGATATCTGTCCCCCTCTGATTGGACGGGGAAAACCCTGCCTTTCTGGGGCGGAGTCGGAGCTCCGAGGTGATGAGCCTCCTGATTGGACAAGGTTTCGTGGGGTGAAGTGCTGGCCATCCGTGATTGGACATGGGGGACCCTCTTCCTTTCCTGGGCGGAGATGGTGTTCTGAGGTGAGGAAACCTCCGCCCATGTCCGTGGTCGAATGCACGTGGGCAATGGCGTCGATAGTGCGAAGAAGTGAAGGATTGATTTGTTGGCATTGGGTATTGCAAAAAATCTAAGGAGAAAGAAACTCGCAGTGTGCGGACACATCAATCCAATAAACATAGGGGAGGGTTCTAACTATAAACACAGACTTATCGAAATAACTAAGCCTTGGGACTGCTGTCTGTATGCAAATGGCTTCCAGATTCGTAACACTTCCCCCCCTTTTAATAGACTCGTCACGAGTCGCAAATTTTCATGTGCCATGCAGGTGTAGGTTTTCCCCGAGTACATTTTACCTTCGAATCGCTGAGTGCGACATTTGTATACATGTCCCAAAAATATATTACCTCGTGCGCTGCGTAACTGAACTAACAGACTCACTCAGACAACCTAAATAATCTGCAGGATCACCTACCTGGGCTTGGAGCGGCAGTGTGTGGCGGATTCGAGTCTTGCCACACCGGATTGTCGAAGACCACGTGAGGCGGAAAGGTCCGAGAATAGGCTCTGACCTCCAGCTCGCCTTTCCTCGAGCTGGAGGCCTCCAATAAAGAACTGGCAGGTCCGTTTCTTTTTGGGTGTACGTGTGTGTGTTTGTGGTGCCAGTCTATTAAGTGAAACTGTACAAGTGCTTGTACATAAATTGCTATTCCTTCATTATTCGGTTAACTCTGCCTTCTTGTGTGCTCCCCTGCCCCATTATAAATAAATATCCCTTTTGTTAAATGTTCCAGCTCGTTTCTGTGTTTTTCATTGGCTTGGCACGGTGTGTATTGAGAAATAGCGAGGCCGTTTGGGCTGGTAAATTGTTCATTTGGTCCGACGGGCCTTGGTAATCTCCGCTCGGGTTACACACAGTTGGGGCTCGGTAACTGCTCGTTCCGCTCGAGGTCCGTCGAGGGTGTGAATTCCCCGGTAGCTTTGTCCGCATGGGTAATTCAGTATATTGAAGTTTGGCAATTGACCCTACCACACGCGGTCGAATTATTGGCAATTCATGGTCCAGTAAGGGACCTGTGCCTTTCGGACTTATCCAAAAGGCATGGCCTCAATTCTGGTGTGTTCGGTGGAGCCGACTCCACTGCTCCCTCTTGCGGTCGTGCTCGCCACCGATACCCAGCCCCGTAACAATAAATAGTGTAACAAAGTCCAACACAATAAACTTCAATTTAGAAATTGTCGAAAATACTTTAAATTCAAAAAGAAAAAATTGTTTTAATCATTAACTATTCTTATAATCTTATTCAATAAACTAGGCTGTAAAAGCTTCCTTACGAGTTGCAAAAGTTTCAAATTCAAATGTAAATTAACTTAAACAGTCTTCAACTTTTCCAATTTGTTTTTCTAACCAGACATGCCAACAAACCTGAGAAATCTTTCAAATGAAAGTTTCAATTAATTTGTCACCATTTTGAATACGAATACTTCAGTGACCAGACTCCCACGTCTCCTTGCATCCCCGCCCTATGCCCCCGGGACAAAATTAATAAAACAATTCCCCACCGGCCACCCCAGGGATTTGATTTTCTACATTGTCCCCAGGGTTGCCCAGGGGGGACGGTTACAAGAAGAATTGATTCATGCATTAAAAAATGGCGATCTGATCATCTGAACATCTATAACAGTTTGCTTACAATATTTAAGAATATTTACATCGTAATGAAACGAGTTGTTTACGTCAAAATTGATGAAACGAAGACAAAATTGAATGTTCCTTATGTAAATCTCTTTAATCTGAATCACATGAGATATCTGTTCACACAACATATAAATGAGCACGCGTGACGCACATGCGTGTCCACTATTTCTCGCCATGATGTGAGCTGAATATACCCCAACAGTTTTGGAGAGCAAAGTGCAAACAGCTAAAGCCGGGTTAACCAAACAGAAGCTAACTATTAAAGTAACCTTAAAAATGCAAGGACCATAAATGTAACCTGAAAAATTTGAGGATAATGATAATAAAGAGACGTGCAAAGTCCTATACTCCCATAGAAGTCAACTGACTTCTATGTAGTGTTACGGAAATGGCCCCTATGGAACTACTAAATATTGGATTAGCTCATATCCCCCATTAAATGCCTGCTTAGCTCGGTGGTTTGGTAAAGTGTACGTTATATGTATGTCGGGAGGTGTAATAAACTGTTATGTTCCTACAGTGGTGGTGAAACGAGAGATCCCTCTTATTCTACCCCATCCTGGGATAGGCCCTTCCCAGTCGGCTGAGGGGGTGTGGCCTGGAGAGAGGGTGTGGCTCGAGGGAGGAAGTGACGTGAAGAGGGAGGAAGTGACGCGAAGGAGGAGGAGTTTGTCGGTTTCGCCGAGAGAGGCAGGCTCGGGTCTCGAGGCGAGCAAACGAGAGAGGTTTTGTAAAAAGGTTCGGTGTGTGGAAACAGTCGCTCTCGAGGCGCGCACGTGTTTTGGAAGCAAACGAACGAAGGAGGGACAGTGTGGAATCTGCCGGTACAAAAATGGCAGTCGGCTTTGAGAGGCTGCCTGCACATGGAGTGGACGATCGACTCGTACGGGGAGGTGATCGACAGGTTCGGCCGGCGTCTGGCCGCAGAGCCTCCGTACTTGCTCAACTCATGCTCGACACGTTTGTCGATCCGCCTGCGGAGTTCGGCACCTCGATTTGGGCCTTGTCTGGTGAACGGGCCAGGCCTGGATTTGTATGCTGGAACCCTGGAGAGAGATCAGCTGAGATCAGAGATCAGCTGCCTATCGTCGAACTTGCGTGGGGCCGGAACGCCCTGAGGAAGGCGTGTGCACACGGTGACTTGAGAAGGAAGAGTATGGCGCCGCTATCTTGCCGCGTGGCGCGTTCGAGCTGGGAGTTCGAATCTGTGGACATCCGCTAGTTACGAGCGACATTCGTGCTTTATGACACTGTCTTCTGTTCCATGAAACCTCACCAAGTACTCTGTCTTGTCTTGCATGCAGGCTGTTTGTCTTTGTCTGCACGTGTTGTAGAAGGTATATTTCGGTAACGATCCCCTCGAAACCTGTAGACCTTGGTTCCCTAGTTAAGAACGGGTTGAGGTTTGTTAATAAAAACAGTCGTGAATGTTGCTTGTGTTGTGATCCCCGATGTTCCCCAATAAATCTGCTTAATTCGTATGAAGTTGCCGCCAAGGATTAATTCGTGTCGCGTCGAGGAACGATCCGTTCGATTGGCATATAAAACCAAAATGGTTACAGACTGGCAGAAAACGCTCGGCATCTGACACAATCAGTCTGTAACCAGGGGTTCTATTTCCCAACTGGCAAGGTACAAGGATTACGTTGGTATCGCTTGCCCATGCCTAAATATGTGGAGGCCCCTGGGCAACTGCCCAGCTTGCCCATGCCGAAATCCGGCCCTGCAGTTCTGTGCTGTGCCTGGAACACAGGCATCATCCCATCTGACTGGAAGAGGGGCCTTGTTGTCCCTCTCTGGAAAGGGAAGGGTGATCGTCAAGACTGCAACATCGACCGAGGGTTGACGCTGCCCTCAGTGCTGGGCAAGCTCTTTGCTCGGACAATTATTGATAGGGTTCGCCACCATCTGCTTCAGCACCCGCGTCCAGAGCAGTCAGGCTTTACACCTAAGAGGTCAACGATTGACTGTATCCTTGCTCTTTGGGTCCTCACTGAATGCAGATGAGAGTTTCGGCAGGGGCTGCTTGCAGCTTATGTTGATCTCTGTAAAATGTTCGACTCAGTGAATCGGGATGCCCTCTGGAGGATTCTTGGTCGAACTGATCCGGATCCGACTACTAGAATTTTAAAGTGATTCTTCACCATTGAGAGATTGGGCCAAAAACGATATATAGCACGATATCTCAAAAAATTATGACGGATTCGGATGAAACTTAGTGGACAGGTTGGGTGTGTGACCATGACGAATTGTTTCGATTTTGGTGAACATCCGAATCCGGATCTGGAAAGGAGAATTATGTAAATTTTAATGTGATTCTTCACCATTGAGAGATAGTACTGAATAGCATGATATTTCAAAAATGTATTGGGCCCGATATGTTCTCGTGGATCAGGCATTACGTGGTGGAGGTATGCACTTTACCGAGTGGCCAAGTTTTTCCCTGTGTTGTTGTCACATCTCGTGTCTTTTTTTTTTAATCAAGACAGGATCTCGCGAATCAACCTCGATAGGTTCATCTATAGGAGTTCATGCAGGCAATTGAAGTGTGTGTGTGTGTGTGTGTGTGTGTGTGTGTGTGTGTGTGTGTGTGTGTGTGTGTGTGTGTGTGTGTGTGTTCCTGTTGTTGACTGCTATCTTCACACAGAGGTGCGTTAAATAATAATATATTCGTACACCCCAACGGTCGTACACGGATATTACGGGATAGGTTTAGGGGTTTAGATGGTAAGACTTCGTTCATGACCCACTTCTCAGTTGGTCTATGTAAAAAGGTCTCCTTTGCATTCCTGATCAGACGATACAGTTTTTACACTTCATAGTGTGCTGTGTGTGCTTCAGACCATCAGATGGTATAATTTGCATCTGCACATTCAGCACTTAGAATTCTTTAAACAGTTTATCAAGCTAATTGTCAAAACTTGTGTTATCCTTTTCTCATCGCTGTGGTTTATTAACAACTTTAAAATACTATCCTAAATGTTGGAACTAGATGTTGGGACTCCCATGTGGATGGGCCGGAAATAGATATATATATATTTTTTTGTATACCTTGGTCGAGGCTTGTATGAGAGCTAACACACAACTCACAGCAAGGAGGCATGAGACGAGGGGCGGGAGTGGAAGGGACAAAACAGTGGGGAACAGACACATTAGGTGAACTGTGGAAGGGAGAGGGATGGGGATGGGACGGGGAACATGGCGAAGAGAAGATGGACATTACAGGGACTTTCAGGAAGGAAAGCAGGTGAATTGAAGGAAGTGGGCTTGGGTGGATTATCGGGGGTAGAATAGATCGAGGATTTGGATGGGGGAAGATAAGAGGTGGTGGTGAACAGCTGTTTTGAAAGCCTGGAGGGAAGAATGGGAAAGAATAGGGTGAGGAAGTTTATTCCAAAGGCGGGAAAAAAGAGGAATGAAAGAGTGAAGATGAGCAGGGATTCGTGATTTTGGTAGTTTTACCAGAAGGGGGTTGTTGGCGGACCTTGAGCGCCCTGTGGAAATGTGGTGGGGACAAATCGCAGAGAGAGCAGGGGGGGCAAGGCTGGAGAGGAGTCTGTAGAAGACAGAAAGACCACCGACCAACCTGCGGTGATTGAGTGAGAGGCCCAAAGACTCAGCTTCATTGCGGGAGATGCCGATGATCTTAAATGCCCTGGTTTCGACAACGTGAAGCCGAGAAAGGTGGGACGCAGGAGCACCAGCCCAGAGAGGAGAGCAGTACTCCATCTGGCTACGGACAAAAGCTTTGTAATTGGTCAGGAGCTCAAGAGGGCCGAGGAAGGACTTTGCACGATGGAGGATTCCCAGTCGGCGACTGGCTTTTGAGGTGAGGTTGGAAATGTGACTTTCCCAGGAAAGGTCATGGCAGATAGTGAGACCCAGAAGCTTGAAAGAAAAGATTTCTTCCAGAGGATTGTTGAGAAAGTGGATGGGGGGGTTTTCTAAACGGTCCTTTCGAAGAGACATAGTGAGAGTGTGAGATTTGTCTGGATTGAAAGACATGTTCCACGTGTTGGACCAGTTTGTGATTTTATCCAGATCTGCAGTGAGCGAAGAAGCTGCTGCTTGCCGGTCTGAGGGATGACAGATGGTACGGCAGAGGGTGGAGTCGTCGGCAAAGAGAACTAGAGGATTTTCCAGAGAGTCCGAGAGATCATTGATGAAAGCCAGAAAAAGAACAGGGCCCAGAAAGCTACCTTGAGGAACTCCAGCCTGCACAGGAAGAGGGGATGAAAGAACTCCATTTAGGGCCACACGTTGACTGCGACAGGAGAGGAAGTCTGTGAGCCATGAGTGGAGATGGCCTTGAATACCATGGGAAGAGAGTTTGGTGAGTAGTGCAGGATGCCAGACTGTGTCAAAAGCATGTGATATGTCCAGGGATACGGCTCGGATTTCCTGTCTGGCATTGAGGACCTCCATCCATTGATGGGAGAGCAGAAGCAGCATATCCAGGGTAGAGTGACCTTGTCTGAAACCAAATTGATGATTGGAAATCAAGCCATTGGAGAAGAGGAAGGATTTCATGTCTGAAGCGATGATGGATTCCATAACCTTGCTGATGATTGGTAGAAGGCTGATTGGTCTGTAGTTACAGGGCTCTGTTTTTGCACCTTTTTATGCAGGGCAGTGATGTTAGCAGATTTCCAAGCAGATGGCAGATGACCTTGGGCAAATGAGAGGGTGAATAGAACTGAGAGAGGGTGAGCAAGAGCAGAAGAGCAGGCTTTGAGGACACGTGGACTGATGCCGTCTGGACCGGTTGCAGAATCTGACTCGAGGTTTGAAAGCAAGCTCTCCACCTTGTCAGAAGAAAAAGATACAGAGTCCAGGGACAGTTGGGTGTGACTGGGTAAAGTGGGTAGAGATAGTGATGGGTTTAGGACACAAGATTTAGCTGCAAACACCGAGTTTAGACATTCAGCTTTATCACGTGTGGAATCAGCAGTGCGGCCATTTGAGGTAAGGGAGGGGATGGAGGGGGAACATACACCAGAAACAGATTTGATTAAACGCCACCAGGATTTTGAGGAGGGAGAGAGGTTTGAGAGTTCAGACTTGAGATGAGAAAGATGTTGTTTTCTGGCTCTCCTGAGGGTAGATACACACTTGTTCCGAGCTTTGTGGAAAGAATTGAGATTGCCCTCAGTTGGGTTTGCTTTCCATGAGGAAAAGGCAAGTTGTTTCAGGACAACTGCCTCGCCACAAGCTTCAGTAAACCAAGGGCGGGAGGAAGGGAAGGACAACTGAACACAAGAGGGGATAAATCTGTGCATGAGGGAGAGCAAGTTTCTTTGAAAGAATTCCCAGGATGAGTTGATGTTTGAGAAAGTAGTGATAGGAGACCAGTCTGTAAGTTTGATGGCTGCTCGGAGACCCTGCCAGTCGGCTTGAGTGAAATGCCAGACTCGACGGTGGTGAGGTGGTTCTCTGATAACAGCCAGAGAGATGTCCACTTTAACAAGGACGTGGTCAGAAGAACCAATTGGAGCGAAGGAAGAGCAGTAGATTGGGAGCGATCCAAGTCATACAATTATTTATTTATATATACATATATATTAACGTGGTGCATCATTCCTCGTTATTTTTTTTTATTCGTTTTATTCTAAAAATATGGTGAATACAACGTACTGCGATGTTTGTAATCACGAATATAAATATTATAAAAAACACCTTCAAACCAACAAACACATTTAATCTATTTTATCAAATATCTCCTCTTGAGTTGAAAACAAAACATTGTGATTTCTGCTCAAAGGATGTTTTGAAGAGTAGTTATAAGAAGCACCTTCAATCACAAAAACACAAGAAGAATGAGTTTAAAGTAAAGGGAGACTATTATATTGAAAACACTGATGGGGCATTTGAAGGGCATATAAAAATAAGGATTTTTCAATGTGGAGAACCCGGTCCATCATCAATAGCTGAATCAATTGAAATAGTGAAACCTGATGTTGAAAAAGTTATTAAAAATACATTAATAGAAATGAAAACTATAAAGTTTTATATGGGAGTGAAAATGAATATGAAAAGACAAGATGAAGAACAAACTCCTTATGTGAGAACAGATCTTCATTTTATAACATCATTTCAAGATTTTCTGAATTGTGGGGTTTATGAAGAACTATCAAGACAAGAGGAGGATGTTGATAATACAGTGGTAGGAAGTGGATTTAATATTTTAAAAAATCATCTTTTTAGACATACACATTCTAAAATCAGACCCTCTTAAATTGAATTACCAAAATAAATAAAACTAAAGAAGGCAGTTGTTAATATTAAGAACAATGATAATAAATGTTTTCTCTGGTTTGTTCTTGCTCACTTCCATCCACCAAATTGTAATTCAGAAAGAGTAAAACAATATATGAAATATGAGAATACCTTGGACATTAAAGATTTTAAATTCCCAATTCCACGAACAGATATTCCTAAATTTGAGAAAAAGAATAATCTTTCTATTAATGTATATGGATTAACTAGAGAGAATAAAGTTCAGGTATTAAAGATTTCAAACAACTATAAAAATGAAGAAACACACATTGATCTTTTATAGTTTAGTGTTGGAAAGAATTCACATTATACAGACATCACTAATTTATCAAGATTAATCTCTTCTCAGGTATTCAGAACAGCAAACAAAATATATCCTTGTAAGCGATGTCTTAATTCATTTCATACAAAAGAACGATTAGAACAACATTCAAAATATTGTAGTAATCATAAATCAGCTGTAATTACAATGCCTAAACCTGGTTAAAAGGTTTCTTTTGAAGATTATAATAAATCTATCATGCACCCATTTGTGATATATGCTGATTTTGAATGTATCCTTAAAAAGATAAATACAGTAATCCTCCGTTTCTCGCGGGGGTTACGTTCCAAACCTTCCCGCGCTAAGTGAAAATCCGCGATGAATGGTTCCTCCCCAAAAATCGATTCGTCTGGTCTGGTCGGTTTGGGTTTGAGGTGCCTGAGATCGACTACTCTGGTCTGGTCGGTTTGGCAGTGATTGGGTTTGAGGTGCCGGATATCGACGAGTCTGGTCTGGTCGGTTTTGAGGTGCTGGGTATGAGCAGTGCTCGTCCAACGGCAGCAAAGCTTTTTCCTTCCCGAAGCAAATATCGAGCACCTTTACCTTAACCTTCTCCTGGAGCATCCCAGGACCGTCCTCTGGTGCTTCGGTTCCTTGCCAGAAGCCTTAGAAGGTGCAGGGCATTTGGGCGGCATCGTGGGGCTTGGAGAAAAAAACGTAGAAAATATTCGTAGTTCACAAGCGAAACTTTGTCTCGTGCGTTGTGTGACTGGTCGAGCACCAACGTGTTATAATTTATTGCTTAAATAAATTATATTTTATATATTATCACCGCGATGAACCGGGGGCGCGATAGGTGAACCGTGATGAAGCGGGGCTTGACTACACTGCTTCTCCTAATCCAAAATAATCATATACAAATAAATATCAAAAACCTATTCCTTGTGGTTTCTGTTATTATATCAAATCATCTGTTGGAGAAAAGTAAAATAAACTTGAACATGATAGTGGGAAAAAAGCTTCACAGGAGTTTGTAAAACGATTAGAAAAGGATTATATACGACTAACTAAATTAATGAAAGAAACAAATTAACCGAAGAATAAAAATTAGAATTTAGAAAGAACAATATCTGTTATATTTGTGAGGAGGAAATTGAGGGAGAGGTCAAAGTTAGGGATCATTGTCATCTTACTGGTAAATATTGAGGTCCCGCTCATTCCTGTTGTAATCTTAATTATAAATTTCCTTCTTTTATTCCAGTCTTTCTTCACAACAGTGCCAACTATGATACACATCTATTTATAAATTAACTTTCAAAAACACCAGGGAATATTTCTGCCATAACAAACACAAGTAAAAAGTATATTTCATTTACAAAAATGATATTCACAAAACCTTTAACTCTTATTAGGTTTCTAGATTCTTACAAGTTTATGAGAACACCACACGCATCAAATCTAAGCTCCTCGGCGTCTTTTCCAAATCTTAATTCATTCTTTCCAAAGAGGAAATTCTAACTAAAGAGGAAATTCAGATTAAAGAGGAAATTCTAATTACTGAGGAAATTAATAAAGAAATTCTAACTGAAGATGAAATTCAAACTATAAAGAAAATTCAAACGATGAATGAAATTCTTACGAAAGAGGAAATTCTGATTAAAGAGGGAATTCTAACTCGAGAGGAAATTCAAACAAGGAATGAAATTCAAAGTAAAGAGAAAATTCTTACAAGTAAGGGAATTTATCCTTAGGATTATATGGATTCATTTATGAGATTTAAAGAAACACAACTTCCTTCAAAAGAAAGTTTCTATAATAACCTTTATGAAGAAGAGATAAGTGATAAGGAATATAAACACGCACAAGAAATTTGGAAAAGATTTAAGATAAAGAACCTTGGAGAATATCATGATTTGTATCTAAAAACATGTTTTATTGTTTGCTGATGTATTTGAAGCTGTTGGATCACTCTGTCATCATAAATATTGTTATGGATTAGATCCTGCCCACGATTTCACAGCTCCTGGTTTAGCTTGGAGTGCAATGTTGAAAATGACAAAACAAGATATAGATTTAATGAGTGATGGAGATATGCTTTTGATGATTGAGAAGTCTAAGAGAGGTGGAATATCACATGTTCAAAAAGATATGCGAAAGCAAACAATAAATATCTTCCAAATTATGATAGTGAAAAAGATAGTAATTATTTGATGTATTTTGATGCTAATAATTTGTATGGATGGGCAATGCCTCAATCTCTGCCTAATGGTAAATTAGAGTGGGTGGAAGAAAAGGATTATGAAAAGGTTTTGATGAATATTGTTATTTCTTCTCAAGAGGAATTGAATGAGGAAGAAGAAGGTTATTATTTTGAAGTTGATTTGAGGTACCCGAGTGATCTTCATAATAAGCATAAAGATGTTCCTTTTGCATGTGAGAAAGAAACCCCAAAGAAAGAATGGTTAAGTGATAATCATAAAAGTTTTAATATTAAAGGCAAATCAACAGAAAAGTTATGAACGACATTCTATGATAAAGAGGGATATGTTTTGCATCAGAGAAGCTGAAAACAGTTTTTGAGAGAAGGATTGAGAGTAGCTAAAATTCATAGAGTTTTAAAATATAAACAAAGTCCTTGGATGAAAAAGTATATTAAATTCAATACAGATATGAGAACAAATACAAAAGTAAAATTTGAAGGGAAATTCTATAAATTGATGAATAATGCTGTCTTTGGAAAGACAATGGAGAATGATAGAAACAGGCAAAACCTTAGATTTGCAACATCTTGGAAAGAAGCTTCTAGATTGATAAATGAGCAAGTTTTGAGAGAGAAGAGGTTTTTTTCAGAGAACTTTTCTGCTATTCATCTGGAAAAGAAAAGTATTGTAATGGATAAACCCATTTATATTGAAACAGCAGTTCTTGATTTATCAAAGATATTGATGTGTGATTATTTGTATAATGACTTAAAGAAAGAGGATGGTGAAAATGTTTCACTGTTGTACATGGACACTGATAGTTTTATTCTAGATATAAAAACTGATGATGTTTATAAAGATATGAAGAAAAATATTGGAGTATATGATACAAGTAATTTTAGTAAGAAGAGCGAGTTCTTTTCAGAAAAGAATGAAAAGGTTATTGGTAAGTTTAAGGACGAGTTGGGTGAAAAAGTAATGAGTGAGTTTATTGGATTGAGAGCAAAGGCATATGCTTATAAGTATGGTGATCAGATTGATAAGAGGTTAAAGGGAATAAAGAAATCAATAATTTTAGAAAGTATTATAATTGTTTGATGAATAAGAAAGAAGAATATAGAAAAATGAATACAATAAGACATTATAAATACAAGATGTATAGTGAAGAAGTAAATAAAAAGGCATTAGGAGCCTTTGATGATAAGAGATTTATTTTAGAAAATGGAATAGATTGTGTTCCATATGGATATTGTATGATAGAGTGTATAGAATAGATTGTGTTTTAACGATGGGAAGATGGGTTCGGGTTTTTAAGGCTACCGGCACCTTTTTCACAATATATAAATGGTCGAACCAAGTATTAATCAAACTAAAGAGTGGAGAAAATCTCAGTCTTGGTATATAAATGGAAAACATAATGAATGTGAAAAATATCAAATAAGTCTTATTGAAAAAATAACTAAAACAAAGGTAAAAAAAACAAATAAGCGAATAAATTTTATGACTAGTAAGTTGGAGGATGTAAAGAAAAAAAAATTAATATCCTTGAATGGACTGAAAACTTTGATGGTTATCACTTGAACAATGGAAAAATAATTTACTACAATCTCAAAATGATATGCAACTCACGAGGTAGTCAGACGAGATCAATGAGAGAAGTATATCATTTCATAATGACACAAAAGGGGTATCTTGAAAAATATAAAGATTCAAATGTTTTACTTTTAAATATTTTAGATGGGGATTATTGTGCAAAGAAAATTAAACTATTGAAGCAATTTGAAGAATGAACAAATCTTTATAGGTTCAATGAGTGAGCTAAACAATATGTATTGGTTGTTTGAAAAAAAGTGCTCCTCGGCTAAAAGGGGAGGCTATTAAAATCTCCATTCACTGACATGTTTTAGATATTTCAACAGCAGAGAATTCAACAGGTTGGGATAAAAAGGGGGTTTATTTTGAGGGAAAAAATATGAATCGCTGAGAATCCCCCATTCATTAACATGGGGGAAAGTGAGCCAGAATCAGTATACTCACCCAACTCAGGTACCATGGAAATACCCATCATGATACTGTGCAATGTTAACCCCAAGAAGGCATTCCTACAACAATATTATGCATCACTTTTAACACATCTATGTCATTCTCAGACATCATCACAAACATTAAAAAAACAAACAAAGCACACCCAGGCTGAACACACGTAGTAATCAGAGAGCATCTGCAATCCACTTTGTAAATTTTTCCAAAAGTGATTTTTCACTTTTATTTCAGAGTTGACATGTTATTGAACAGATTGAGCTTGTTCCCCCTCAAAAAAAATTCTTTTTTTGGTAAAGTGATGACATCACCAAAAAATTCACCTGAAATTGAATGGACAATTTACAATTATCTTTGTGACAAAAGTGAGAATACGATATTTGTCGGTTGCGAAGCTATGCCTTTTGGAGCCAGGGAAGAGCTGCTTTTTTTCGATGCACATTGAAAATGTGCCAACCAAAAGAGCATTGCCTTGGTGAGGTCATCTTGATGTCAAACAAATTTGTTCCATTATGATTATAATATTGTTGTTTTCCTAAGTTATTGAGGAGGGCATGGAAATCACAGGACCTCCGCTTTAGTTCGTCCCCTGACATTTACGTAAATCAAGTGTCATAGTCTAACTTACTGAATGCGACAGCTCAATGCAAAGGGTTCACCATAATCTTTAATCAAAGTCCTCTTCAAGATCCAAGGGTTCTTCTTTCTTTGCACAATATTCTCCGCAACCACAAACATAGGGGCACACAAGACCACTTTTCTGGCTAACAACAGGAATTATTCTGACAAGTCTTATAGTTACAATTTCGAAGTTGCAAGACAGCTTCACGAGCATGATTGGTGGGCGTGACGTGAGACGCATGGAGAGGAAGAGGGCGTAGGAGGCGATTAATTGAGGGCCTCAGAGGATCTCGCTTTTGCTCCTGGCATGACAAAGGCTGCACAATTCTCGTATTCGTGCTGTGAATTTGCAGCCTGCTGGGCAAGGCACTGGCCGTTGGCTGTCCAACTCAGAGATCGCGTCGTCGTGTGGATCATTGTTGTGAACAGACTGTGTGTGGGAGAGGAACGTCGGCATATTCGCTCTGCAGAATAAACTACAGCGCCGTTCGTGAGCCATGACATCGAGTGTCATCTCCACACTGCCTGATGAAGGGCTTGGCACCATTTTGTTAGGCGTGTCTCAGAACCGCCTCGATTCCACGTTCCATAAAGACCATCGGGACCAGGCGAAGTGCCGAAGCAAAGGAGGGATTTTTCTTTGGTTCATTTTTCCCTTGTCTGTGTTTAAGTCCGTGTGGAGGCGCCTCAATTGGAATTAGGTTGAGGTTACCTCACGTTTTCTTTCATTATTATAATTTGAATTGTTGTCATTGTACACATTTGATTATTGTTATTAAATTATTATTTACTTAATTCAATTTGCTTGTGTCCATGTATTTGTGCCATTCTGGTACATCACTTAACTGTTTCCCCATGCGCGCATTAATCTCCGAGTCTCGACTGCAGGTCTCCAAGGGAGATGTTTGGCCATCTGTCCAGGTAGGGGTGAAAAAAACCCTGGATGCAACAACAGCAAACACCTCAGTATCTACTGAAAAGACATCAAGCTTGGTCGTAGGATCTTTATCCATAATGTCGACAACATGCGATAGCAACAGCTGATCTCTTTCTTCGAGTGAGTGCTCACCTGCTCGCATTTCTGGAAGACTCACAATCTTAGAAATAGAAAGGTTGGTCTCCATCTGAGTATGATACGCCACGAGAACCTCAGCTGCTCCTTTGAAATGGTTTATTCTTTCATCCTCAGATAAACCATATTTATACAGCGCCTTCAGAAAGTATTCACACCCCTCCAATTTTTTCACATTTTGTTGTGTTCCAGCCTGAATTTAAAATAGATTAAAAAAAAAAATTCTTGTCACTGATCGACACAAAATACTTCATAATGACAAAGTGAAAACATGTTTTTAGAAATTTTTACAAATGAAATAAAAATGAAAAGCTGAAATATCTTGTGTCAATAAGTATTCAACCACCTGAGTCAATATTTTGTAGAAGCGCCTTTGGCAGGATGACAGCTTCGAGTCTTCTTGGGTATGTCTGCATCACCTTTGCACATCTCGATTTGGGGATTTTCTCCCATTCTTCCTTGCAAATTTTCTCAAGTTTTGTCAAGATGGATGGGGAGTATCGGTGAACAGGAATCTTCAAGGCTTTCCGCAGATTCTCAAAGGGATTCAAGTCTGGGCTTTGGCTGGGCCACTCAAGGACTTTCACATTCTTGTTCTGAAGCCATTCCAGTGTTGCTTTGGCTGTATGCTTGGGGTCATTGTCCTGTTGGAACGTTAACCTTCGCTGCAGTCTAATGACTTTTGCATGCCTCAATAATTCGTGGGTATTTGGTTCCATTCATTGTTCCCTCTATCTTTACAAGTCTCTCAGTCCCTGCCACTGAAAAGCATCCCCATAGCATGATGCTGCCACCACCATGCTTCACTGTCGGGATGATGTAAGATTGGTGATGAGCTTTGCTCGGTTTCTGCCAGATGCAGCGCTTTGCATTCAGGCCAAAGTGTTCAATTTTATCTCATCAGACCACAGAATCTTTTCCCTCATACTCTCAGAGTATTTCACGTGCCTTTTTGCAAACTCCAGGTGTGTTGTCATGTGCCTTTTTCTCAGGAGTGGCTTCCATCTTGCTACTCTCCCACAAAGCCTAGAATTGTGAAATGCTTCAGACTGTTGTCCTTCTGGCAGGTTCTCCCATCTCAGCCAAGGAAGTCTGTAGTTCTGTCAGAATGGTCATTGGGTTTGGGGTTACCTCCCTAACCAATGTCTTTCTTGCCCCGTTGCTCAGTTTCGTCAGACGGCCAGCTCTAGAAAGAGTCTGCGTATTTCCATATTCCTTCCATTTCCTAATGATGGAGCTCATTTTGCTTTTGGGAACTTTCAACACTCTAGAAATTGTTTTATACCCTTCCCCAGATCTATGCCTCCTCATAATTATATCATGGAGTTCTACAGACAGTTCCTTGGACTTCATGGTGGGGTTTCTACTCTGACATGCACTGTTAACTATGGGGCCTTGTATCGAAAGGTGCGTTTCTTTTTAAATCATGTCAAATCAATTGAATTGGCCACAGGTGGACTCCAATCAAGTTAGACATCTCAAGGATGATTAAAGGAAAATGGATGCATTTGAACTCAATTTGGTGCATCACAGTAAAGGGGTTGAATACCTATTGACACAAGACATTTCAGCTTTTCATTTTTGATTAATTTGTAATGATTTCTAAAAACACTTTTTCACTTTGTCATTGTGGGGTATTTTGTTTAGATCGTGACAAAAAAAACAACTTAAATTTAATCCATTTTAAATACAGGCGGTAACACAACAAAATGTGGAAAAAAAATTTGAGGGGTGTGAATAGTTTCTGAAGACAATGTATGCTCAAGAAAGTCTTTGATGCTCTTAAATTACATGTCATCATTTTCATGACAATGAATCGAATTTGTTTTAATTGTTCTCTTCTCTCGCGTTGCCTCCTCAAGCAAGTCTGACAAATACTGATCGAAGAGTCATCTGACTTATTGTATGCATACCTCATGCTTGCCACAGTGTCAACAAACTTCTCAGCAAAATGCCTTGCATTTGTCATGTCAGGTGTCTTGATATTGCTAACTATGCACAAGGCATCCATCAGCTGGACACATCTATTCGAGTGCTATTCTCTTTCACTTCAGCAACATCACTGGGGAGCAACAATTCCATGATTGACGCATACATTAAAATTAGATAGATGGAGGTGTAATGTTGAATTCATATTGACCAATTGCCTTGTGGAGATCGACTTCTGGTCATCTTGCAAACAATTTTCTTTCTTTTTTTATCTTTCAATTCTATATATTACTAAAACTCTCATCTTGTATAAATGTATGTATGTATGCATGCATGTTCCCGAAATACAGCCAAAATGGAACACCATAGCACAAATATTTACGGCCACCTTACTCACCATTCTCCTCCAGTGTGCAGTATTAAGTTTCGCTCAAATCTGGCAACAAAAGCATTATTAAAAAATCAATTCCTGATTCAGTCACGTACTCTTTGGGAGTATTTGATCAATGCAAACAACCTCAGCGGTATAGTTCGCTGGAGCTATTTTTTTTTTTTTTGAAATTATTTTTTCATCAACCGCTGTCAAAACTGGAACCCAACGGGTTCACAGGTCATCTCCTAGTTACTAATTTAACTATTTACATTTGGCAAATGCACCCACATCTTTGAAAAAAATGATTTGTTCATTTTCTGTGGTGCCCGAATTTGTTTGCAGCTTTCTTCCCCAAATCATCATGATTAAAGAACATCATGTTTTATTGCATCTGAGGGAACACCAAAAATTTGAATTGCACTTAATTGTGATATTACAATTTCACTGTTATTTAATTGCATTTCAGACCCGATGTTCAATCGCTTTATTCTTCCATCTGATAGTTTAACCTTTCAAAAAAGTACAATTTCTAATACTTGATATTTCATTACTTTGGAAAATGACCTGTTTTGTCTCTTCAAACATCAGCAGAGCCACACCATCATTCCCTATGCCTACACCACCCCAACCCTTCACCTCCCATTTTACTCCCTTAATGAGTAAATAGCCTATGAATTAAACCTGGTTATCATTATGCTTTCTTATCCACAATCAGGTGCTGGAACTGGGCTTTGGACCAGGTATTGGCCTGAAAAACGCCCTCACAAAACTTGGACCTCATGGCCGTTTATATGGAGTTGACCCATCAGAATACATGCATTCTGTGGCCAGCCGACGTCTTGCATCCGGAATCCAGGTACAAGAGGTGTTCACAATGTTCTTGGAATGGTGGATTCATTCGCACCGTTATAACGGGTGATTTCTCATAAATGTGCCTATATGCATGTTATATGGCTTAATGCGATTAGTTTCATTCATGTGATATTGTTTAGTGCTCCATCATGCAATTATGGATCTCACTAAAATTGAGTATTGAGGTCTCATCAAAGTTTTGTGCATACAAGGTGCCAGCTCCAAGGAATGCTGCAACCGGAGATGACAACCGTCCGGAGTATCAAATAATGTGTGAATACATCTCTCTGGACGTTTATAAGCATGACAGCTGAAATGGGATACATTCGAGAATCTCTTCACCTGAGCCTACTTCAAAATTTTAAAATGCAGAATTGACCATAGCAGCAGTTCCGACGGCTAAAAAAACAACAAAGTGTTAATTTGTCCAATTTGGGCATTGTTTGACAATCCGGATAGGTTTTTAAGTTTTGAAATTCAGCTCAGGTAATGAGATTCTTGAGGTTATTGCATGTGTGGAAACTAAATAAAGCCACAAACACTCGGAGATGCCTGGAATGTCAAACGATGTCCAAATTGGATAAATGCACACTTTTTTTTTACAGTTAGAACAACTGCTGAGGCCATTAATTATCTTCAAAAAGGGTGTTTTTTTTAAAATCATGCACACCCATGGAGTTCCCCAAGTATGCATGCAAAGTTTGGGGCTGCAAGGCTTCATGGTTTTGGAATTATGGATGAGACTGACTTATTGACAGATTGATGGACTGACACACTGACATTTATGATGAAGTTGCAAATACAACCCGGGGGAGAGTGAAGTAGAGGAGGGGAGAGGAGAGGATGGAGGGAGGGGATAGGAGAGGAGAGGATGGAGGGAGGGGAGAGGTGAGGGAGGGGAGAGGAGAGGAGAGGAGAGGGTGGAGGGAGAGGAGAGGGTGGAGGGAGAGGAGAGGGTGGAGGGAGTGGAGAGGACGGACAGAGGGAGTGGAGAGGACAGACAGAGGGAGTGGAGCGAGAGGACGGACACCGGGAGTGGAGCGAGAGGACGGACAGAGGGAGTGGAGGGAGAGGACGGACAGAGGGAGTGGAGGGAGAGGTCGGACAGACGGAGTGGAGGGAGAGGACGGACAGAGGGAGTGGAGGGAGAGGACGGACAGAGGGAGTGGAGGGAGGGGACGCACAGAGGGAGTGGAGCGAGAGGACGGACAGAGGGAGTGGAGGGAGAGGACGGACAGAGGGAGTGGAGGGAGAGGACGGACAGAGGGAGTGGAGGGAGAGGACGGACAGAGGGAGTGGAGGGAGAGGACGGACAGAGGGAGTGGAGGGAGAGGACGGACAGAGGGAGGGGAGGGAGAGGAGGGACAGAGGGAGTGGAGAGGAGAGGACGGACAGAGGGAGTGGAGGGAGAGGACGGACAGAGGGAGTGGAGAGCAGAGGACGGACAGAGGGAGTGGAGAGCAGAGGACGGACAGAGGGAGTGGAGAGCAGAGGACGGACAGAGGGAGTGGAGAGCAGAGGACGGACAGAGGGAGTGGAGAGCAGAGGACGGACAGAGGGAGTGGAGAGCAGAGGACGGACAGAGGGAGTGGAGAGCAGAGGACGGACAGAGGGAGTGGAGAGCAGAGGACGGACAGAGGGAGTGGAGAGCAGAGGACGGACAGAGGGAGTGGAGAGCAGAGGACGGACAGAGGGAGTGGAGAGCAGAGGACGGACAGAGGGAGTGGAGAGCAGAGGACGGACAGAGGGAGTGGAGAGCAGAGGACGGACAGAGGGAGTGGAGAGCAGAGGACGGACAGAGGGAGTGGAGAGCAGAGGACGGACAGAGGGAGTGGAGAGCAGAGGACGGACAGAGGGAGTGGAGAGCAGAGGACGGACAGAGGGAGTGGAGAGCAGAGGACGGACAGAGGGAGTGGAGAGCAGAGGACGGACAGAGGGAGTGGAGAGCAGAGAGGACGGACAGAGGGAGTGGAGAGCAGAGGACGGACAGAGGGAGTGGAGAGCAGAGGGACGGACAGAGGGAGTGGAGAGCAGAGGACGGACAGAGGGAGTGGAGAGCAGAGGACGGACAGAGGGAGTGGAGACCAGAGGACGGACAGAGGGAGTGGAGAGCAGAGGCCGGACAGAGGGAGTGGAGAGCAGAGGACGGACAGAGGGAGTGGAGAGCAGAGGACGGACAGAGGGAGTGGAGAGCAGAGGACGGACAGAGGGAGTGGAGAGCAGAGGACGGACAGAGGGAGTGGAGAGCAGAGGACGGACAGAGGGAGTGGAGAGGAGAGGACGGACAGAGGGAGTGGAGAGCAGAGGACGGACAGAGGGAGTGGAGAGCAGAGGACGGACAGAGGGAGTGGAGAGCAGAGGACGGACAGAGGGAGTGGAGAGCAGAGGACGGACAGAGGGAGTGGAGAGCAGAGGACGGACAGAGGGAGTGGAGAGCAGAGGACGGACAGAGGGAGTGGAGAGCAGAGGACGGACAGAGGGAGTGGAGAGCAGAGGACGGACAGAGGGAGTGGAGAGCAGAGGACGGACAGAGGGAGTGGAGAGCAGAGGACGGACAGAGGGAGTGGAGAGCAGAGGACGGACAGAGGGAGTGGAGAGCAGAGGACGGACAGAGGGAGTGGAGAGCAGAGGACGGACAGAGGGAGTGGAGAGCAGAGGACGGACAGAGGGAGTGGAGAGCAGAGGACGGACAGAGGGAGTGGAGACCAGAGGACGGACAGAGGGAGTGGAGAGCAGAGGACGGACAGAGGCAGTGGAGAGCAGAGGACGGACAGAGGGAGTGGAGAGCAGAGGACGGACAGAGGGAGTGGAGAGCAGAGGACGGACAGAGGGAGTGGAGAGCAGAGGACGGACAGAGGGAGTGGAGAGCAGAGGACGGACAGAGGGAGTGGAGAGCAGAGGACGGACAGAGGGAGTGGAGAGCAGAGGACGGACAGAGGGAGTGGAGAGCAGAGGACGGACAGAGGGAGTGGAGAGCAGAGGACGGACAGAGGGAGTGGAGAGCAGAGGACGGACAGAGGGAGTGGAGAGCAGAGGACGGACAGAGGGAGTGGAGAGCAGAGGACGGACAGAGGGAGTGGAGAGCAGAGGACGGACAGAGGGAGTGGAGAGCAGAGGACGGACAGAGGGAGTGGAGAGCAGAGGACGGACAGAGGGAGTGGAGAGCAGAGGACGGACAGAGGGAGTGGAGAGCAGAGGACGGACAGAGGGAGTGGAGAGCAGAGGACGGACAGAGGGAGTGGAGAGCAGAGGACGGACAGAGGGAGTGGAGAGCAGAGGACGGACAGAGGGAGTGGAGAGCAGAGGACGGACAGAGGGAGTGGAGAGCAGAGGACGGACAGAGGGAGTGGAGAGCAGAGGACGGACAGAGGGAGTGGAGAGCAGAGGACGGACAGAGGGAGTGGAGAGCAGAGGACGGACAGAGGGAGTGGAGAGCAGAGGACGGACAGAGGGAGTGGAGAGCAGAGGACGGACAGAGGGAGTGGAGAGCAGAGGACGGACAGAGGGAGTGGAGAGCAGAGGACGGACAGAGGGAGTGGAGAGCAGAGGACGGACAGAGGGAGTGGAGAGCAGAGGACGGACAGAGGGAGTGGAGAGCAGAGGACGGACAGAGGGAGTGGAGAGCAGAGGACGGACAGAGGGAGTGGAGAGCAGAGGACGGACAGAGGGAGTGGAGAGCAGAGGACGGACAGAGGGAGTGGAGAGCAGAGGACGGACAGAGGGAGTGGAGAGCAGAGGACGGACAGAGGGAGTGGAGAGCAGAGGACGGACAGAGGAAGTGGAGAGCAGAGGACGGACAGAGGGAGTGGAGAGCAGAGGACGGACAGAGGGAGTGGAGAGCAGAGGACGGACAGAGGGAGTGGAGAGCAGAGGACGGACAGAGGGAGTGGAGAGCAGAGGACGGACAGAGGGAGTGGAGAGCAGAGGACGGACAGAGGGAGTGGAGAGCAGAGGGCGGACAGAGGGAGTGGAGAGCAGAGGACGGACAGAGGGAGTGGAGAGCAGAGGACGGACAGAGGGAGTGGAGAGCAGAGGACGGACAGAGGGAGTGGAGAGCAGAGGACGGACAGAGGGAGTGGAGAGCAGAGGACGGACAGAGGGAGTGGAGAGCAGAGGACGGACAGAGGGAGTGGAGAGCAGAGGACGGACAGAGGGAGTGGAGAGCAGAGGACGGACAGAGGGAGTGGAGAGCAGAGGACGGACAGAGGGAGTGGAGAGCAGAGGACGGACAGAGGGAGTGGAGAGCAGAGGACGGACAGAGGGAGTGGAGAGCAGAGGACGGACAGAGGGAGTGGAGAGCAGAGGACGGACAGAGGGAGTGGAGAGCAGAGGACGGACAGAGGGAGTGGAGAGCAGAGGACGGACAGAGGGAGTGGAGAGCAGAGGACGGACAGAGGGAGTGGAGAGCAGAGGACGGACAGAGGGAGTGGAGAGCAGAGGGCGGACAGAGGGAGTGGAGAGCAGAGGACGGGCAGAGGGGGGGGAGAGCGGAGGACGGGCAGAGGGAGTGGAGCGCAGAGGACGGACAGAGGGAGTGGAGAGCAGAGGACGGACAGAGGGAGTGGAGAGCAGAGGACGGACAGAGGGAGTGGAGAGCAGAGGACGGACAGAGGGAGTGGAGAGCAGAGGACGGACAGAGGGAGTGGAGAGCAGAGGACGGACAGAGGGAGTGGAGAGCAGAGGACGGACAGAGGGAGTGGAGAGCAGAGGACGGACAGAGGGAGTGGAGAGCAGAGGACGGACAGAGGGAGTGGAGAGCAGAGGACGGACAGAGGGAGTGGAGAGCAGAGGACGGACAGAGGGAGTGGAGAGCAGAGGACGGACAGAGGGAGTGGAGAGCAGAGGACGGACAGAGGGAGTGGAGAGCAGAGGACGGACAGAGGGAGTGGAGAGCAGAGGACGGACAGAGGGAGTGGAGAGCAGAGGACGGACAGAGGGAGTGGAGAGCAGAGGACGGACAGAGGGAGTGGAGAGCAGAGGACGGACAGAGGGAGTGGAGAGCAGAGGACGGACAGAGGGAGTGGAGAGCAGAGGACGGACAGAGGGAGTGGAGAGCAGAGGACGGACAGAGGGAGTGGAGAGCAGAGGACGGACAGAGGGAGTGGAGAGCAGAGGACGGACAGAGGGAGGGGAGAGCAGAGGACGGACAGAGGGAGGGGAGAGCAGAGGACGGACAGAGGGAGGGGAGAGCAGAGGACGGACAGAGGGAGGGGAGAGCAGAGGACGGACAGAGGGAGGGGAGAGCAGAGGACGGACAGAGGGAGGGGAGAGCAGAGGACGGCCAGAGGGAGGGGAGAGCAGAGGCCGGCCAGAGGGAGGGGAGGGCGGGGGAACGCCAGAGGGTGGGGAGGGCAGAGGACGGCGAGAGGGAGGGGTGAGCAGAGGACGGCCAGAGGGAGGGAGAGCAGAGGACGGCCAGAGGGAGGGGAGAGCAGAGGACGGCCAGAGGGAGGGGAGAGCAGAGGGCGGCCAGAGGGAGGGGAGAGCAGAGGACGGCCAGAGGGAGGGGGGAGCAGAGGACGGCCAGAGGGAGGGAGAGCAGAGGACGGCCAGAGGGAGGGAGAGCAGAGGACGGCCAGAGGGAGGGGAGAGCAGAGGACGGCCAGAGGGAGGGGAGAGCAGAGGACGGCCAGAGGGAGGGGAGAGCAGAGGACGGCCAGAGGGAGGGGAGAGCAGAGGACGGCCAGAGGGAGGGGAGAGCAGAGGACGGCCAGAGGGAGGGGAGAGCAGAGGACGGCCAGAGGGAGGGGAGAGCAGAGGACGGCCAGAGGGAGGGAGAGCAGAGGACGGCCAGAGGGAGGGGAGAGCAGAGGACGGCGAGAGGGAGGGGAGAGCAGAGGACGGCCTGAGGGAGGGGAGAGCAGAGGACGGCCAGGGGGAGGGGAGAGCAGAGGACGGCCAGAGGGAGGGGTGAGCTGAGGACGGCCAGAGGGGGGGGAGAGCAGAGGACGGCCCGAGGGAGGGAAGAGGAGAGGACGGCCAGAGGGAGGGAGAGCAGAGGACGGCCAGAGGGAGGGGAGAGCAGAGGACGGCCAGAGGGAGGGGAGAGCAGAGGACGGCCAGAGGGAGGGGAGAGCAGAGGACGGCCAGAGGGAGGGGAGAGCAGAGGACGGCCAGAGGGAGGGGAGAGCAGAGGACGGCCAGAGGGAGGGGAGAGCAGAGGACGGCCAGAGGGAGGGGAGAGCAGAGGACGGCCAGAGGGAGGGAGAGCAGAGGACGGCCAGAGGGAGGGGAGAGCAGAGGACGGCCAGAGGGAGGGAGAGCAGAGGACGGCCAGAGGGAGGGGAGAGCAGAGGACGGCCAGGGTGAGGGGAGAGCAGAGGACGGCCAGGGTGAGGGGAGAGCAGAGGACGGCCAGAGTGAGGGGAGAGCAGAGGACGGCCAGAGTGAGGGGAGAGCAGAGGACGGCCAGAGTGAGGGGAGAGCAGAGGACGGCCAGAGTGAGGGGAGAGCAGAGGACGGCCAGAGTGAGGGGAGAGCAGAGGACGGCCAGAGTGAGGGGAGAGCAGAGGACGGCCAGAGTGAGGGGAGAGCAGAGGACGGCCAGAGTGAGGGGAGAGCAGAGGACGGCCAGAGTGAGGGGAGAGCAGAGGACGGCCAGAGTGAGGGGAGAGCAGAGGACGGCCAGAGTGAGGGGAGAGCAGAGGACGGCCAGAGTGAGGGGAGAGCAGAGGACGGCCAGAGTGAGGGGAGAGCAGAGGACGGCCAGAGTGAGGGGAGAGCAGAGGACGGCCAGAGTGAGGGGAGAGCAGAGGACGGCCAGAGTGAGGGGAGAGCAGAGGACGGCCAGAGTGAGGGGCGAGGAAGCTTGGAAGGGGAAAAGGGCGAGGGCGGTGGGGGGAGAGCGACGCCTCACCAAATGTTGCGATACACTGCAGGAGGGAGTGGTGGAAGGAGCGGATGGCACAGAGACAGCGAGAGAGACAGAAAGAGTGAGAGTGAGGGGGAAGGAGGAAAAAAAAGATAGAAAGGTGAGGGGTAGAGGTGGGGTTGTCAAAGAGAATGATGTTATGCTTAATGACCAAACACACCAAAAATAAAACTCGTGTCAGAACAGCTGTACACACAACGACACAACAGAGTTTGTGAAGTAATTCGCTCGCACATCTGCAAAAGCTTTGA
Organism: Eptatretus burgeri; assembly: GCF_056783735.1. Lineage (NCBI taxonomy): Eukaryota > Metazoa > Chordata > Myxini > Myxiniformes > Myxinidae > Eptatretus > Eptatretus burgeri. The sequence continues at coordinate 75,917,757 of NC_140966.1, forward strand.
TGTAACAATTCCAGAGAATTCGTGAGAACATGAACCAAAAGTAATCACTGAAAACATGAAAGTACCACTCACCTACGACCTCACGATCCCATCGAGTGTGAACCTCGAAAACAAAGCATTGCGACCAGATATCATACATGGGTACAAATCAGAGAAGGCATTAGTGATTGAGGTGTTGATACCAGTGATTTTGGACTAAACAATGAATATTCACACTGTCATGGAGGGAGGGAGGGGAGAGTGGAGGAGAGGACAGGGCAGAGGGAGGATAGAGGAGATTAAATCCAGAAAATGAGGATACTAAAAAAAGATGCACATTTTGGTCTAAATCAAGAAAATGACAAAGTTCCAAGACATCAAGAATGAAGTGAAAAGATCCTGGAAGCTGAAGAATGTCAAAGTTGTACCAGTGATGATGAAGATCCTCACAGGAATGATGACGAAGAACATCACAGAGGAATAATAAAAACCATCCCTGGGAATATAACCACAAACGAACTGCAGTTGGAGGCTGTCCTGGGCTCAGCGACGATCCTGAAGAGAGACCTCAGCACAAAACTACGAGAACGGAAAACTTCACAGCTTTGTCTGTGCATCGTGACACCTTACTGAAATGAAGGTGAATACTTTGAATCCACCCTGGGAGGACTGCATTCCACATTCTGAAACCCACACATGTAGATATCAATCAACGACACACACACACACACACACACACACACACACACACACACACACACACACACACACACACACACACACACACACACACACACACACACACACACACACACACACACACACACACACACACACACACACACACACACACACACACACACACACACACACACACACGGCTACTTTGAGACCTGGGGCGAGAGCATTTGAAACCCACGCTATCTTCCTGGCAGGAATTAAGAAAATGAATAGGAGATTGCTCACTATTGTCAGCAGAGACCTTGGAGCAGCAGAAGGGCACTGTCATGGGTTGTGCTACAGATCCTACACAAATAAGGGAGGAAAAGGCTGTCAGCAGTGGTGACATGATGAAGACCACAATGATGAAGCTTCGTATGAGATTGCTCAAAGTCACTCGCACAATGAGGTGTTTCTGTTTATTAGGAATGAGCTTTCCCCAACCCCCAGGTGATTGCGATGGCTGATCTCACATTTCGACTGGTTGCATCGATTAAATCTCATCATGAACAGGTGAAGGACTCCTTTAAGAAGCACCTCCGCCAAAGCCTAGAAAGTGAGTTTGATAAAGCCATAGATATCTTTGCCAGTGAGAAAGGGAACTTCTTCTCTTTCCTGACACTTGTCAATAATGGAACTTGCCCAGGCCTACCAGATGCTGAAATCAGAGTTGCAGATCCTGAAATCTCTCACTGCAGAAGAGGTTATAGCACTTCAGGTGAGAGCAGACATCAGAAAGAAAGATTTCCCTCAGGCCTGGCCACCACTGGTAGTGGAAGCAGAGGAAAGTGGACCCATCATCCCAGAGTCTGTCATCCTCTTTCTGCGATATTTACTGACAGGTACCAAGGAAAACGGCCATGCATCCCAAAGAGTTCAATGGCTTGTAAGCTCATTTGGTCATGAATTGATATATGCTATCACTCATGGCAAGACAAAGCTACACATTCACATGACTGACATTTGCATTCAAGTCTCCGAATGTAGAACTCGTGCAGATCCTCAACCGATTTGGTGACTATGTATCCTCTTCCCACCATCCTACTCCTAGATGGAAGATATTGACACTGCCCTGTGTCTGTAGAAGCTCTTCGTGTCAAAAGATGACATTGTCCCCTTTCTAGCAAACACCCATCATGGCGTTTTCACTAGCCTGGGACAACATTGACTGACTTGAGGAGACAAGCAGTGGCGAGGGGACATTCCACAGAATCAATGGAATTGCAATCCAAGCAAAGGTAGTTTACGTGCAGCCAGCTAAATCCTTACCCCTGTTGACTAGACAAAGAACAGAAGCATCAGTACTTCACAGCCGATGCTGCCCACATACAATATTTGGTAGAGAGGGTCCAACCCAAACTGAAAACATAGATGTTGACCCTGCCGTTGTCCTGTCTGTGAGATAGAAGAACCTCACCTGGGTTTTGTCCTGCACGTCAGAGGAAGAAGACCAAGCTGTTGCTTGACCAAGCAGCAGCTGGATTGACCAAGAAGAAGACCAAGCAGCAGCTGGATTGCTTCAATATCCTGATTCAAGTTGATGTCATAATCCTCGATCAGGACAACATTTGCTATCTACCCCCCCCCCGCCCCCAATCGATGCTCCTGCAACAAAAATGTTAACTATCACGATTCATGATTCATTCATTCGTTCACAAAGTGCTGAATCACTCACTCACCATAATGCAAAGCTTCGAGCACTGCACACAAAGGCTGCCGAGATAATATGAAAACATTCTGAGAAGTAAATGTTTCCTTGGGGTGGGGACATTATCTAAGTTAAAAATCATAGTTACATTTTGCATATACCCCCCCCCCCCAACCAATTCACCCCCAAGATAGTACTCATAAGTGAAATTTCTGGTCCTAGCCCATTGACAAAGGGTTAATGCCTGAAATGGCAGCTCATACTGGCTTACAAATTACCATGTGGGTGGGTGTGGGTACCTCTCTCACCTGCCATGGCTCTTCAGCAAAAGACTTCTGTGACTTATTGGGACTGACACAACCTGTCAACTTTCTGAACCACATCTCAACCAATGATACTCCATCTCTTCTGGATCTCATTTTGACCAATCTCCCCTGAAAATATCTGCTGTTCTTCCTTTGCTCCAATCACTTCATCTGACCACATGCTTATCAAAGTAAACATCTATCTGGCTATTATTAGAGAACCACCTCAGCGCCATCGAGTCTGACATTTCACTCAGGCCAACTGGCTAAGACTTCAAGCAGCCATCAAACTTCTAGACTGGTCTCCCATCTTTACTTTCTTTGACATCAACTCATCTTGGGAATTCTTTCAAAGAAATTTGCTCTCTCTCTCATGCACAGATATATCCCCTCTCGTCTTCAGTTGTCCTACCCTTCCTCCCATCCATAGTACACTGAAGCTTGTGGTGAGGCAGTTGTCCTGAAACAACTTGCCTTTGCCTCATGGAAGGCAAATCAAACTGAAGACAATCTCAGTTCCTTTCACAAAGCTTGGAACTAGTGTGTCTCTACCTTGAGGAGAGCCAGGAAACGACATCTTTCTAATCTCAAGTCTGAACTCTCAAACCTGTCTCCCTCATCCAAATCCTGGTGGCATCTACTTCAGTCTGTTTCTGGTGTATGTTCCCTCCCTTACCTCAAATGGCTGAACAGCTGACACTGCACGTGAAAAGGCTAAATGCCTAAACTCTGTGTTTGCTTCTAAATCTTGTGTCCAAAACCCATTGCTTTCTGCACCCACCTTACCCATTTGCACACAGCTGTTCCTGGACTCTGTGTCCTTTTCTCCTGACAAGGTTGAGAGTTTTCTCTCAAACCTCAACTCAGATTCTGCAACCGGTCCAGACGGCATCAGCCCATGTGTCCTAAAATCCTGCTCTGCTGCTCTTGATCACCCTTTCTCTGTTTTATTCACCCTCTCATTTTCTCAACGTCATGTGGAAGTAAAATTATTAATTCCATCTTGTGAAATGTGAGCATGGACATATAGGGTCATTGAAGCTCTATAGATCACATCACTATCGCGAAACACTGGTGTTTCTTTTTTGTACACGCTGAAACAAATGCACTACATGGCCAAATGTATGTGCACACCTGCTTGTCCAACACCTCATTCCAAAATCATGGACATTAATATGGAGTTGGTCCCCCCACTCCCCCCCCTTTACTGCAATAACAGCCTCCACTCTTCTTGGAAGGCTTTCCATGAGATGTTGGAACATTGCTGTGGGGATTTGCTTCCATTCAGCTACAAGAGCATAAGTGAGGTTGGCACTGATGTTGGGCAATTAGGTCTGGCTCGCAGTCGGGGTTCCAATTCATCCCAAAGTTGATCGATGGAGTTTAGGTCAGGGCAGTAGGGTGAATATACTGATTCTGGCTCACTTTTCCCCATGTAAGTGAATGGGGGATTTTCAGCGATTCATATTTTTTTCCCCTAAAAATAAACCCCCTTTTTATCCCAAGGTATATTTATTTGTCTCCCCTTTTAACCGAGGGCACTCTTTTCAAATAACCAATGTAATAAGATAAAGATTTGTTCAAGGAGTAATGTGATTTGTTAAAGGTGATTCTAAAGAAATATCTGAAACATGTAAGCCTCGGGGCACTCTTTTTCAAATCACCAATCCATATTGTTTGGCTCACTCTTTGAACCTATAAAGATTTGTTCATTCTCAAATTCCTTCAAAAGTTTAATTTTCTTTGCACAACAATCCCCATCTAAAATACATTTGAATCTTTATGCTTTTTAAGACACCCCTTTTGTGCCATTATGGAATGACAAACTTCTCTTAATGCTCTTGTTTGACCACCTCCTAAGCCACATATCATTTTGAGATTATAGTAAATTGTTTTTCCATTGTTCAATTGATAGCCATCAAAGTTTTCAGTCCATTCAAGGATATTTATTTTTTTTCTTTTCATCCTCTAATTTACTATTTTTGAAATTGATACGCTTATTTGTTTTATTTACCTTTGTTTCAGTTATTTTTTCAATAAGACTATTTGATATTTTTCACATTCATTATGTTTTCCATTTATATACCAAGACTGAGATTTTCTCCACTCTTTAGTTTGATTAATACTTGGTTTGACCAATTATATATTGTGAAAAAATGTGGCGGAAGCCCTTAAAAACCCAAACCCATCTTCCCATCGTTAAAACACAATCTATTCTATACACTCCATCATACAATATCCATATGGAACACAATCTATTCCATTATCTAAAATAAATCTCTTTTCATCAAAGGCTCCTAATGCCTTTTTATTTACTTCTTCACTATATATGTTATGTTTGTAACTTCTTATTGTATTCATTTTCCAATATTCTTCTTTCTTATTCATCAAACAATTATAATAATTTCTGAAAGTAATTGATTTCTTTATTACATATTTCTTTATTCCATTTAACCTCTTATCAATCTGATCACCATACTTATAAGCATATGCCTTTGCTCTCAATCCAATAAACTCACTCATTACTTTTCCACCCAACTCATCCTGAAACTTACCAATAACCTTTTCATTCTTTTTTGAAAATAACTCACTCTTCTTACTAAAATTACTTGTATCATATACTCCAATATTTTTCTTCATATCTTTATCAACATCATCAGTTTTTTTTCTAGGATAAAACTATCAGTGTCCATATACAACAATGAAACATTTTCACCATCCTCTTTCTTTAACCCATTATACAAATAATCATACATCAATATCTTTGATAAATCAAGAACTGTTGTTCCAATATAAATTGGTTTATCCATTACAATATTTTCTTTTCTATATGAATAGCAGAAAAGTTCTCTGAAAAAACCTCTTGTCTCTTAAAACTTGGTTTATTTATCAATCGAGAAGCTTCTTTCTAAGATGTTGTAAATCTAATGTTTTGCCTGTTTCGAACATTCTCCATTGTCTTTCCAAAGACAGCATTATTCATCAATTTATAGAATTCCCCTTCAAATTTTATTTTTGTATTTGTTCTCATATCTGTATTGAATTTAATATACTTTTTCATCCAAGGAATTTGTTTAAATTTTAAAACTCTATGAATTTTAGCTACTCTCAATCCTTCTCTCAAAAACTGTTTCAAGCTTCTCTGATGCAAAACATATCCCTCTTTATCATAGATTGTTGTTAATAACTTTTCTGTTGATTTGCCTTTATTATTAAACCTTTTGTGATAATCACTTAACCATTCTTTCTTTGGGGTTTCTTTCTCACATGCAAAAGGAAGGTCTTTATGCTTATTGTGAAGATCACTCGGGTACCTCAAATCAACTTCAAAATAATAACCTTCTTCTTCCTCATTCAATTCCTCTTGAGAAGAAATAACAATATTCATCAAAGCCTTTTCATAATCTTTTTCTTCCACCCACTCTAATTTACTATCAGGCAGAGATTGAGGCATTGCCCATCCATACAAATTATTAGCATCAAAATACATCAAATAATTACCATCTTTTTCACTATCATAATTTGGAAGATATTTATTATTTGCTTAAGCATATCTTTTTGAACATACATGTGATGTTCCACCTATCTTAGACTTCTCAATCATCAAAAGCATATCTACATCACTGATTAGATCTATATCTTGTTTTGTCATTTTCAACATTGCACTCCAAGCTAAACCATGAGCTGTGAAATAGTGGGCAGGATCTAATCCATAACAATTTTTATTATGACAGAGTGATCTAAAAGATTCAAACACATCAGCTAACAATAAAACATCTGTTTTTAGATACAAATCATGATATTCTCCAAGGTTCTTTATCTTAAATATTTTCCAAATTTCTTGTGCATGTTTATATTTTTCTCTTATCTCTTCTTCATAAAGGTTATTATAGAAACTTTCTTTTGAAGGAAGTTGTGATTCTTTAAATCTCAAAAATGAATCCATATTATCATAAGGATAAATTCCCTTACTTGTAAGAATTTTCTCTTTACTTTGAATTTCATTCCTTGTTTGAATTTCCTCTCGAGTTAGAATTCCCTCTTTAATCAGAATTTCATCTTTAATCAGAATATCCTCTTGAGTTAGAATTTCATTCATTGTTTGAATTTTCTTTTTATTAGAATTTCATCTTCAGTTAGAATTTCTTCATTAATTTCCTCATTGATTAGAATTTCCTCTTTACTTTGAATTCTCTCTTTAATCTGAATCTCCTCTTTCGTTAGAATTTCCTCTTTTGGAAAGAATGAATTAAGATTTGGAAAAGACCCCATGGAGCTTAGATTTGATGCTGGGTAGGCTAGTGGTGTTCCCATAAACTTGTAAGAATCTAGAAACCTAATGCGAGTTCAAGGTTTTGTGAATATCATTTTTGTAAATGAAATATACTTTTGACTTGTGTTTGTTATGGCAGAAATATTCCCTGGTGTTTTTGAAAGTTAATTTATAAATCGATGTGTATCATAGTTGGCGCTGTTGTGAAGAAAGACTGGAATAAATGAAGGGAATTTATAATTAAGATTACAACAGGAATGAGCGGGACCTCTATATTTACGAGTAAGATGACAATGATCCCTAACTTTGAACTCTCCCTCAATTTCCTCCTCACAAACATGACAGATATTGTTCTTTCTAAATTCTAATTTTTCTTCTTCAGTTAATTTAATCGGTTCATTCGTTTCTTTCATTAATTTAGTTTGCCTTATACAATCCTTTTCTAATCGTTTTACAAACTCTTGTGAAGCTTTTTTCCCACTATAATGTTCAATTTTATTATACTTTTCTCCAACAGATGATTTGATATAATAACAGAAACCACAAGGAATATGTTTTTGATGTTTATTTGTATGTGATTCTTTTGGATTAGGAGAAGCAGTATTTATCGTTTTTCAGATACATTCAAAATCAGCGTATATCACAAATGGGTGCATGAAAAATTTATTATAATCTTCAAAAGAAATCTTTTCACCAGGTTTCAGCATTGTAATTACAGCTGATGTATGATTACTACAATATTTTGAATGTTGTTCTAATCGTTCTTTTTTATGAAATGAATTAAGACATCGCTTGCAAGGATGTATTTTGTTTGCTGTTCTGAATACCTGAGAAGGGATTAATCTTGATAAATTATTGATGTAATTATTATGTGAATTCTTTCCAACACTAAAATATAAAAGATCAATGTGTTTCTTCATTTTTTATAGTTGTTTGAAATTTTTAATATTTGAACTCTGTTTGTATCCGTTAATCCACATACATTAATAGAAAGATTATTCTTTTTCTCAAATTTAGGAATATCTGTTCGTGGCATTGGGAATTTTAAATCTTTAATGTCCAAGGTATTCTCATATTTCATATATTGTTTTACTCTTTCTGAATTACAATTTGGTGGATGGAAGTGAGCAAGAACAGACCAGAGAAAACATTTATTATCATTGTTCTTAATATGAACAACTGCCTTCTTTAGTTTTATTTCTTTTGGTAATTCAATTTAAGAAGAAGCTTTAAGAGGGTCTGATTTTAGAATGTGTATGTCTAAAAAGATGATTTTAAAAATATTAAATCCACTTCCTACCACTGTATTATCAACATCCTCCTCTTGTCTTGATAGTTCTTCATAAACCCCACGATTCAGAAAATCTTGAAATGATGTTAGAAAATGAAGATCTGTTCTCATATAAGGAGTTTGTTCTTCATCTTGTCTTTTCATATTAATTTTCACTCCCATATAAAACTTTATAGTTTTCATTTCTATTAATGTCTTTTTAATAACTTTTTCAACATCATGTTTCACTATTTCAATTGATTCAGTTATTGATGATGGACCGGGTTCTCCACATTGAAAAATCCTTATTTTTATATGCCCTTCAAATGCCCCATCAGTGTTTTCAATACAATAGTCTCCCTTTACTTTAAACTCATTTTTCTTGTGTTTTGTGATTGAAGGTGCTTCTTATAACTACTCTTCAAAACTTCCTTTGAGCAGATATCACAATGTTTTCTTTTCAACTCAAGAGGAGATATTTGATGAAATAGATTAAATGTGTGTTTGTTGGTTCGAAGGTGTTTTTTTATGTTTATATTCGTGATTACAAACATCGCAGTACATTGTATTCACCATATTTATACAATAAAACTTTGCCTAAACTAAAATTTTCTTGATGAAAATTTCGTTCAATTTATAGGTAAATCTGTGCTTAAAACCATTTTATCCTCCAACTTTTTTCACTTAATAAATACAATGTTTCAAGACACAAAAGACAAGTTTCAATCAATCTCTTCATCTGTTAAACATACTGAGAAATATGTCAAGGATGTAAAATTGAACAAAGATAAATATAACAACTATTGGATAAAAACAATTATGGTGGATAAGATGAGTTCTTCAATTTCCTTCAGTGGAAGGGCCTTTAGTATACCTGGAAGAACATCAATTAAAGTATCTCCAACAAAAGTTTCTCCTCTCCTTCTGGTAATATATTCAAAACTAGAAAAAGCAATGAAACAAGAAAAAGTATCAAAAAATAAAAACCTTATGGATGAAGCTTTAGAAAGAAAAGATAAGACCATCTGTAATATGTGTTTGTTCTGAGATATAACAAAGGAGAAATTTGTATTTTTTTCAACAACCCTAAAGATGTAAATCCTGATGAAATAAAGGATGTTAATATATCAGGTGAAATGACATTTCATTCAATTGTAGTTAAGGATCATTTTAAAATTACCTTTAATATAAAAAATGTTGTAGTTGAATCTGGTAATGAAAAAAAGTATATAGATTTCAATGGTAATGCTGTTTCTACTAATTAAATATGAGTCAATATTCAACTGAAGATTTTGAAGATTATGAAAGTATAGATGATTCCAAAGATCAATTTTAGTTTAGGTAAAGTTTTCCTTTATAAATATGCAAGACTTCCCTGATTCTCCATATGACAAATTTGACAATTGTCCTGCATGTGAAAGACGGGGATTAAACACAGAGTCAAAAGACTATAAACAATGTATATTCTGTGATTATCTTTTAATTAATGATGATAAAAAATATAAAAAGGAAAATAATTCTTTTAGATTTACAACAAAAATGAATTACTTTACAAGATTGATTAGAGAAATGGATGTAAAGTATGAGGGTGATAACACACCTTTCCTTACAAGGGAAGAAACTGAACGTATTAGAGAAATGTTCAAAGGATTGTTGTTATATATTATTCATGGATGTGATTTTCAGGGAAATATCAACACAAGATATTGCATAAATAAAATAATGGATTATCTTGAAATTGAATGTGAACTTCGGATAAAATATCGAGTTTCTAAAAAATGCAATAATAGATTAAATAACCTGTTTTCCAAATATATAAATGAATGAGTTTTTTTACCCATTTGGGAAAATAAGAAAAAAGTTAACAATCATAAAAATCGTCCAAATTCATTAAGATGTCTCATAGTTGGTTCAAGCGGATGTGGAAAAACCTGCTTACTTTTGAAGATGCTCCTGACTCCCAACTTTTTAGATGATGATAAATTAATAATTTTCAGAAAGTCGAGTTTTCAACCAGATTATCAACTACTCTCACAAGGTTTTAATGCTGGTCTTCAAAAAGAAGATACAATCGGTTTATTTAAACTTCAAAAAAACCTAGATGAAGATATAGCACAACTATTTTGTATTACACAGAGATGTAAAAAGAAATCAAAACCAATAACTTGTATTCTCAGTCATAATACGGATGATATACCGTCTCCCCAAGATTTGGATAAATCAAAAAAGAACCTCGTTATCTTCGATGATTGTGTTAATGAGAGAAACCAAACGGTAATGGACAGCGACGACACAAGAGGGAGACATTCTTCTTGTAATTGTATTTATCTTAGTCAATCGTACTTTCAACTTCCTCGTCGTTCCATCGAAAAAAGGCTGCTAATACTTTTATTTTATTGAAGTTAAATTCAATAGATATAAACAATTTTTGGAGAGACAATTGTTCTACATTATGCAGTAAAAAAGAATTTGCGGATTACATGAAGCACACGACTGAAAAATATAAATATATTGTTGTGAAACAAGATGAGCTATTAAGTGATATTTTCCAATAAATAAATGGATGTGAAAGAAAGAGCAAGAAGATTTAAGGTTTATCAAGAGTTGGTTTCAAAAGTTGTAAAATAACAGGAAGACATAAAGAAGAAACGCAGACAAAAACTAATGGGTGAAGAAGCATTTGAAAGAAAACAAGATAAATTTTTTAAACCACTTTTAAAAACTTCCAAAGAAAAAATTGTAGTTTCCACAGTTCCGACAGTAGAATATACTCTTAAAAAACTTCAAATGTTAAAAGATTTTTATCAAATGACTGAGGAAGAATTAGAGCATATAGGGGAATTACAATATGATTATGAAGGATTATTTCAACAACTGGAAGAGATTAATCACCCCCCTGCTAAAATTGTGAATGCTCTTCAAAACAATGAATATTCAGCGGAATCAAAAACCAAATCAGGACTCATTCCAACAGAACAACCAGCAATATTTCATCTTGTTCAAGAAAAGGTATTGATATTTAATGATGAATTAAGGTTCTTGAGGTCTGCTCAACCCCCTGTTAAACTAACCCCCAGATTAATGTTTCTTCTCACAAAAGATGAAGACAAGCTTCAACTGTGAGGAATGAATCAAAGTATTTTGAGAAACCATTGGATAAGGAAATAATGATGATAGAGTATATATTGATCTGCTGAACTCTGTTGATTATAGGGTTTGCCTTTCTGGTAAACGTAGCAAGAATGAGAAGGAGAAACACATTATTCAGGCTTTAAGCATCCTTGGTTCAGGTGTTAGTTTTCTTCCAAATGACCAATCGCAATTAGTTAATAGACGGTTATTGTTGTTAGGTAGTAAGAAGGCTGGAAGTAGGTAGCAAGATAGTAAGATAGTTAGGTAGTAAGAAGGTTTTAATGAAGCATCAGCCATTTTAGATCAGTTGATGAACATGAAAATAATTAATAAATATCAATATAAAGACATTTTCTCTCATATTAAATAAGAGGAGAAGCACAATCCTGAGTTTTAATTTCACAACAAGCGACCACACATCTTCATTCTCATACCCACTACAACTTGACCCAACAAATGAATATGAGGCATCTTTATTGTCCATGGAAACTTATAATACCTTGTTTAATATAACTGAGAAAAATGACAAGTTTAGTTATAATCCGGGCAGTGGATACAAAACGGTAACAGTCTCACTCGGAGCATATGTGATTTCTCAAATATCTTCCGTAATTGTTCGTCTTATTGAAGAACAGGGTGATGAACCAAAAAATATTGTTATAGATATTCAAAAATATACTTCAAAATCAACGATTAAACTTAAAAATAACAACAACGTTGATTCACAATTGATAATAATTCATTTAGAGAGTTATTGGGTTTCTCCTCAAAATAGATTGAAACTTATGGGACGTTTTACCGTGATAATGTCATGCAAATATCCTCAGGAATAAATTCGGTATTAATTCACTGTGATTTGATTGATGGTGCTGAAAATGATGGAATAAAAACAAATACAATATTTTCATTCAGCGCATACTCAACCCCAAATGGTTATAAATTCAATAGGGAACCCAAAAGTTTGTTTATCTCCCTGTGTCAGGAAAAACCATACACAGAGTAAATTTTGGGATAACCGACCAAGATAATCATATGATTTCTTTTAATGGAGAAGTTATATCCATTAGAATTCACTGACGTGAAGTTTTCCAATAAATAAATACGATGGTTATTGTGAGGAAACACGAGTTGGGAAAATATAAAATAATTACGGGGGATGGGATGTTCCTTTCCCCAGACTACAAGGGTGAAGGTATGTATCTTGGTAGAGGATACTATAAACCTAAGAGACAAAGGGGTGTTGGACATCAATTTAGAGGAGATGGCATAATTAATACTCTAATGGGTATCGGTTCAACTATTCTTAAACATAAAGACCTAATTGGTTCAACTGCTTCCGCTGTGGGAAATGTGGCAGGTGCTGTAAAGAGTATAACAAATGCCCAAAAGGAATTTCATAAATTACAAGCAATAAAAGAAATTAAGAAAGGCAAAACTCATTTGTCTCCCCAACAACGACAGAAAATAATTCAAATACTTGGGTCAGGGTTTCAAAAGTTTTAACATCTTTTTTCCTCAATAAATACAAGTATGGAAGCAATTGATAGTATCTATGATTTGGATGATACCATTATCATCTCAAACTCCACTAAAAAAGAAGATTACTTCAAGTTAAATGCAATAACTGGAACAGACTGGAATGCAAATGGAACAAAAAGTTTTGAAATAAATAATCAACAAATCTATTTGAATCTATCTGAAAGTTTCTTGTTGTGTAAATTTAAATTCACTAATGCTGGGAATAACACAAACGCTACATTCGTTAATGATTTCTTCAAGAAAATGTTTGAGAGTGTTCGTTTGTACATTGGAACACAAGAAGTTGAAGCGGTTGATTATGTCTCTGCTGTATCTGAAATGATGAAATTTACACTATATACATTCAGTGATAGAATGGGAAAGGGGGCTGTCGAAGGTTTTATTCCTGATATGTCAATGGGAACAACCACAGACCCTGGATATACTCAAAGGAAAAGAACATCTACTGATGATACAAAAGCAGTTAATAGTTTTACTGTGGCAGTTCCTCTTCAAGGTATATTTGGATTTTGTGATCATGATAAAGTTCTGTATGGTCTTAAAATTAGATTTCAACGACAAAGGAATGAAAATGAAAATAGATTACTTTTTGGTGTTGCTAGTGCTTTTGGTGATCAGAATAAATTTGTAATTGATGAAATGAGTTGGTATATTAGTGAATATACTCCTAATCTTAAAACAGAAGAGATGTTGAACAGAAGACTTAACTCAAAGAAACCACTCAGTGTATCATATCTCAAAAGAAGATGTCAACACGTTAAATAAACCAAACCACTTACACATGGAATTTGGGTGTTCTGGAAGGAAAGCCACAATATCTGTGGATCATTTAAAAAAAAAAAAACAGATGGCGATACAGCTACTGATAAGAATAATGCATTGAGTGATAATGCTAAGGTGAAACAACTTCGTGTTTCTCTAGATGGAACATTTTATCTACGAGATAGATTGGAAATTAATTGGGAAAAAAATGATTTTGCTGAAGCATACAAGTCTTACCAAAAGGTGTATGAAAGTAATGGAAATAAAGAACCTATTTTGGATATGACAACATTTAAAAGTATTGGATAGAATCTATGCGTTTGACCTGAGTGCTCAAAAGGAAACTATAAAGTCTAATCGAGTGGATACTTCCCTATACATTGAAAGAGGAGAGAGTGAAGAAGTTGATACATATTGTTTGCTTTTAGAAGAAACAGAATTGCAGATTAATACAGATAATGATATTATGATTAGTCTCACATAATTTTTTGTGAAATAAATGAGTGACAAAGTACCAACTGGGGTATATGTTAATCAAATCAATCTTCATAAACTATCATCTTGTGTTCAAAATCAAAAGCCTTGTACGATTAACGTTAATACAATTCATAGAAAAGGAGCAGTAAGAATTGATGTTTTGCTCACAAGAGAACAGGTTAAAATCTTGAACGATACTGGCTCACTGAAAATTAAAATTACAAAACCAATGTTGAAAAAATATTCAATAAGAGAGACAAGTGGAGGATTTCTCCCATTTCTAATTCCTTTATTTGCTGGTTTTAGTGTGGTTGGAGCATTGACGGGTCGTATTTCAACGGCGGTGAAAACTGCCAACGAAAGGAATGCTCAACTCCGGGCTCAAAAATAATTGGAAAGACATAACAAAGAGTTGGAGAAACAAATTAGTGGAAGTGGTGCAATTGTAGATTTTGCTGAAAAACTTGAAGGTCTGCCTGATAAAGCGAGATTGTTAGTTGGAGATATGCTTTCTTCTATCGCACAAGCAGGTGTAAAATTAACTAAAAGGAGTAATGTATTCTATTTTTCTAATAAATAAATGAGCATTGATGAGTGGTTTAAAGATTTCGGAAAGAATACAACATCAAATTTACAACTTGTCAAATATTGTAAGAAATTAAAAATTCATAATGTGGTTATTTGTATGAGAGATGAATTAACAAACGTGCCTAAACATACAAAGAATATTATTATGAACTTAGAAGATAATAATGGGAAAGGTTCTCATTGGGTTTGTATTTTTAATAATCGACAAATATTATTTTGATAGTTTTGGTCTTTCACCACCTGTTGAAGTCATAAAATTCTTACAGAATGGTGTTAATCAAACATTTCAAGTCCAAGAATTAAATTCCAAGTGTTGTGGTCAATTACGTCTGTATGTGTTATTTCAACTCAACAAAAACAAAAAATTTTTGACATTATTTTTAATCTAATATAAATGACTTATGTTGGTAAAGATGGTTCTATCTTTTGTTTATCCCAAGAACTGGATATTGATTTATCAAATTATTACACAAAGGCACAGGCTGAACGTCATAAATATAGTATAACCAAAAATATTAACATGAAAAATGCTTATAAATAAAAAAATTATCCAAGCCCGACTGATGCGAATGACTTGGTGAGATTAAGTGATTTATCACAATATATATTTATATATATATATATATATATATATATATATATATATATATGTATATACATATATATATATATACATATATATATATATATATATACATATATATATATATATATATATATATATATATATATATCCTTAAATAGAATGGCCGTGTATTCCAAAGATACAGAAGTGTTGATTTTATCTCCAGGTCATACAGAATTCACAGTTCAAATTAAAATAAATTTTTATAAAGAAGGGCATTTCGTTTGTATGAGAATAGAACAATGGGGGTATGATATGAATGATTTAGGGTATAATTGGTCATTTAAAATTTACCGAAAAGACCTGGAACAATTAAATCCGTTTCGCAAGGAAGAATATTATCCACTTGTTATAGAGAATGAGTTTTGTGGAGCCATGATTCGTAAACAACAAATAAAAGAATTTAATAAGGGTAAATATAATAATGGTTTTGCCCTTGTTTATATCATGAAAACAGGATTATATATAATAAGTAGGGAAATACAAAATGATTTAACTCTGGGAAGATGGGGATGTTTCGTGTCAAAATATTATTCGAGCATATATTTGTAATACATAAATGATGGCAAGAAGGCTTCAAGAAAATTATCATTTCTGTGTCCAAGCATACCTTCAAGAAAAGGGTGTTCGGTATTTTAATAAATATGTTCTACAACATAAGAATGAGGTATTTTCAATAAAAGATTGGCATTATGCTGATGTTGATAAACCAACAACTTTGGATTTAATTGGAATGTTAAATAATGAAAAAATTATAATTAAGTTAAGAAAATGTAAGACTCTTTGAGAAATTCAAAAGAAATTTTATTTTTTTCCTGTTGTAAAAAAAAATTATTTTGGATGCAGGAATAACAAGAAATCCCGATGAATATATGTATGATAGTCTATGGGGTGTAAGCGATTCATGGATAGTAAGGGACGAGGAAGGAGTTGAAGAGAGAGAAGAGGAGGAAAAGGAAGAGAGGGAGAAGATAGAGAAGAGAGAGGAGAGAGAGGCGAGGGAGGAAAGAGCGAGAATGAATAAATATGAAAATATGGAAACCAGTGAGATTAAAAAAAGAATGGGGGTATTACAGATAATTACTCAACCCACCGAGGAGGAAAACAAAGAATTGAGAAGTCTATTAGCAATATTTTTGACAAGACTGTTTTCAAGGACAAGATATCGACTTTGATTAAAGTTTTTCATTTTTTTCTTAAATAAATGGAGGAGAGAGTAAATATGTTTCTAAGGATTCTTTATGTTTTAAAAATTAAGATTCAAATGTGCATGTTGGAAATTAAATACATTTTGTAGGAATTTTTTCTCATAAATAAATGAGTTATTGTCTCAAATGTAAAAAGAAAACTAATACTAAAAATATTTAATATTTTAAAAGTAAAAACAACAGGGTCATACAAAAAGGTATATGTTCAGTGTTTGGTTAAAAAAAAAAACAATTTATCTCCAAACACAAACTCGGAAGAGATATACCAAACTTTTTATCAGGAAGTAAATTTACAACGACTGGAATACCAGGGGAATTACATCTACCAGGGTATTCTTTCTGTGGTCCAGGCACAAGCTTGGATAAAAGATTAGATGAGGCAGACAATCCTAAATCATGGAGTAAGCCCATCAATAGGGTTGATGAAGTGTGCATGTGACATGATATTGTTTATGGGAATACCACAACTTTGGAAGAAAAGCATGAAGCCGATAGAGAAATGTTGTATAATTTGTCTCTGATATGAAATCCAACGCTACAAGAAAAAGTTGATCGGTTCATCGTGAAGAAGATGATCAGTGCTAAATTGAAACTTGGACTTGGAAATTCAAAAAACTTATAGGCTCTAATGATGTCATTACGATTGAAGAGCAATTAGCTGATGAATTACATAAACCAATATTCACAACGTTTCAGAGAAGGAAGGTTTATTCCAAGGAAGTTGA
The DNA here is from genome assembly GCF_056783735.1 of Eptatretus burgeri. Classification (NCBI taxonomy): domain Eukaryota; kingdom Metazoa; phylum Chordata; class Myxini; order Myxiniformes; family Myxinidae; genus Eptatretus; species Eptatretus burgeri. Next base: position 75,935,008 of record NC_140966.1, read on the forward strand.
TTATATCTGGTCCGCTGATTTGATTGAACTCAATAATGATAAGGGGTACAAGTATGCTTTAACTGTTATTGATTTGAGGAGTAGATACGCATGGGTTGTCCCTTTAAAAAACAAAACAGGTCATACTCTTATGTTAGCCTTTCAACAGATATTTAATAAAAGTAAGAGAAAACCTAACAAATTGTGGACTGATGAGGGTAAAGAGTTATAGAACAAGACATTTATGAATTTTCTAAAAAATAACAGCATTACTTTATACAGTACCTTTAATGAAGGAAAGGCCATTGTTATTGAACGTTTTAATCGTTCCTTCAAAGAGAGACTATATAAAAAATTCACACAACTCGGTTCTCAACAATGGTCATCTTTTATTCAGGATATTGTGGATAAGTATAATGACACGATTCACACGGCAACGAATATGAAACCATCAGAAACATTCACAAAATTAAAATATGAAAAAGAGATTAATGTCAGAAAACCTAAGTTCAAAGTTGGTGATATCGTAAGAATATATAGATGGAAATCTCATTTTGAAAAGGGTAATACTAAACGATGGACGAACGAACTTTTAAAAATTGGGGTATCTTAAAAACATAAAGATTCAAATATTTTATTTTTAAATAATTTAGATGGGGATTATTGTGCAAAGAAAATTAAACTATTGAAGGAATTTGAGAATGAACAAATCTTTTCGGTTCAATGAGTGAGCTAAACAATATGCATTGGTTATTTGAAAAAGAGTGCCCCTAGGCGAACATGTTTGAGATATTTCTTTAGAATCACCTTTAACAAATCACATTACTACTTTACCACTTGAACATATCTTTATCTTATTGCATTGGTTATATGAAAAGAGTGCCCCTGGGTTAAAAGGGGAGACAAATCAATATACCTTGGGATAAAAAGGGGGTTTATTTTTTGGGGAAAAAATATGAATTGCTGAAAATCCCCCATTAACTGACATGGGGAAAAGTGAGCCAGAATCAGTATATTCACCCCACTCAGGGCTCTGTGCAGGCCAGTCAAGTTCTTTCACATCGATCTTGACAAACAATTTCTGCATGGATCTCGCTTTCTGCACAGGGGTATTATCATATTGAAACATGAAAAGGACTTCCCCAAGCTGTTGCCCAAAGTTTGAAGCACGGAATCGTCTCGAATGCCATTGCATGCTGTTGCATTAAGATTTCCCTTCACTGGAACTAAGGGCCAAGCCAAAACCATGAAAAACAGACCCAGACCATTATTCCTCCTCCACCAAACTTTGCAGTTGGCACTATTCATTCGGGCAGGTAGCATCCTCCTTGCATCTGCAAAACCCAGATTAGTCCGTTGGACTACTCGATGGTGAAGAGTGATTCATCACTCCAGAGAATGCATTTCTACAGCTGCAGAGTCCAATGGCGATGAGCTTTACACCACTTCAGCCAATGCTTTGCATTGCGCATGGTGATCTTCGGCTTGTATGCGGCTGCTCGGCCATGGAAACCCATTTCATGAAGCTCTCTGAACAGTGCTTGTGGTGACGTTGCTTCCAGAGTCAGTTTGGAACTTGGTAGTGAGTGTTGCAATCGACGACATGATTTTTCCGCGCTACACGCTTCACCACTCGGCCGTCCCATTCTCTTAGCTTGTGTGGCCCACCACCTCGTGGCTGAGCTCTTGTTGCTCCTCGACGTTTTCACTTCACAATAACAGTATTACAGTTGACCGGAACAGCTCTATCAGGGCAGAAATTTGACGAACTGACTTGTTGAAAAGGTGGCATCCAATGTCCATGCCACATTGAAAGTCACTGAGCTCTTCAGTACGGTCCATTCTCGTGCCAGTGTTTGTCTCTGGAGATTGCATGGCTGTGTGCTTCATTTTATACACCTGTCAGAAATGGGTGTGGCTGAAATAGTGGAATCCACTAATTAGAAGGGGTGTCCACATACCTTTGGCCATGTAGTGTATTTTTCATCTTGAGATAAATCTTCTTTGTCCACAAATTGTGTACTCATTTCTGTTTATTTACTTTAAAATTCCTTTAAGCAAAATGTAATTATGAAATCTGTTGTAAAGTATTGGCTAAAATCACTCTATAAGGAATGGTTCATGTGCACTGAGATAGAGTTGAGATAAAGGCTTAAATTGGCTATCGGGTCTCTCACAATGACAGTTGGAGCTCATTGCATTTGCAAATAAGGGCTGCAAATGGTAATGAGTTTTTGTTTGCTCAGAACTCATTATGACAGGCCATGAGTGAGAAGTTTACTGCTCTGATACTTTAAAATAAACTTGATAATGGATCATTGCATACTGATGGTTTTTTGAGAATGAAGCGATATCGTGTGTTGGTTAACTGTGGAACAATATTATCTTTTCTTTATTTCACTTTGTTGGCAAGTTCAGTTATAGCTGCTTCTGTGTGCGCCAGATGTTCTGTGTGCGCCAGTCAGTCAGACACCAAAACCATTGCAAAGTCTCATGAACTCTGCTTTTCCATTGTTTTCTTATATTTTAGATTGAAAAGCAGAAGTCTCATCGGACTGCTGAGGCAATGTACTTCCTATTGTTCTGCAACGCTGTACCTTATCTGTGCAAACCAGATGCTCTACCAGCATGCTTATTGTACTAAATGCTGTAGTACTAAATGCTGTATTAAATGCTTATCATTGCCTATGTAAATGAAGGTTTTCTGTGCACGCACGCCCTGAAGCAAGACAGATTCTTTCACTGCGCTATCTTGTTTTATTGTGCACATAATTGTTTTTTCTCTTTGCTTGAAGGACCTCTTGTTTAACAAAGCTTTCTTGTCGTTTGGTATTGATTCATCAGTCCCCTTTGATACTCTGAGCCCTCCCTATTTTCCAATCATATGAAAACCATGTATTCTGGCTCAGAGTCAGAGATCTGCTTGGACACTTGAAGATGAGCCTTTCTCTCCACATATGTGTTTACACAATAAATTGTCTATTACATTAAAAGTGTTTTCTCTTTTGTGTAAATTTCCACTACAGTCATCTGCCATCTGCTTGGAAATCAGCTAACATTACTGCTCTGCATGAAAAAGGTGCAAAATATGATCTCTGCAATGACAGACCAATCAGCTTTCTCCCAATCAGCAAGGTTATGGAATCCATCATCACTTCCAACATTAAATCCTTCCTCTTCTCGAATGGCCTGATTTCTAATCATCAATTTTGATTCAGACCAGGTCACTCTACCCTGGACTTTGCTGCTCCTGCTTTCCCAACAATGGATGGAGGCCCTCAGTGCCTGCCATGAGATCAGAGCCATCTCACTGGACATATCACGTGCTTTCAATACAGTCTGGCACCCCGCCCTGCTCCCCAAACTCTCTTCCGATGGTATGCAAGGTAATCTCCACTCATGGCTCACAGACTTCCTCTCCTGTCAGTCAAGATGTGGCCCTGAATGGAATTCTCTCATCCCCTCTTTACGTTGAGGCTGGAGTTCCTCAAGGCAGTGTTCTGGGCCCTGTTCTTTTTCTGGTTTTCATCAATGATCTCTTTGACTCTCTGGAAAATCCTCATTTTCTCTTTGCTGATGATTCCACCCCAGCCTCTTCACTCTCTGCAGATCTGGATAAAATTTCAACCTGGTTCAGCAGTTGAAACATGTTTCTCAATCCTGACAAATGTCACACTCATGATGTCTCGCCGAAAGGATGTCTGGAGTCCCCCCCCCCATTTACTTTCTCAACAATCCTCTTGAAAAAGTCTTATCATTCGAGCTTCTGGGCCTCACTATCTGCCGTGATCTATCCTGGGAAAGCTACATCTCCAAGCTGGCTTCCAAAGCCAGTCACCGACTGGGCATCCTCCATCATGCAAAGTCCTTCCTTGGCACACCTGAGCTTCTGACCACATACAAAGCTTTCATCCACAGCCTGAAGGAGTACTGCTCTCTGCTGTGGGCTGGTGCTCTGACCTCTCACCTTTCTTGGCTTCACACTGTGGAAACCAAGGCATTTGACATCATTGGTATCTTCCACAATGAGGATGAGTCCTTGGGTCTCTCACTCTCTGTGTGAGATTGGTGGTCTTTCTGTCTTCTACTGTCTCCACTCTGGCCTCACCCCGTCCTGCTCTGTCTGCCATCTGTCATGCCCATATTTCCGCAGGGCGCTCAAGGTCCGCCAGCAACCCCCTTCTGGCATAACTACCAAAATTAAGAATCACTGCTCACCTTCACTCTTTCATTCCTCTTTTTTTCCCCACCTTTGATACAAACTCCCACACTCTCTTCAATCCCACCCTTCCCTCCAGGTCTTCAAAACAGCTGTTCACCACCATCTCTTATCTTCCCCCATCCAAAACCATGATCTTTTCTATCCCTGTTAATGTACCCCAAACCCATCTCCTTCAGATTCCCTGCTTTCCTTCCTGAAAATCCCTGTCGTACCATCATGTTTACCCCGTGTACCCTGCACCATCCCTCTTCCTTCTGCAGATCTCCTCATGTCTCTGTTCCCCCACTGTTTTGTGCTTCCCTCTCCCACCCTCTTATCTCCTGCTCCCCTTGTTATACGTTCTGTGTGTTCGCTGTCATACGAGCCTCGACAATGTATACAAAAAAAAGTTTTTACCCTTTATATCCCATCATGACTACCTCACATTAATGCACGTGTATGTTCAGACAGGACAGGTGCAGCTGTTACGTGGAAGAGCAGAAAGCCTACCACTATCTGATGGAACCATTGATCGTGTGTTCCACTGCAACAGCTACTACTACTGGACAGACTTGGACAAAGCATGCAATGAGATCAAAAGAGTCATGAAACCAGGCAAGATGAACAACGAAAACCTTTCAAAATTAATTATAGTTTTGATAGTATAATGGTGCTTGCAGCAACAATTGCTACAAAAGTATCTTGAATGTATTGACATCTTTGGTGGACTGCTGATGAAGTAACTATAATTTGTGGAATAAAAGCAGTCAGAAATGAGAACGGCACTCAGTAGAATACATACGTCCACAATGCTGAACAGTTTATGTTTTGTATCCCACTGAAAGGCTGGATCTGGATCTCGATCTTAACCAAAGTCTAATCAGCTTATTCTTGTCACCGACCCAACTCACCCACCAAGTTTTCCCATAATCCTTCCACAACATTTGAAATGCTATATATCGTGTTTGGCCCTATCTCGCAATGCTGCAGGAAATAAAACAATATATAGTATCTGGATGCAGATTCGGATCTTCACCAAAATAGAATCAATTCTTTGTTGTCACATGCCCAACCTGCCCACCAAGTTTCGTCATAATCTGTCCACAACTTTTTGAAATATCCTGCTCACAGACTGACAGACAAATAAACAGACAGGAGTGAAAACATAACCTCCGTCCACCTTCAGTGGCAGAGGTAATTATGTACTGTGTTACGATATGATTAAAAAACAAGATTTTTGGATTGAAGATAAAGGCATGTGCAATGTATTTGGAGATTCAACAAAACAAAGCAATATAGATCACTCGAAGTCCAGATGCCCCTTGGATTTCGACTTGAATTAATTATTTCATATTTTGCCTACCTTTAGGAGCATTCATGGTAACAACACTGAGAATGTCTCAGCTGCAGAAGCATGAGGAAGATGGTTACTTCAAGGAAGTGAAATGGCAGCCACAGCTCCTTATGGAGGCTCTGCAAAGGGCCCATTTCACAGATGTCAACATGAAGAACTTCCAACAAGGCTCAATGAAATATGAGGCAATTTTTGCCGCCATTAATTAAATGAATAACAAAAATCCATGTTCACGATTTGATCTTTAAGAATTCCAAGCACAGATATCAGGAAGAGATTAAAAATAAATACGAGTGAAGAATATTTGAGGAATTGAGATTTGATTGCTATGGTTATTTGCAATGAAGGTCAGGAGATGAAACTGTTAAGAATGCAATAAAGCTTGTGAAAGAACGAAGAAAGCCGAAAAGATGTCCGAAAAAGACATGGATTGAAAATGTTAATAAGATATGGAATGTTTGGATTTGCATGAAACTGCCGCAATAGATAAATCTGAAAGGAGGAATAGCATGATTTGACCAACCCCCTGAAAAAGGGGAAATGGTCATAAAATGTTTGTTATTACCTTCGCCGTAGGAGAGGGTATTGCGTTGTAGTCCATTTGTTACTTGCAAAATCGAAGCTTTTTCAAGTGTTTTGGTCAATCGATTTCGTTATTCTGTCTGGTGGTCGCGAGACTACCCTTATTCTCAGGTTTTCCGTCTGTCTGTATGTCTGTCTGTTTGGTTGTATGTAATGGACAGCTCTGGAGGCTAGAGGAGTCAACCGATTTTGATGAAACTTGACTGGTAGGTTCATACCAGGATCTAGTTGTATGCTTTTGAGCAGCGTTGCTATGGATGTCACCATTGCATAGCAACGGGACTTTGAAAATTTTGAAAATATCTGAAAAAAATTTTTTTGAAAATCAAAAATCGGCTTTGCACTTTTATGCGCACTATAATCAACCTCTTTGTCAAAAAATTTCAGCCCGATCCGTCGAAAACTGTATGATTATTATGCAATTATATTACTATATGCTTTTACCCCAACGTTCGCATTGGGATTCCCGAACGTAGGGTTAGGGAATCGAACACAAATGACGAATGGACAGCTGCTCGTCATGTTCCTATATGGAACAACGAATGGCAAAAATGCCATCTGATGTGTTCTCTTATCTACATATTTCAATTTCCCTTTATTCTCACGACCACCCATGTCGCCTTCCGGCTTGTCTGTTGGGTGGTCACTGGACTACCCTTCGTCTCAGGTTTTCCGTCTGTCGATGTCTGTCTGTTTGTATGTAATGGACAGCTCTGGAGGCCAGAGGAGTCAAGCGATTTTGATGAAACTTGACTGGTAGGTTCATACCAGGATCTAGTTGTATGCTTTTGAGCACCGTTGCTATGGACGCCACCGTTGCCTAGCAACGGGACTTTGAAATTTTTGGAAAATTTGGAATTTTTTTCTTTTCGAAAATCTAAAATCGGCTTCCGTGCTTTTATGCGCACTATAATCAACCTCTGTGTCAAAAAAATTCAGCCTGATCTGTCAAAAACTGTATGATTAGTATGCAATTATATTACTATATGCTTTCACCTCAACGTTCGCATTGGGATTCCCTAACGTAGGGTTAGGGAATCGAACACAAATGATGAAGGGACAGTTGCTTGTCATGTTCCTTGATGGAAAATATATGAAAATCCTATATGTATATATATATATATATATATATATATATGTATATATATATGTATGTATATATATATGTATGTATATATATATGTATATATATATGTATGTATATATATATATATATGTATATATATATATGTGTGTATATATATGTATGTGTATATATATATGTATGTGTATATATATATGTATGTGTATATATATATATATATATATATATATATATATATATATATATATGCGTATATATGTATATATATATATATATATATATATATGTATATATATATATATATATATATATATATGTATATATATGTATATATATGTATATATATGTATATATATGTATATATATATATATATATATATATATATATATATATATATATATGTATATATGTATATATATATGTATATATATATATATGTATATATGTATATGTATATGTATATATATATATATGTGTATATGTGTATATGTATATGTGTATGTGTATATATGTATATGTATATATATATATATGTATATATGTATATATATATATACATATACATATATATATATACATATATATATATATATATATACATATATACATGTACATATATATATATACATATACATATATATATATATATATGTATATATATATATATATATATATATATATATATATATATATATATATATATATATATATATACTTGTTACGTCACGTGGTGTGGCCACCATGTTGGAAAAATGGAAAACATTGGCTTCTGTATCTCTGAAACAACACCAATGAAAAATTGAAACTTGGCACATAGTAAGTACTCGGACATTGGGAATGTTTTTTTTTTTTAATGACATCATAGTTGCCTTTGTTCATCATCACACCATTTGAAAGCCTTTATCCCCGAGCAGGGGTCAGCTTTTTGCGGGCTCCAATCATGGTACCCTTTCTTGTGGCGATGTTTTTACGGCCGGATGCCCTTCCTGACACCAACCCTTTAGTCGCCTTTGACTCTGCAGGGATAATTACCAGTATGCTGGTGCTCATTTTGCCGACCTTTGGAAGGATGATAGGCTGAGTCAAGCCCCCTGATGCTAACTCAGCGGCCAGCGGGGCTCGAACTCAGGACCCCAAGGATCTCAAGCCACCGCCTTAACCACTGAGGTAGCTCATGTCATAGGTGCCTTTGTTATGACGTCATAATTGCATATGTAGAACTCTACATCTGATCAGTATGAAAAATTTTCAGGGTCATCTAGGGATAAAATGGTCCACAGAATTTTTTTTAGTAATACGTCGGTCACGTGATTTGGCAGCCACATTGTTTTTTTTTTTTAATATATTAAAAAATCTTCTCTGAAACTGCTGAACAGAATGAGGCAAAACTTTATAGATATGACCATCTCTACATTAGGAGCAAAAGGTTCTCAAGTATGACATCATAGGTCACATGTTTGAGCAGCCATATTGGATTTACCCTATAACCTATAAAAAAAATCTTCTTCTCCAGAACGGCTTGACAGATCGAGGGAAAACTTCACAAAATGTTCCCCAAGCCTTGCATGTACAAGTTTGTTAAGGATGATAGGTCACATGGTTTGGCAGCCATATTTGATTGAATAAAATATTAAATAATGTTCTCTCTGGAATCGCTTAATCAATCGACATGAAACTTTACATTTATGCTGTAGTCGTGATGGAGAATATATGTTATGAATTTCAATTTGATTGGACACATGGTCTGGCAGCCAGAATTTTTTTATTTTTTTGATGTGGGTTCTTTTTGAGTTTTTTTTTTTTTTTTTTGAATAAGGCTCACTTGGCTGTGCCTGGATTGGTTTGGTAGAGGAGTAGCAGCTGAAATGCAAATCCAATCCAGGTTCCTCCTGATGACTTCATCTTTGCTTTTTGCTTGTTTGAGTTCCTTCTGACTCTAATACAGGACTGTACCTATTTGGTCTTTAACAACCATAAAAATCTTCCACATTCATAAAGATGTCTCAAAGTTGGTTCAAGCAGATGTAAAAACAGCTGCCTGCTTTTGAAGATGCTCCTTACTCCCAACTTTATTCATTTTGATAATTTAATAATTTTCACAAAGTAAAGTTTTCAACCTGCGTATCAACTACTCTCACAAGGTTTTAATGCAGGTCTTCAAAAAGAAGACATAATTGGTTTATTTGAACTTCAAAACAAATTACACGATTATAACATTGAAGATATAACTCAACTATTTTGTGATGCACAGAAATGTTAAAAGAAATCAAAGCCTACAACATGTTTTCTTGGTGATAATATGGATGATATACCTTCACCCCAAGATTGGGATTAATCAAAAAAGAATCTCATTATCTTTGATTGTGTTAATGAGAGAAACCAAACGGTTATGGATAGTTATTACACAAGAGGGAGGCATTCTTCTTGTAATTGTATTTATCTTCATCAATCATACTTTCAACTCCCTCATCGCTCGATGAGAAATAATTCCAATACTTTTATTTTATTCAAGTTAAATTCAACAGATATAAACAATTTTTGGAGAGACAATTGTTCCACATTGTGCAGTAAAAAAGAATTTGAGGAATATATCAAACACATGGCTGGAAAATATAAATACATTGTTGTGAAACAAGATGAGATACTGAGGGATATATTTTTTTTTATCTCATAAACAATCACATGCATCAATGATAGTTGTTATTTTCAATCTTGTGGGTAAATCTGCTTCTGGAAAAAAACTTTCATAAATCTATGTTCTTGAATAGTGAAAATGAAAAGATTAGATGCTTTTTAAAAAAAACACCCTGTGATACGTATTGTATCAACAACAACCAGAGGAATGCGACCAGGAGAAGTAGAAGGTAAAGATTATTACTACATTTTAATTGAGTAACATATGCGATTGAGGAACGAAGGTCAAATATTTGAGGAAGTCTCTCTTGGTACAACAAAATATTCACATTGTAAGAGAGTTATATAAACTAAAATCTGGTGGTCTTGGTTTATCAAAAACTAATCCAGAAAGAATGAGACATTATTTAACATCTGAGTGGTAATGGAGTTAAGATTTTATCATTCGGTTTTGATGTTTATGAAGAAGGTCAACCCAAACGTATGATAAGTAGAGATACAAGTATTAGTGATGAAGAAATTACAACTCGTATTAATTATAAAAAATAATTTGATGAAATATTTAAAGAAAATAATTTATTTGAACACATCTACTTTAATGATGAAGAAAAGGAAAATTTCCCTCTTGACCTTTACAATTCAATAAATGATATTTTCCAATAAATAAATACATGTGAAAGAATGAGCAAGAAGATTTAAGCAACATTAAGAGTTGGTTTCAAAAGTTGTAAAACGACAGGAATACGTAAAGAAGAAACGCAGACAGATGTGTGTGTGTGTGTGTGTGTGTGTGTGTGTGTGTGTGTGTGTGTGTGTGTGTGTGTGTGTGTGTGTGTGTGTGTGTGTGAGGCCCGTCGCTCGGGAGGGGAATTTGGGTGTAATGCCCCCCCCCCCCATGGCGCATCTGGTGTCCCCCCACTTGGATGCCACCCATTTATGCCCTGTTGCACCCTGTGAACAGCTTAGTGTTTAAGGATGAGCGCCCACTGTGAACTTGCTGTTTAAGAGTTCACCTGTGTGAACTAAAACCCTTATTCCAGATGTTCAACATGGTGAATAATAAGGCCTTCTTGGCTAAACTGTTTTTTAATAATATCCTTCTTTGAATAACAGTGAAGAGATAAGTGTGCGCTTCCCAGTGCATCTCCAAAACCAATTGGCAAGACAATACAGTCCAAGACCACAAGATAAAAGATAATAACGCAAGCACCAACGTCAGCAGCCAAGACCTCGTGTCGAATGTCGATGTTGTGGGTGGATATATACATATATATATATATATATATATATATATATATATATATATATATATATATATATATATATATATATATATATATATATATATATATATATATATATATATACGGAGTATGTATATATGTATATATTGTTACGGATTCGCGCCCGCCGGCGTGCTGACGGCCACGTAACTCGAATCGCGGCACGTCGCCCACCGGACGGACAATCCAGTCGTGACCCTCTCGGACTAACGCCGGGAACCAGTCACGGGTGGACCTTTCGGTCTCACCGCGATCGAGCCAATCAGCCCCCGCGTGGGATAGGGTTGCTCGCCAAATTCGACCTACCTAAGTACCCACGCGGAGGGTAGACCGGGCGATCGCACCTCGCCGCAGGTTGACTTCGGACACGGGCCACTTAAGCGACCCGTTCCGTACTATCGGGATAACCGAGCGGTGTTATCGTCGACCTCGACGGTTCGATTAATTATCGGGCGTATTCAGCCCACTACCAACCCTTTACGTGAAGCAAGATGAGGATTCAATGAGAGAAATGACGAAGCGAAGCGGGAAACAGTTCAACACAAAGCACATTTATTCGCGGCACACGGAAAGCACACATATACAATTCCACCAAATGCACACAGAAAAGAAAAACACAATGCAATTTACACAAAAAGCAAATATAAAAGAGAAACACAATGCAGAGCTAATACCGACTACCGAGCACACGGCAACACTTATACAATTCTACTTCACAGACGGCGCCGACAACACATACCCAAAACCAAGGAAAAGAATACCCTCAAGGATGAGGCGGGCCTGAGGCCGAGACCGGGTCGGGCCCACCCGCCTGGTGATGAGACGCGGAGCGGCGATGGTGCCTCAACTCCGCGGGCCTCGCGGGCAGTGTCTGGTAGGGGGTGGGAAAGGGGCCCCCTTGGTCGCACTATCTCAGCGCGGGGGGAAACAGGAGGGGGTTGCTGATGCTCGGGGTATAGAGGATTCCGACTCTGCCTCGAGTCCCGCGACGAGCGTATCCACCTCGGCCAGGTCGCGCTGTCGGCCTCCCTGGGGTGCAGCTCCCTGCACGACGCGAGCACCCCCTCGTCTGCCCTCACCGCCTCTCCACAGCTCCGTCCTCTCCGCTCCGACTCCAACGCACACGACGACGACCAGCTCCTTCTTGCCAACTCCACCGCCCGCGAAGTCTTGACTCTCTCTGTCCCCTCTCGACTCTCCTACTCTCTGGACTGAAGAACACGGTCGCTTTTTATCAGCCCCGTAGCTTCGCCCTCTCATCTTTGACCCCCTCCCTTCGACCTTTCACCTCGCTCCCCATTGGCCCGAGAAAAAGTGGGCGTGAATGCTTTTTGATCCATAAATTTGCATATATCGATCGCCCTCCAACGCCCTGGGGGCGGGGCCAATTCGCCCCTCGCTCACCGATTGGACGGCAAAAAGTGGGCGTGTGTCGTTTTTGATCCGTTTTTGAAGCACAAAATCCGTGATTTTGTACACGCTGTTCGGCGCGCGCCCTGCACGAGTCCAACACCGGTACCCACAGGCGGCGCAAGAACGGTGGCGATGGGACGGTTGCGAGGTGTGACGTGAAGGTCGTGGCGGTTGTGGTGAAGCGGCGGTTGGTGGTGGTAACAATGGCGGTTGGTCCAAATTAAAGATAGTAAAAGAAAAACGGCTATCCTGAAGAGTCGCAGCACGCATAAATGACATGTATTCCCACTAGACAACTGGTTTGGGCCTAACTACACATGTACTTACTGAGATACCTCACCTAAGGGACCTGAATGGTGGTTTGCGAATTTGGTAACCACAACACTACCCCCTCCCCTTTTTACAGACTCGTCCCGAGTCGTCAAATTTTCGTGTGCCATCATGTGTAGTTTTCCCCTAGTACATTTTACCTACGGATCCCTGAGTGCGACATTCATGGTATTCGTGTCCCCAAAATAAATAACCTGAGGGCTGCGTAACTACCTAAACAAACTCACTCACACGGACGACTTAAATAAAATTGCCGGCGCTAGACAGACATGCCGGGGGCGCACTCATATTTACAGTACATCTTAACCTTAACTTACAAATTTTACACGAAACCATGGCCTAGGATCACTGAACTCTGCAAAAGAAAAGCAGTTAGCAGGGAGCCAGGCTGCCCGCATGCAGTCTCTGGCTCAAACAATGCAGGCGACAGGGAACGTGGCTGGCTGCTCACACGCAGTCCAAGGCCTTCCCTTTTGAACTGAACGCAGTGAACCACAACGGTGCATGGGCTGCACAACGTAGTCTCCGTGCCAGCTCAAGTGGCACACGCAATGAACACAACGAATGGATGCATGGACACAAACACGGTGCAAGGGCCGCCACTGCAGGCCCGTGTTGTAGCTGCCAACAGGGCAGTTCTTGCAGCTTGCAAACTGTTGCCTTGCGGATCCTGGCGCACATGGAAATGAACAGGGAGGGCAAAGCAAAAATTGAACGGGGGCTGGTGAACAGGGGCAGTGGGCATGGCATGGCAAAGGCAGCAGGCAAACACAGCCCGCAGAAGAAGGCCGCTGCAGGCAAACACAGCCGGCAGACGAACTGGCCGGCACAGGCCTCGAAGAAAAACAGCCAGCAGATGAACTGGCCGGCACAGGCCTTGCAGCACACAGCTGCCGATGAAGTTGGCCGGCCTCCGCCTTGAAGCAAAACACGGCCAGCCGATGAAGTTGGCCAGCCTTTGCCGTTCAATGGAGGTTGGTGGAGGGAGTGCGGTGGTGCTGGCCACTTGGAAGGCGGGCTCGGACCTACCTACCTGTCTCCCTCCCAACCTATCGCCTTTGCCTGTCACTGTACATACCCACTCCCTTAATTTGTCAAACCCCAATTTAGCCCCCTTAATTTTTTTTATTATTATTTTTTTTTTCTTTTACTTCCCCACTATAAATCGTCCCCTAACCCCCTTTATCGTCCTTGTTCGGCTAACCTATCCTGTCACCTAGCCTACTCCCAACCCCTACGTTCCCTTCCCGGAGGGGAATAAGGGAGAGCTAACGTCCTGTGCCGAGGCCCAACGAGGCCTCAGAATGGCCTCCCCAGAGTTCAGCGATCTAACCCAAAGTGGGTCCAGCGGCCCACAACGAGAGCGAGGGGATGGATGGTGCGGAGGGGTACATCTCCTAATCTACCCTATCCATTTAACTGTTAAACTACCCCGGGGCTTTCAACAAGCGCCTCTCGCTTAAACTATTGGTTCTAACAACCCAGATTCCCGTCGCCTGTGTTGGTGTCCTCACAATTTCGGGCCTCGCCCCCCAATTTTCTCTCCGTGCCCTCACACGGTCTCCTGGCTGGGACACGTGGCTCCCTTTGGCAGGCACGACCCTCTGCCGATTCTCCCGCTATGGCACCCCCGGGCACTACACTGCCTCCGAGCCTACCAGCTCCCTAACACGGGGGAGTGCCCCCCATTGCACCTGACCTGAAACGCACACGTGGCAGGCCGGCCTCCCAGGCCCCTTTCCGAGGGTCACCCGTGCCCACAACACTGCCCACGCGGCTAATGGCGCCCCGGGCCCCCGCACCAAGCAGGCGCACCCGTGCCCACTACGCTATCCCGGCCCCCCATGGGCCCTTGGCCTACCGCGGCCGAATAGCCTGGTGCCCGGGGTACCCACTCAGCGATACTCACCTTTCGCAGCCACGCTCCCAAGCCCGTCAACAGGGCTCCTGCACCCCTCCAAATGGGTCTCGAGCCTACTTTCCCACCAACAACAAAACGACCTCCATTTTTCAATTTGACTAACCCCCGAACTCACTTTATACTGACCCCGGGGTCCCTTGGGCGGGAGTCACTCCTCCCCCCAATCACTCATCGCACCATGCATTCCCCATTCGCTCCATACACACAGACCCGCTGGCCTCACTCACTCACCATGTACTCACCTCACAACTCTTCAACACACATACCACTGAACTCTGCCATCCTTCTATCTGCATCCCCGAACTAACTCGTGCTCCCACGTCATCCCTTAAACTAGTAGCACGTTCCTTTTAACACTACGTAGCTGAACTACGTCCCCTCTACACATCCAAAGTCTGTCACTGTCTCCTAACTCAAAAATTCATTTTATTTCCCAACCTAAATCTCGCTACAATCCCTCTATCTAATCCATTCCACGGACTCCATGAGGACTTACCCCTGCCCCATGGAGGCGGTCGAGCTAAGCTAACCCTTCCCCCTAACTAGTTTCCATCCTGTGCCCAGGTAAGGGGGTCTTTCACCCCTTGCCCAGGAATCCTGTGCACCCGAAAGTGAGGCTTGTTTTTTCCTTTTTTTTTTTATTTATGCGCAGCACCTGCGCGGCAACTCAGAGCTCGCGCACTTTACACCTGCCCGTGACGTCATGCAGCTGCACGTGTTCCTCGTCCCTCCTTGGACGGTACCATCCGGCAGAGATACCCCTCCTGCCGGATTCCAACCCCACGTGCAGCCATGGCGTCACCGTGCGCATAAAAAAAAAAAACACAAGCCCCACGTCTCGAGGGGTTCCCCACGCGAACACATGTGCTTTGCCCGTTGGAGCTTAACACACACGATAGCGTGGAGAACCCGTCCGGTCCAAATCCATTTCCTGCCTAAACTTTGTCCGTCCGCGGGATCGGCAAATCCACCGCGTGCGTTTCCGGACCGGGACTTCACTCTCGCAAGCGAGCACGTGGCGGTCTCGTGCGTTGCACAGCACGAACCTCGTGCTCACTGCTGGGTGAACCCGGCACAGTCGCCGAAACAACTACAGCCGCTACTCGGCTTTCGTTCCTCCCATGTCGCCGTCGTCGCCATTCAACCCACGCACACCTGCGTGTTACGACGCACACAGTCCACTCTATCACATTCACACCGGGAGACGCGGCTGCGTGCTCTCGCATGCCAACCGACATCTCCCTCACATACCGCTCTCTCACACACACGGTCTCCCTTGCACACAGCGACCTTGCACACGGCCGTTCACTCACGCGTGCGGGGGCACTCACCCGCGGTCCCTCACTCGCACTCCGTGCCTCATCCACACACGCGGGGGCACTCAACCGCGGTGCCTCATCCACACTCCGTGCCTCACTCACACACGCGGGGGCACTCACCCGCGGTGCCTCATCCACACTCCGTGCCTCATCCACACACGCGGGGGAACTCACCCGCGGTGCCTCATCCACACACCGTGCCTCACTCATACACGCGGGGGAACTCAACCGCGGTGCCTCATCCACACTGGCCGTTTCACTCACACACACGGCCTCTTCCACACACGGTGCCTCATCCACACACGGCGTGCCGGGAAGCACGCACTCCGGCACCATCGCCACCACAGCACTCACACACGGGGTCGCTTCCACACACGGTGCCGCACTCACGCCTTGCACCACACACACAGGGACAACCACACTGGGGATTCGTGTCCCCACAAGGGTCTCCGGGGCCCCTATACCCCCCAAGCTTTCCGTGCACCCGTCCACAGCACCCGTCCCCTCAACCTCGCAAAGCACGACCGAACTCACCTGGTCGTGACTCGCCTCAAGGGGGCAGACTCCCTCCCCTCGTTCCTGGAGGAGGCCATCCAGGTGCTCGCACTGGGTCCCTACACGCTCCGCGAGCTCAACCTCACTATCCTCCACGACCTCCGTGTGTGTGTGCGCGTCACTTACCCCGTCTTCATCGTGTTGTCTCTCCTCAATTTTTTCTGTCTCGAGTGTCTCTATACATTTATAAGTTTCTGTCGTCGTCACCTCGTGTCTCGTCTCACACGTTTTGGTCTCCCCATTTAATTTTTCCCTCTTGGTCACCGTCGATTCCTCTGTCACGACCCTTGCCCAACACGCCCCCCGAATTATTTTTTCACCCGCCTCCACCGCGGGCCTGTCAGCCGTTGCACCCCCTTCCAGCTCGTTTGCTCCCACACGTGGAGTCGCCATTCCCAGCTCCCTGGTCACGGCCTTCATGCCCGCCTGCAGGCATCGGCCCATGTTCTGCGTCTCACCCCGTCGCTCTTTCATTTCTTTTTTCATATTTGTTTCCATTTTTTGTGTATTCGCATCCATCTTTTGTGTATACGCATCCATCTTTTGTGTATACGCATCCATCTTTTCGTTCATGCCTTTCATATCCGCATTTATTTGTTGTGTATTCGCATCCATCCTCGTTGTCATTGCCGCCAGCATGGCGCATAGCTGGGCTATGTCGGATGCACTCAGGTGAGCCGTTCCGGCAGGGATCGGGGAAGGGTTTTGGTGGAGGGGGGAAGGGGAGGTGTCATACACCGCGGCCGCTGCCGCACCTATTTCGGGCTCTGGGTTCAGTTGGGCGAGTCCGTGTTCCTGCACAATCAACATTTCCTGCTCGGGGATTCCATCCTGGACCATGGATCCAACGCATTCTACATCCTTTTCTAATACCCCCGGCTCCCGCTCGCCTTGAGACGCCATCTTGCTTCTCTTAAAGGGTTAATTTCGCTCGCTCGTAATTTGGAGGGAATCGGGGGTCGCTTCTCTCACCCCTGGACCGATTCCCGTGAATTTAGCCTGAGACAGGAGAGCCCGTTTTCCTGTTCTCCGATACCAGTGCCGCGAGGAGGGCGATGAATTTGTATCGCACGACCTGACACCAGTGTTACGGTTTCGCGCCCGCCGGCGTGCTGACGGCCACGTAACTCGAATCGCGGCACGTCGCCCACCGGACGGACAATCCAGTCGTGACCCTCTCGGACTAACGCCGGGAACCAGTCACGGGTGGACCTTTCGGTCTCACCGCGATCGAGCCAATCAGCCCCCGCGTGGGATAGGGTTGCTCGCCAAATTCGACCTACCTAAGTACCCACGCGGAGGGTAGACCGGGCGATCGCACCTCGCCGCAGGTTGACTTCGGACACGGGCCACTTAAGGGACCCGTTCCGTACTATCGGGATAACCGAGCGGTGTTATCGTCGACCTCGACGGTTCGATTAATTATCGGGCGTATTCAGCCCACTACCAACCCTTTACGTGAAGCAAGATGAGGATTCAATGAGAGAAATGACGAAGCGAAGCGGGAAACAGTTCAACACAAAGCACATTTATTCGCGGCACACGGAAAGCACACATATACAATTCCACCAAATGCACACAGAAAAGAAAAACACAATGCAATTTACACAAAAAGCAAATATAAAAGAGAAACACAATGCAGAGCTAATACCGACTACCGAGCACACGGCAACACTTATACAATTCTACTTCACAGACGGCGCCGACAACACATACCCAAAACCAAGGAAAAGAATACCCTCAAGGATGAGGCGGGCCTGAGGCCGAGACCGGGTCGGGCCCACCCGCCTGGTGATGAGACGCGGAGCGGCGATGGTGCCTCAACTCCGCGGGCCTCGCGGGCAGTGTCTGGTAGGGGGTGGGAAAGGGGCCCCCTTGGTCGCACTATCTCAGCGCGGGGGGAAACAGGAGGGGGTTGCTGATGCTCGGGGTATAGAGGATTCCGACTCTGCCTCGAGTCCCGCGACGAGCGTCTCCACCTCGGCCAGGTCGCGCTGTCGGCCTCCCTGGGGTGCAGCTCCCTGCACGACGCGAGCACCCCCTCGTCTGCCCTCGCCGCCTCTCCACAGCTCCGTCCCCTCCGCTCCGACTCCAACGCACACGACGACGACCAGCTCCTTCTTGCCAACTCCACCGCCCGCGAAGTCTTGACTCTCTCTGTCCCCTCTCGACTCTCCTACTCTCTGGACTGACGAACACGGTCGCTTTTTATCAGCCCCGTAGCTTCACCCTCTCATCTTTGACCCCCTCCCTTCGACCTTTCACCTCGCTCCCCATTGGCCCGAGAAAAAGTGGGCGTGAATGCTTTTTGATCCATAAATTTGCATATATCGATCGCCCTCCAACGCCCTGGGGGCGGGGCCAATTCGCCCCTCGCTCACCGATTGGACGGCAAAAAGTGGGCGTGTGTCGTTTTTGATCCGTTTTTGAAGCACAAAATCCGTGATTTTATACACGCTGTTCGGCGCGCGCCCTGCACGAGTCCAACACCGGTACCCACAGGCGGCGCAAGAACGGTGGCGAGGCGACAGTTGCGAGCTGTGACGTGAAGGTCGTGGCGGTTGTGGTGAAGCGGTGGTTGGTGGTGGTAACAATGGCGGTTGGTCCAAATTAAAGATAGTAAAAGAAAAACGGCTATCCTGAAGAGTCGCAGCACGCATAAATGACATGTATTCCCACTAGACAACGGGTTTGGGCCTAACTACACATGTACTTACCGAGATACCTCACCTAAGGGACCTGAATGGTGGTTTGCGAATTTGGTAACCACAACAATATATATATATATATATATATATATATATATATATATATATATATATATATATATATATATATATATATATATATATATATATATATATATATGTATGTATGTATATATATATATATATCCATGAAGCTGTTACCATTAAGCATTAATTAAGCATTAAGTATATATATACATATCTATATATGTATATGTATATAGATATGTATATGTATATGTATATGTATATAGATATGTATATGTATATGTATATGTATATGTATGTATATATATATATATATATATATATATATATGTATATATATATATGTATATATATATATGTATATATATATATATATATATATATATATGTATATATATATATATGTATATATATATATATGTATATATATATATATGTATATATATATATATGTATATATATATATATGTATATATATATATATGTATATATATATATATGTATATATATATATATGTATATATATATATATGTATATATATATATATGTATATATATATATATGTATATATATGTATATATATATATATATATATATATATATATATGTATATATATATATATGTATATATATATATATATATATATATATATGTATATATATGTATGTATATATATGTATATATATATATATATATATATATATATATATATATATATATATATATATATATATATATATATATATATATATATATATATATATATATTGTCACGGATTCGCGCGTGCTGACGGCCACGTAACTCGAATCGCGGCACGTCACCCACCGGACGGACAATCCAGTCGTGACCCTCTCGGACTAACGCCGGGAACCAGTCACGGGTGGAACTTTCGGTCTCACCGCGATCGAGCCAATCGGCCCCCGCGTGGGATAGGGTTGCTCGCCAAATTCGACCTACCGAAGTACCCACACGGAGGGTCGACCGGGCGATCGCACCTCGCAGCAGGTCGACTTCGGACACGGGCCACTTAAGCGACCCGTTCCGTACTATCGGGATAACCGAGCGGTGTTATTCGTCGACCTCGACGGTTCGATTAATTATCGGGCGTATTCAGCCCACTACCAACCCTTTACGTGAAGCAAGATGAGGATTCAATGAAAGAAATGACGAAGCGAAGCGGGAAACAGTTCAACACAAAGCACATTTATTCGCGATGAACGGAAAGCACACATATTCAATTCCACCAAAAGCACATAGAAAAGGAAAAGAAACACAATGCAATTTTACACAAAAAGCAAATGCGACAATGCAGATCTAATACCGATTACGCGAGCACACGGCAACACTTATACAATTTTACTTCACAGACGGCGCCGACAACACACATTCCCAAAAACAAAAGAAAAGAGAACCCTCAAGGATGAGGCGGGCCTGAGGCCGAGACCGGGTCGGGCCTACCCGTCTGGTGATGAGACGCGGAGCGGCGATGGTGCCCCAACTCCGCGGGCCTCGCGGACAGTGTCTGGTAGGGGGTGGGAAAAGGGGCCCCCTTGGTCGCACTATCTCAGCGCGGGGGGGGAAACAGGAGGGGGTTGCTGATGCTCGGGGGAAAGGAGGATTTCTACTCTGTCTCGAGTCCCGCGACGAGCGTGTCCACCTCGACCAGGTCGCGCCGTCGGCCTCCCTGGTGTGCAGCTCCCGGCACGACGCGAGCACCCCCTCGTCTGCCCTCGCCGCCTCTCCACAGCTCCGTCCTCTTCGCTCCGACTCCAACGCACACGACGACGACCAACTCCTTCTTGCTTCTTCTTCCCAACTCCACCGACTGCGAAGTCTTAACTCCCTTGACTGACGAACGCGGTCGCTTATATAAGCCCCGTGGCTTCGCTCTCTCATCTTTGACCCCCTGCCTTCGACCTTTCACCTCGCTCCCCATTGGCCCGAGAAAAAGTGGGCGTGAATGCTTTTTGATCCATAAATTTGCATATAGCGACCGCCCTCCAACGCCCTGGAGGCGGGGCCAAATCGCCCCTCGCTCACCGATTGGACGGAACAAAAGTGGGCGTGTGTCGTTTTTAATCCGTTTTTGGAGCTGAAAATCCGTGGTTTTGCACACGCTGTTCGGCGCGCGCCCTGCACGAGTCCAACACCGGTACCCACAAGCGGCGCAAGAACGGTGGCGATGCGACGGTTGCGAGGTGTGACGTGAAGCGGCGCCGCGGTGGGTGGTTGATGTTGTGGTTGGTGGTGGTAACAATGGCGGTTGGTCCAAAATAAAGATAGTAAAAGAAAAACGGCTATCCTGAAGAGTCGCAGCACGCATAAATGACATGTATTCCCACTAGACAACGGGTTTGGGCCTAACTACACATATACTTACCGAGATATCTCACCTAAGGGACCTGAATGGTGGTTTGCGAATTTGGTAACCACAACACTACCCCCTCCCCTTTTTACAGACTCGTCCCGAGTCGTCAAATTCTCGTGTGCCATCATGTGTAGTTTTCCCCTAGTACATTTTACCTACGGATCCCTGAGTGCGACATTCATGGTATTCGTGTCCCCAAAATAAATAACCTGAGGGCTGCGTAACTACCTAAACAAACTCACTCACACGGACGACTTAAATAAAATTGCCGGCGCTAAGACAGACATGCCGGGGGCGCACTCATATGTACAGTACATCTTACCTTAACTTACAAATTTTACACTAAACCATGGCCCAGGATCAATGAACTCTGCAAAAAGAAAGCAGTTAGCAGGGAGCCAGGCTGCTCGCATGCAGTCTCTGGCTCAAAACAATGCAGGTGACAGGGAACGTGGCAGGCTGCTCACATGCAGTCCAAGGCCTTCCCTTTTGAACTGAACGCAGTGAACCACAACGGTGCATTGGCTGCACAAACGTAGTCTCCGTGCCAGCTCAAGTGGCACACGCAATGAACACAACGAATGGATGGATGAACACAAACATGGTGCACGGGCCGCCACTGCAGGCCCGTGTTGTAGCTGCCAACGGGGCAGTTTTCACAGCTTGCAAACTGTTGCCTTGCGGATCCTGGCGCACATGGAAATGAACAGGGGGGGGCAAAGCAAAAATTGAACGGGGCTGGTGAACGTGGGCAGTGGGCATGGCATGGCAAAGGCAGCAGGCAAACACAGCCCGCCGAAGAAGGCCGCTGCAGGCAAACACAGCCGGCAGATGAACTGGCCGGCACAGGCCTTGAAGTACCACAGCTGCAGATGAAGTTGGCCGGCCTCCGCCTTGAAGCAAAACACGGCCAGCCGATGGCACAGGCCTTGCAGCAAAACACAGCTGCCGATGAAGTTGGCCGGCCTCCGCCTTGAAGCAAAACACGGCCAGCCGATGAAGTTGGCCAGCCTTTGCCGTTCAGTGGAGGTTGGTGGAGGGAGTGCGGTGGTGCTGGCCACTTGGAGGGCGGGCTCGGACCTACCTACCTGTCTCCCTCCCACCTATCGCCTTTGCCTGTCACTGTACATACCCACTCCCTTAATTTGTCAAACCCCAATTTAGCCCCAACTTATTTTTTTTTGTTGTTTTTATTTTTACTTCCCCACTATAAATCGTCCCCGAACCCCCTTTATCGTCTTTGTTCGGCTAACCTATCCTGTCACCAAGCCTACTCCCAACCCCTACGTTCCCTTCCCGGAGGGGAATAAGGGAGAGCTGGCGTCCTGTGTCGAGGCCCAACGAAGCCTCAGAATGGCCTCCCCAGAGTTCGGCGATCTTTAACCAAAGTGGGTCCAGCGGCCCACAACGAGAGCGAGGGGATGGATGGTGCGGAGGGGTACACTTCCTAATCTACCCTATCCATTTAACCTGTTAAACTACCCCGGGGCTTTCAACAAGCGCCTCGCGCTTAAACTATTGGTTCTATAAACCCAGATTCCCGTCGCCTGTGTTGGTGTCCTCACAATTTCGGGCCTCGCCCCCCAATTTTCTCTCCGTGCCCTCACACGGTCTCCTGGCTGGGACACGTGGCTCCCTTTGGCAGGCACGACCCTCTGCCGAATCTCCCGCTATGGCACCCCCGGGCACTACACTGCCTCCGAGCCTACCAGCTCCCTAACACCGGGGAGTGCCCCCCATGGCACCTCCCCTGAAACACACACGTGGCAGGCCGGCCTCCCGGGCCCTTTTCCGAGGGTCACCCGTGCCCACAACACTGCCCACGCGGCTAATGGCGCCCCGGGCCCCCGCACCAAGCAGGCGCACCCGTGCCCACTACTCTATCCCGGCCCCCCATGGGCCCATGGCCTACCGCGGCCGACTAGCCTGGTGCCCGGGGTACCCACTCAGCGATACTCACCTTTCGCAGCCACGCTCCCAAGCCCGTCAACAGGGCTGCTGCACCCCTCCAAACGGGTTTCGAGCCTACATTCCCACCAACAGCAAAACGACCTCCATTTTGTAAATTTGACTAACCCCCTAACTCACTTTATACTGACCCCGGGGTCCCTTGGGCGGGAGTCACTCCTCCCCCCAATCACTCATCGCACCATGCATTCCCCATTCGCTCCATACACACAGACCCGCTGGCCTCACTCACTCACCATGTACTCACCTCACAACTCTTCAACACACATACCACTGAACTCTGCCATCCTTCTATCTGCATCCCCTAACTAACTCGTGCTCCCACGTCGTCCCTTAAACTACAGCACGTTCCTTTTAACACTACGTAGCTAAGCTACGTCCCCACTACACATTCACAAGTCTGTCACTGTCTCCAAAATAATCCCATTTTATTTCCCAACCTAAATCTGGCTACAATCCCTCTAACTAATCCATTCCACGGACCCCATGAGGACTTACCCCTGCCCCATGAAGTCGGTCTAACTAAGCTAACCCTTCCCCCTAACTAGTTTTCATCCTGTGCCCAGGGTAAGGGGGTCTTCCACCCCTTGCCCAGGAATCCTGTGCACCCGAAAGTGAGGCTTGCTGCTTTTTTTTTTTCCATGCGCATCACCAGCGCGGCAACTCGCGCACTTTGCACCTGCCCGTGACGTCATGCAGCTGCACGTGTTCCTCGTCCCTCCTTGGACGGTACCATCCGGCAGAGATACCCCTCCTGCCGGATTCCAACCCCACGTGCAGCCATGGCGTCACCGTGCGCATAAAAAAAAAACACAAGCCCCACGTCTCGAGGGGTTCCCCACGCGAACACATGTGCTTTGCCCGTTGGAGCTTAACACACACGATCGCGTGGAGAACCCGTCCGGTCCAAATCCATAATCCTGCCTAAACTTTGTCCGTCCGCGGGATCGGCAAATCCACCGCTGGCGTTTCCGGACCGGGACTTCACTCTCGCAAGCGAGCACGTGGCGGTCTCGTGCGTTGCACAGCACGAACCGCGTGCTCACTGCTGGGTGAACCCGGCACGGTCCCCGAAACAGCTACAGCCGCCACTCGGCTTTCTCTCCTCTGTCGCCGTCTCCGTCTCCATTCCACACACGCATACCTGCGTGTCACGACGCACACAGTCCACTCCATCACATTCACACCGGGAGACGCGGCTGCGTGCTCCCGCATGCCAACCGACATCTCCCTCACATACCGCTCTCTCACACACACGGTCTCCCTTGCATAACCCATACCACTCACACGTGGTGCTCCATTCATACAAACCACTCCACTCACACCCGCGGGGGCACTCACCCGCGGTGCTTCACTCACACTGGCCGTTTCATCCACACACGGCCTCTTCCACACACGGTGCCTCATTCACACACGGCGTGCTGGGAAGCACGTACTCTGGCACCATCGCCACCACACCACTCACACACGGGGTCGCTTCCACACACGGGGACGCACTCACACCTTGCACCACACACACAGGGACAACCACACTGGGGATTCGTGTCCCCACAAGGGTCTCCGGGACCTCTATACCCCCCAAGCTCTCCGTGCACCCGTTCACAGCACTCGTCCCCTCAACCTCGCGAAGCACGACCGAACTCACCTGGTCGTGACTCGCCTCAAGGGGGCATACTCCCTCCCCTCGTTCCTGGAGGAGGCTATCCCGCTGCTCGCACTGGGCCTCCACCCAGTCCACGAGCTCGTCCCCATTATCCTCCACTACCTCCGTGTGTGTGTGCACGTCACTAACCTTGTCATTATCATGCAGTCTCTCTATTTTTTTTGTCTCCCGTGTCTCTATACATTTATAAGTTTCTGTTGTCCCCTCCTGTCTCTTCGTCTCCGCTTCTTTCTGGCGTCTTTCCCTTATCTTTATGTAGGTCAACCTTGCTTTCTCTTTAAGTCGCTCCCGTCCTTCCCTGTTTTTCACTCCTTGCTCTTTCACGATCTCCACGTACCTCATCCTTGCTCTCCGTATTAATTGTTCTTTTCTCTCCCTCGCAATTACTTTCACCTCGTCTCTTGTCTCCCGAATTACTTTTTCCTTACCCGCCTCCACCGCGGGCCTGTCAGCCATTGCACCCCCTTCCAGCTCGTTTGCTCCCACACGTGGAGTCGCCATTCCCAGCTCCCTGGTCACGGCCTTCATGCCCGCCTGCAGGCATCGGCCCATGTTCTGCGTCTCCCCCCGGAGCTTTTTCATTTCTTTTTTTATTTCGTTTTTCATTCCGTTTATTTGTTGTGTATTCGCATCCATCCTCGTTTTTACTTCATTTGTATTTGTATCCATCTTTTCGTTCATTTGTTGTGTATTCGCATCCATCCTTGCTGTCATTGCCGCCAGCATGGCGCATAGCTGGGCCATGTCGGATGCACTCAGCTGAGCCGTTTCGGCAAGGGTTGGGGAAGGGTTTTGGTGGAGAGGGGGGGGGAGGTGTCATACACCGCGGCCGCTGCCGCACCCATTTCGGGCTCTGGGTTCAGTTGGGCGAGTTCGTTTTCCTGTACGGGCATTCCATCCTGGGCCATGGATCCGACACATTCTACATCCATTTCTAATACCCCCGGCTCCCGCTCGCCTTGAGACGCCATCTTGCTTCTCGTGAAGGGTTAATTTAGCTCGCTCGTAATTTGGAGGGAATCGGGGGTCGCTTCTCTCACCCCTGGACCGATTCCCGTGAATTTAGCTGGAGACAGGAGAGCCCGTTTTCCTGTTCTCCGATACCAGTGCCGCGAGGAGGGCGATGGGTTTGTATCGCACGACCTGACACCAGTGTTACGGATTCGCGCCCGCCGGCGTGCTGACGTAACTCGAATCGCGGCACGTCGCCCACCGGACGGACAATCCAGTCGTGACCCTCTCGGACTAACGCCGGGAACCAGTCACGGGTGGACCTTTCGGTCTCACCGCGATCGAGCCAATCGGCTCCCGCCTGGGATAGGGTTGCTCGCCAAATTCGACCTACCGAAGTACCCACACGGAGGGTAGACCGGGCGATCGCACCTCGCCGCAGGTCGACTTCGGACACGGGCCACTTAAGCGACCCGTTCCGTACTATCGGGATAACCGAGCGGTGTTATTCGTCGACCTCGACGGTTCGATTAATTATCGGGCGTATTCAGCCCACTACCAACCCTTTACGTGAAGCAAGATGAGGATTCAATGAAAGAAATGACGAAGCGAAGCGGGAAACAGTTCAACACAAAGCACATTTATTCGCGATGAACGGAAAGCACACATATTCAATTCCACCAAAAGCACATAGAAAAGGAAAAGAAACACAATGCAATTTTACACAAAAAGCAAATGCGACAATGCAGATCTAATACCGATTACGCGAGCACACGGCAACACTTATACAATTTTACTTCACAGATGGCGCCGACAACACACATTCCCAAAAACAAAAGAAAAGAGAACCCTCAAGGATGAGGCGGGCCTGAGGCCGAGACCGGGTCGGGCCTACCCGTCTGGTGATGAGACGCGGAGCGGCGATGGTGCCCCAACTCCGCGGGCCTCGCGGACAGTGTCTGGGAGGGGGTGGGAAAAGGGGCCCCCTTGGTCGCACTATCTCAGCGCGGGGAGGAAACAGGAGGGGGTTGCTGAT
>NC_140966.1:75979887-76087387 GCF_056783735.1 Eptatretus burgeri
CACCGGCAGCAGAGAAAGCTGTCACTGATTTCCTCGAGGTTTGTTGTTGCCTGTGCAAATTCTTCAGAAAGCCCACTGTTGCTGCACAGTATTAAGCTGAGCAGTTAAAACGACTTCTTGATCAAAGGTGGACGGGACATTTAGCCACCGTGTCTCTGATCATAGGATCTTTTAATGATATCACATCTTTACTGTGAGAGATTGATGCAGAGCGCGTCTACGGTGCAGAGATGAGGATGGAGGCTATTGGGCTTTTGCGGGAAGTCTCTGGGCCTGCCTTCATGTTCATTGCTATCTTTGTACAAAAACTGCTGATGTTGTTAGATGGCCCGAACAGACTCTTGCAGGCAGAGGACTTGGACTTGCTAACGGGGTTGGAACTGGTGGCGAGTGCTGCAGAGTGCATGAAGAAACTCCGCTCTGAGGATGAGTTCACTGATCTGTGGAACAAGGCCAACGATGCTCGCACTTCTACACCTGCACCACCAAAACAGAGACGCACAATGCACAAGAACTTGGAACAGTTTATAGTTTTGGAGACTGCAGGACAAAACAACGACAATGATAAGACGGAACTGCAGAGGGTTTTTTTACAGCGCAATTGACACTGTGCTTGGAGAGATCACTCAGTGCTTCAGTGAGCGCAACACACAACTCGCCCGTTCACTCGCTGCCTTGAATCCCGAAAATGGCACGTTTTTGGATCCCCACTTGCTCCAGCACATCATGACATTAACAAAGTCAACCATCAGTGAAACAGAGTGTGTGGTTGCATAGCAGTTTATTCGCTCACAGACAGAAAAGCAGCCAAACGAGAGATGGACAACACAAAAACTCCTCTCAACATACCACAAAACGCTGGAAGCCATGCCAAGTGTAGTGACTGCTATGAGACTTGGACTAACATTTGGTGCGTCCACTGCCATGTATGAAAACTCATTCTCAACATTGAGGAATGTCTTCACTGACCATCGACGGTCCATGCGCCATGCACGGAAGGCACAACTGGTACAGCTGGCTTTCGAGAGAGACCTCACATGTTAATGTCTGAATGAATGGAAGGAGAAGGTCCTCAGAAGATTCCACACCGAGACACGTCGCCTGCAGCTCTTCTGATAGCGGTATAAAAACTATACGAGGAGTTCAGATTGTGTGTGTGTGACTGCTGGTGATGCGTGTGTGGTTGTGGTTGCAGTGTGGTTGTAGTCAGCACCCGCCGTGGTCGGCTGCTTTGTACTTTTGATGTTTAAGTTAAATGTTGTGTTTGGTGCTTTGCATATCCCATATCTAGTGCTTTGTGCATAACCTTACCCTGTGTAATTGACTGCTTTAAATGCGGACTTTGTGGTAAGTTCAGGCTGGTCGTATTTGCTGTTGATAGTTTAACGTGATGATCGCAGGTCATAGCCGACTGTATCTTATTTCAAAGTGCACTGATTCTGGTGCCAACCTCCCCCGTTTAGTCATTGTTTCTCTGGTATATTAATTTTCTAATGCCAATTCTTCACAACACCTTGTATAAGTGCATCTGAATTGGTGCCAATTGTCTAATCATTGAATATCTGCATTGTGAATGTGCCAGTTTGTTGCGGCTCTCCTGCATTCGAATATTTTTAGGCCAAAAACATCGGAACATATTAAATCGAGCTGAGATCAATTTGGTTGGTATGCGACGTCAACCTCAGTATAGATGTGTCAATGCTGCATGAATACAATAGTATACCGGGTTATCAAAAATATTAAATATAATAATTGTGCCCCCCCCCATCCAGTTCATATGCCCCCCTTAATACTGAGCCCTGGCTACGGGCCTGGTGTGTGTGTGTGTGTGTGTGTGTGTGTGTGTGTGTGTGTGTGTGTGTGTGTGTGTGTGTGTGTGTGTGTGTGTGTGTTGCTGTTGTTGGCTGCTATATTCACCATACGTGCGTTAATTAATAATATATTCGTACACCCCAACGGTCGTACACGGATATTACGGGATATGTTTAGGGGTTTAGATGGTAAGACTTCGTTCATGACCCACTTCTCAGTTGGTCGATGTAAAAAGGTCTCCCTTGCATTCCTGATCAGACGACACAGTTTTTACACGTCATGGAGTGTGTTGTGTGTGCTTCAGACCAACAGATACATTCAGCACTAAGAATTCTTTAAGCAGTTTGTCAAGCTAATTGTCAAAACTTACATTATCCTTTTCTCATCGCTGTGGTTTATTGACAACTTTAAAATACTATTCTAAATATTGGAACTGGATGTTGGGACTCCCATGTGGATGGACCGGAAGTAGCTTGGGAGCGATCCAAGTCGTACACTTATTTATTTATATATACATATATATTAACGTGTTGCATCATTCCCTCGTTATTTGCGCTTCATTTTCACGGCGATTCAATGAGTGGACCTTTCAAGACTCGGTTATTGCGACAATTAGGTCTTCCGAGATTGTCACCCCTCGGATGGATCGTTAAGCACTTTTTTCAGCAGAATAACAGATTGGTAGAGCAAGCTGCTGTGAACCTTGCGCTCTTGGAACCTGACCACCAGGTATTTTTGCACCTCACACAATGATCTCTCGAGATTCTGTTAAGATAGATGGATGTATGAGTGATCGATCTAATAACGCTCAATAAGTAGCTTCTCTTATTGTTTTTCATACTGATATTTGTTTTGTGAAGTTTCTGAAACCTCAAGATTCTGTAGAGATAGATGGATGTATGAGTGATCGATCTAATAATGCCCAATAAATAGCTTCTCTTATTGTTTTTCGTCCTGACATTTGTTTTGTGAATAGAAGTTTCTGAAACCTCGAGATTCAACTTTGATTCTAAAGTTAATGTTTAACTTTGTTTTCCTTTATCAATCATTACAAGTGAATACTTTTGTGTGCTGGTAAGTTAATCATTATGTTAGAGACAAATTAAGAGGTGTGTTTTTGGATTTATATGCACTACTGAGTTGAAAACTGGTGCGTGTACTGGAGTGTGCACTGGAAAGTTTTTGATGGTTAAAAAGAAAATAAGTTATAATAATTTCTCCTTTTAAAATATGCCAATTATTTCTGGGAAAATTATCCCTTCCATAATTCTGTGAAAATTATCCCATCCATATTTCTTGGAAAATTATCCCATCCATAATTCTTGGAAAATTATCCCATCCATAATTCTGGGAAAATTAATCCTTCCATAATTCTTAGAAAATTATACCTTCCATAATTCTGGGAAAAAATCATCCCATACATAATTCTGGGAAAATTATCCCTTCCATAATTCTTGGAAAATTATCACTTCCATAATTCTGGGAAAGTCATCCCATCCATAATTCTGGGAAAATTATCCCATCCATAATTCTTGGAAAATTATCACTTCCATAATTCTGGGAAAGTCATCCCATCTATAATTCTGGGAAAATTATTCCTTCCATAATTATTGGAAAATTATCCCATCCATGATTCTTGGAAAATTATCACTTCCATAATGCGGAAAAATCATCCCATACATAATTGTGGGAAAATTATCCCTTCCATAATTCTTGGGAAATTATCCCTTCAATAATTATGGGAAAATTATCCCTTCAATAATTATGTGAAAATTATCCCTTCAATAATTATGGAAAAATTATCACTTCCATAATTCTGGAAAAATTATCACTTCCATAATTCTGGGAAAATCATCCCTTCCATAATTCTAAAAAAATTATACCGTCCATAATTCTGGGAAAATTATCCCTTCCATAATTTTTGGAAAATTATCCCATCCATAATCCTGGGGAAATGAGTCCTTCCATAATTCTCAGAAAATTATCCCTTCCATAAATCTCAGAAAATTGTCAGGTCAGGAATGGGAGCATGCGCCAGAGCAGCGCATCGCTGCGATCACTTTCCGCTTGTCCTCCAGAGGCCTCCATCTGGCCATCCACCAAGCAGATGTCTGGCCCATCCCCATGTCTTTGAGAATCCGATAAACCAGCTGCAACCACGAGGCATGTGGTTGGCCTAATTGCCTCCTCCACCCATGAGGCCTCCTCACTGAGAGAATCTGGTGAGCAGGATCAGCATCAGGAAAATGAGCCACATGTCCTTACAGCCACAGCTGACACTCACAAACTCTACAGGTAACAAATCTCATCTGGGTCTTTCTCAACAAATGCTCATTGGACACAAAGTCTGTCCAGCTATAGTGAAGGATTCTCCTAAGAGACCTGGTACCGAAGGAGTTGATTGTCCATCTCAGATCCTTGGTCAGAGTCCAAGTCTCACATCCGTAGAGCAAGACTGGAAGCACCAAGGACTTAAGGACTCAAACTTTCGTCGTCCTTCATAGGTACCGACAGCACCACACCCCATGATCCAGTGAATCCATGACTCCCCAGGCCTGACCCAGATGTCTGTCGACCTCTGCCTCACAACATGCGGAGACGTGAATATTGCTGCAAAAGTAAGTGAATCTCTCTGAGACCTCAACATCCTTACCATAAACAGGTAACGTCATTGAAATAATTTTTAAAAATGGAACCGTTGGAAAGCTAATAATATCTCTACTTGCTTGTAAAGCGAAAAATCTATTTACTTGGGACAAAAATTAATTTCCCTTTAATTATAAAAGTACCTGTTTTAAAAGTTCTCTTTCCGGGATTGAAGAAGAACTGGGAGTGGGAGTTTAATGCAGATGTTCGAATGGTAACATTTATTATTCTACTATCAGGGTGCTCAACATTGTCGGGCAATGCTGGGGTCCCTCCTCCTGCACCTTCCCCTCCTACCTCTCATCCCATCCCTCCCCCTGCCTCCTCCCACTCTAATCCCCCAAACTCCCACCCTACCTCTTCCCCTACCTCCTCACACCCACCCCCCTCCATCCAGACTTCCACCCTATTCCCTTCCTCTCCTGATTGACTCCCCCCCCCACCCCTTTCTCCTGCCCACATGGAGAGGGACAACAAAGTCCATGAGAGCATTTGTGTACAACAGTTTTATTTACAAATACACTTGTCCTTGGTATCAGAAGTTCCTCAATTATCTAAACATGACAGGCCCCAGGCAAACCACAGAAGAAGAACCAGGGAGAGTGACTTTACGGAGGGCAACAGGTCCTGAGGTAGGACCGTCTGGCATGGCTCGATTGTCCACAGCAGTCACGGTCCAAAAATGAGGTGGGAGCACAATCCGGCTGTGGTGGGTCGTAGGGGCCTCGGCGTGGTGGGAGTGGGGGGGGGGCAGGCACTGAGTGGCAGGACTGTCTGTCATAGCAACCATGCATGACCAGGCCTGCACAGCCTGTCTGTCATGTCGACCGTGCATGAACAAGCCTGCACAGCCGGAATCCGAAAAGCCCATACAGCCAAAATCCAACATCCAACAACTCTGTGCTCCCGGTTGTCCCCACCTTTATCCCCTTGGCCGACACTCTGCCTCATGATGCAGCTCCCTGTCATCCACCCTGCGCATATTGGCGTTCCGGCCGTCAAGGCGCATCCGCACCCTTGAACCTTGAGTGAGTTTTACGGCCATGGTAGGGACACATCCCTTACGCCAAATTTACACCTTCACATCAAAACTTGTGCTGGCAGTCTGGTTTCTGGCAAGAAGCACATACAAGACAGATTACAGAGGAATTAAACATAAGAAAGGTTTCAGGACGCTGAACTGCTGCGAAGGGAGACGACTGTGTTGTTCTATTCAAATAATGTCTGAATTCAAAATTCAGACTTTTGTCATTTTATCCCCAGTCACGGCTGGCGAGCGTGACAGAATTACGAAAATGTGACGGATTCACAAACTCTGTACTGCTTTGTGATATATATATATATATATATATATATATATATATATATATATATATATATATATATATATATATATATATATATATATAACAAAGAATACACAGAGGAAACTTTATAGCAATAAAGCATTGAAATAAAGCATTGAGATTTATAGCATTGAGATGTGTCGCACATATATTAACCCCTTATTGCGCCGCTGGCATAAATATCATTGCACATCACTTGTGGACGTTGGACCTTTCCGCCTGATCATGCCACCTGACCATGCAACCCCACCTTACCTCCTGAGTTGCAGAATGCCACACCAGGTTATTGACTCTGTTACATTGTGCAACAGTCACACTGCCATCCGTCGGTAAAGCCGCTGTCACACCTTGACGATTTAGCCAGCATATGCCGACATGTGAAAAATTTGTCTAAAACGCTGGCACACGTCAAATACGCTCTGGGTAAGTTTTGTATACGTTGAGAGCATGCTGAAGCACGCTGGCATACGTCGTAGTATGCCAAGCTCGTCGACAAATTTTAACATGCTCAAAATGTTTTGATGTATGCCAGCGTATGACTCTCACGTTCCGCATACGCTGGCCATAAGTTGTAGGCACGTTATGCGATCGTTGACACACGTCGACACACGTTACTTGTAAGTTACTCATAAGTCGAAACATGTCGAGGTAATGTTGAGCATACCTGAAACTTATTTCTTATTTTGACACTTATTTTGACATGTTATTGAACAGATTTAGCTTGTTCCCCTCCCAAAAAATTATTTTTTTTGGTAAAGTGATGACATCACCAAAAACTCCTTTCCTGGGCGGAGTCGGTGTCCTGAGGTGAGGAAACATCCACCCACGTCCGTGGTCAAACGCACGTGGGCAATGGCGTCGATGGTGCGAAGAAGTGAAGGATTCATTTGTTGGCGTTGGGTATTGCAAAAATCTAACTGGAAAGAAACTCACAGCGCATGGACACTAATCAACCCATTAAACATAGGGGAGGGTTCTAACTATAAACACATACTTAGGGATAGTTTCCACAGTATGTAATCGCCTCTCTGTAACTTTTCCCTCTTTTTCTATTTCAAGATCGGCAATAAAGGTGGGGAACACGTCCCGAAAACAACAACAAAAGGACAGAAAGCCCCGTCTTCAAAGGGTGACAACAGGCGAAGTCACGCCCCCGAGTAGTGATTGATGGGTGTGACGTGAGACACATTGAAAGGAAGAGGGCATAGGAGGTGAGTAATCGAGGGCCTTAGAGGATCTTGCTTTTACTCCTGGCATGACAAAGGCTGCACAATTCTCGGATTCGTGCTGTGAATTTGTGGCGTGCTGGGCAAAGCACTGGACGTTGGCTGTCCAACTCAGTGATCGCCTCGTTGTGTGGACCATTGTTGTGAACAGACCGATTGTGGGAGAGGAACGTCGGCATATTCGCTCTGCAGAATAAACTACAGCGCTGTTCGTGAGCCATGACATAGAGTGTCATCTCCACACTGCCTGATGAAGGGCTTGGCACCATTTTGTTAGGCGTGTCTAGGAACCGCCTCGATTCCACATTCCATAAAGACCATCTGGACCAGGCGAAGTGCCGAAGCAAAGGAGGGATTTTTCTTTGGTTTATTTTCCCCTTGTCTGTGTTTAAGTCCGTGTGGAGGCGCCTCAATTGGAATTATATTGAGGTTATTTCACGTTTTCTTTCATTATTATTATTTGAATTGTTGTCATTGTACACATTTGATTCATGTTATTAAATTATAATTTAGTTAATTCAATTTGCTTGTGTCCATGTATTTGTGCCATTCTGGTACATCACTTAACTGTTTCCCCACGTGCGCATTAATCTCCGAATCTCGACTGTAGGTCTCCAAGGGAGAAGTTTGGCCATCTGTCCAGGTAAGGGTAAAAAAACCCATCAATGCAACAATTGCAAACACCTCAGTATCTGCTGAAAAGACATCAAGCTTGGTCGTCGGATCTTTATCCATAATGTCGACAGCATGTGATAGCAACAGCTGATCTCTTTTTTCGAGTGAGTGCTCACCTGCTCGCATTTCTGGAAGACTCACAATCTTAGAGAAAGGTTGGTCTCCATCTGAGTATGATACGCCACGAGAACCTCAGCTGCTCCTTTTAAATGGTTTGTTCTTTCATCCTCAGATAAACCATATTTATACAGTGCCTTCTGAAAGTATTCACACCCCTCAAATTTTTTCACATTTTGTTGTGTTACAGCCTGAATTTAAAATGGATTAAAAAAAAACTTGTCACTGATCTACAAAAAATACTTCATAATGACAAAGTGAAAACATGTTTTTAGAAATTTTTACAAATGAAATAAAAATGAAAAGCTGAAATATCTTGCGTCAATAAGTATTCAACCACCTGAGTCAATATTTTGTGGAAGCGCCTTATGCAGGATGACAGCTTCGAGTCTTCTTGGGTATGTCTGCATCAGCTTTGCACATCCAGATTTGGGGATTTTCTCCCATTCTTCCTTGCAAATTTTCTCAAGTTCTGTCAAGATGGATGGGGAGTGTCGGTGAACAGGAATCTTCAAGGCTTTCTGCAGATTCTCAATGGGATTCAAGTCTGGGCTTTGGATGGGCCACTCAAGGACTTTCACATTCTTGTTCTGAAGCCATTCCAGTGTTGCTTTGGCTCTATGCTTGGGGTCATTGTCCTGTTGGAACGTTAACCTTCGCCGCAGTCTAATGACTTTTGCACGCCTCAATAATTTATCAGTATTTGGTTCCATTCATTGTTCCCTCTATCTTTACAAGTCTCTCAGTCCCTGCCACTGAAAAGCATCCCCATAGAATGATGCTGCCACCACCATGCTTCACTGTAGGGATGGTGTAAGATGGGTGATGAGCTTTGCTCGGTTTCTGCCAGATGTAGCGCTTTGCATTCAGGCCAAAGAGTTCAATTTTCATCTCATCAGACCACAGAATCTTTTCCCTCATACTCTCAGAGCATTTCATGTGCCTTTTTGCAAACTCCAGGTGTGTTGTCATGTGCCTTTTTCTCAGGAATGGCTTCCATCTTGCTACTCTCCCATAAAGCCGAGAATTGTAAAGTGCTCCAGAGACTGTTGTCCTTCTGGCAGGTTCTCCCATTTCAGCCAAGGAAGTCTGTAGTTCTGTCAGAATGGTCATTGGGTTCTTGGTAACTTCCATGACCAATTTCTTTCTTGCTCGGTTGCTCAGTTTTAGTGCAGCAGAATGGGGCCACATAACAGACCAATTGTGCATTTTGGGTGATAAGCACGAAAATTGGCACAGATGTAGCTTTTAATGTGCTGAACATTTCTAGATATGGGGCCATTTCAGTTTCTTTCCAAGATGGCCCCTAAATTCACAATGGCCGCCATTGAGTAAAAAACTGCTTTCTGACTTGTTTGTCATATTATAATGTACTAATTTCATATTTTTCATGCTCTTTAACCATGATGTTGCATACAGTAGTTAGTTTCTTTACTGATGTTTGTATATTTCAACAATGCAACAATTTCAAAAATGGCGCAGAAATCCAGGATGGCCACCATGCTGAAGCAGTTGAGATCTACCTCTCTGAAAAGGAGGCAAAAAGGGTCGTTTTTGCTGAATAATATCCACGCTACTTGATACATTCTTTCCATGCTTTGAGTCACATATTGCCTCATATATTTAAACCAAATTACATCGTTAAACCAAATTGTTGCCTATCTCATTTGCATAATAAAAGGGGAATGCAAACTGTCCCTTCCTATAATGAAGCACATTAGTTCTGCAGTTGGCAAAACGTTCTTATGACATGTAACTTTCATCTACGCAATGCGTCTTTAAGTTTTGGAATATTATCATGTGTAAATACAAAGTAATTGGACAAAAATAACGGTTTTTAACCTCCATTTCTCGAGAGGTGGATCTCCCCAACTGTTTAGTGGATAACTGGAAAAGCTAATGTATCCTTCATGAAGTCAGGTTTTCTTCAAATTATAATTCTTTTATTACTATCACATGTAGGCATGGCCTTTACTATGATTTGTTTTTCAAGAGAAACGTCTATCAATAAGGTGCACATTCATCTTGTTATAATAGATCGAAGTCATCGCATCGCAACAAGATTCAGCAATGGTTTTTTAGCAGTCCATTGTTAGTTATATATAGAAAAAGCAATCTACCTATAGGCACAAAATGATGCTGAATATAGCTTCATCATGTTATTGACGCTCACAGTCTCCGTGACACTTGCAATATGTTGTACATGCCATCTCTGCCTTCACACACTTGCACTGGCGCAGGCTTCCAAGTTCCATTTTGCAGCCACACTAAAGAAGTTCTTTGCACGATTTGGATGCTTCAGGCAGGGTTGTCCACAGAGGTTCCCACAACTGTGAGGCCCATTTAAACCATCCCCAGTCAACGGGATCTGGTAACTCTGGAGCTCGCAGTAATGCCTGCCCTCAGCAATGCCCTGCCTGATATGCTGCCCGCTTTGTGTGTTGACACAGTGCAGCTGAAGTAGGTGGAATGAACTCGATGGATCTGCCCTTTTGAGTAAATAACTCTCTTCGGGCATCTTCAACACTGTTACAGCAGCTTGTCCGGTCACACATGATGACAACAAACTGTTCAATTGTTTGCATTTGTTCTTTCAATGTCTCGTCTGAAGGAGGTACTCTACCAAGAGTCGCAAAGACTTCTACGACATCTGTGAAAACCTTCATTGTGTTCCATGCTGTTTTCTTTCCGTGGTTCAGAAAGAATGACGTCTGATCACAACCGGTGAAGGCATGGAACATTAGCAGAGACAAAGATTTATCTGGACCTAGGGTATGGGCCATGGTGTGTGCTGGTATGAGTCTGCACTTCTTTCCTGTGCCAAATAATACCCATATTTCACTCAGGTTTGTTTGGTGAACAATGCTATTGCCAAGACAAGCACGTCGGTGTCCACAGTACTCAACATGACCTTCTGGTATCCATTTGCAGCAGCGTCTGCTGCATGGAGTAGTAGCCTAGTGTCGGCTTCTTCGTGTGCACATGGAGAAAGGCGACTGATGTCTTCTCTTGGGGAATTCAGAAATATCGATTTGCCAAACGTAGAGATGACCTTCTTTTCAGTTTGGATTGTCACCGATTGTTGCGCCAAGAATGCATAGAGTTCTTTCTTGTTTTCACTGACTTTGAGGAATCCTTCCCAGTTTCCTGGGATCTTGCTATTTGGTTGAACACATCTTCGTGTGCCTGTTCCACGTTTCTTCCTCGTCATTGCTTTGAGACTATTTGGAATATATTCATCCCAGACAATGTCTACTCTGCTGGCTTTCGTAAGCTGAGTCTGAATATAGGGCAGGAAAATGCACTTGGAGTATTCATGGAAGGTTTTGGCAGGGCCTGGTTTCAACATGTTAATGATAGCGGCGCCATCGAGGAGAATGACATCAACCTCAGGAACCTGTTCTGGTGGAATAGGGTAAGTTTCCTCAAAGCACTTGACTAGGTCAGCCTTTGTCCCTGACCGCAACTCTCCAAATTTTTACAATGATGGTGGATAACATTGATTTTCATGGCAAAAGAACTCCTCAATGTCTCCATCACAGAATTGAAAGGACACATACAACTTTGAGAAGAGGGCACATGTTTTCTTCAGCGATGTAATCTGCTGTTGATCATTGGACTTCAATTTAGACTGAGGGCAGCTGAACAATGGCAGTTTGTTTCTCTTCGGTGGGCTGAACAGAGACTTAGATCTGTCACCCAGGCGCTCCTTTACAAAGGTAGCAGACTGCACCTTTCCAAGCATTTGTATGTAGCAAACTGTCGTCACTACTTCGTCTCCCACAATATCTCTTGTGTCAAGAACCAACAGATCACTGGTTTGTTCTTTAAATGGGTTAGCCATTTCCTCGATTGTATGACAGAGAGAACGCACTTGTTTGGCAAATGTGCTCTGCACAGACTTCACTTGTTCATGGTGTTTGATATCCGGCCCCTTGCTCTGTTTCTCCCTGATGCTTTCTACAGAGTCGTTCAATTCTCCGATCACTCGTGCCATTTCTGGCCCCGCCACCATCCACTGCATTCATTGTGATGTATTTTCTGTAAGTCCTGTAGCCCCTCCGTCGCCTTTCACGATACAATTATTTTGCTCGTGAGCTTGATCAATGGCTATGGAAGAAAATGACCAGTGGGTCTTCTTTACGACAAAATTGCCACTTTGAAACTGTGCTGCGACGTCAGGGTGCATCCTCCCAAGATTAATCATGTCACGCAAATGAACTGGTAGCCAACGGCTGTCGTGCAGGTGATCAAGGGTGAAGAACCAGGGCGTAAACTGATTCAGAGCTTCAATGTAGAGCTTGAAGTTGCCCTCTCGAAGAGATCTTACAAAGCTCAAAATAGTCAGCTCAAATTCCAATGTGGTAGACCAGCAATTAAACAGTGGACTTTCAGCTTTTTGCGTTACGCCAGGCCTCAAATGCTTGTGGCATTCCATCAGCCGCCAAGCTCTTGCCATATTCGTCATATGCTCTGTGCATCAGGATGGATAGACTACTAGCCGTAATCTGATGGGCATGTGTTGTCCTTGTCAAGTGGGATGCCTTGAGGAAAGAGTCAGCTGTGCCTGGAGAAGCTACACCAGCCTCTGCTAAAGCACTGGTCCATCCACTTTTATCTAGCCAGTCACTGATGATTTTGAATGCAGCCATTTCTATATGAAGGCCCCCAAGCACTACTACAATCTTGCCTTCTCCGTAAGTTGTTGGCCAGTTGCATTGGATCTGCTTTGCGAGTGCGAACAATGGCTGGTCAAAAGCAATGACATGAGTCTGGCCGGGATTTAGAAATTCAACATTCTGCTTGATTATATTCATAGCGTAACGTATCATCGCAGGAGAATTTGATTTCTCTGCGAAGAGTGGAAGCAGCGAGCTGATATCTGTTGGGTTTCCTGAATCGTTTTCTACGCTGCTGGCATGAAATGCTGCCCAGGAGACCTCCATATCTTGCGCAGTGTTATCATGAGACTCAACTATGTCTTTCACATGACTGAGCCACCTATAAAGCAACAAGAAATAAGCATATAGGCACAAACAGTGCAACAGTTCAGTGTTCACATTCACAATAATCTACTAGTATTCGAAATATAAATAAATATAAGTGTTGGCCGATGCACAATAAGCGAGGTCCTACTACTAGAACATATTGAACTCACCTGGCATTGTCCTGCAGTGCTGCATACATTCCTTCATATGAAGCAGGCAGGATAACCGAAACTTCAGGTACTGTTGGTTCTTTTGTATGTCGGGAAGCCGGTGGTATGCTGGTGTATTCCTCTGGCAATTCTGATAAGGTCTTCTCTTTAGACTCACTTTGCCAGAGGATCTCTGTGTCTCTCTCTACGCCATGGACATCGTTGTTCGGGTGCTGAAAGAGGGATATTCCTATGACATGATATTCCCCTTGAGCGGTCATGGAAGTCGGATTGTGGTCGATGTTATCAACTGCACTTGTGGTGAATCGACCATGGCGGAAGTTTGCAGGACAAACAACATGTTCTGCTTCATATTGTTACGGCTGTGGACATTCGCAAACCACTATCCAGGTCCCGTAGGTGAGGTATCTCTTAAGTACATGTGTAGTTAGCCCCAAACCCGTTGTTTAGAGGGATAATGTGATTCATTCG
This sequence comes from Eptatretus burgeri, assembly GCF_056783735.1. Taxonomy (NCBI): domain Eukaryota; kingdom Metazoa; phylum Chordata; class Myxini; order Myxiniformes; family Myxinidae; genus Eptatretus; species Eptatretus burgeri. The sequence continues at coordinate 75,993,339 of NC_140966.1, forward strand.
GGCTGCGACGCTTTGAGATAGGCGTTTTTCTGTTCTATCTTTATTTTGAACCAATCACGTCTCAACCGCCATCACACATCAACCACCAACCACAACGCCGCTTCACAACAACCACAACCACACCTGCCTCTCAACAACCACGCCATCCTCACCACTCCGCCAGCAACCGTCAACATCTCCACGAACACAAAAGGGGAACAACAACAACTCCCACCCCGGTTTCTCTGGTAAACAAGAATGACGGTTGGAACTCAACTCCCACCCCGATTTCTCTGGTAAACAAGAATGAAGGTTGGAACTCATCTCCCACCCCAATTTCTCTGGTAAACAAGAATGACGGTTGGAACTCAACTCCCACCCCCATTTCTCTGGGAAACAAGAATGACGGTTGGAACTCAACTCCCACCCCGATTTCTTTGGTAAACAAGAATGACGGATGGAAACTCGACTCCCGCCCCGATTTCTCTGGTAAACAAGAATGACGGTTGGAACTCAACTCCCACCCCCATTTCTCTGGGAAACAAGAATGACGGTTGGAACTCAACTCCCACCCCGATTTCTTTGGTAAACAAGAATGACGGATGGAAAATCGACTCCCGCCCCGATTTCTCTGGTGGAATGTCCCCCCCCCCACGTGCCGCGAAGGGAGGGGTGGGGTGCCGGGGAAATAAAAGGGCGCACGGAGGCGCCGCTCAAAGAAGTCAGGTCAGGGCGGTCGGTGAGAGTGTCAGTATCAGTCGGCGGTTCGTGGTCTTCTGCCCATCTGGGTCTTGGAGAAGCGGTCCGTAGAGCGACCTGCTCATTGGAGCTTGCAGTCGGTGGAGAGTCCGGGCGTCGCGGAGGGGACACGGACTGGAGGTGCCGCTCTGCCAGCTGTGTCACGTGGACCTGCACGTTCATACAAGGAGCGCCAGAGAGAGCTCGCCCACCATCGCACCGCGAGGGTGCTGGTAACCTGCAACGGTCTCGTGGGACTCGTTCGGTCTGCCAAGTCCCACGACATAAAGGCCCACGGGCCCCGTCTGCCCCCTTGTCTTTGAGGGTGGCCTTTTCTTTTGTTTTTTTTTGTATGGATCTTGTGGCGCCGTGTCTTGTAAAGTAAAACTGTATAAGTGTTGCCGTGTGTTTGCGTATCCGGTTAGCTCTGCATTGTTGTTTTTGTTTTAAATTGATATATGTGTGCTCTTCGTGTGTCGTGTAAATAAAGTGCATTATGTTGAATTGTTCCCCATTTCGCTGCGTCCTTTCCTTCATTTGAATCTCCATCTTGCTTCACGTAAAGGGTTTGTAGTGGGCTTAATACGCCCGATAATTAATCGGAACCGTCGAGGCCGACGATACACCGCTCGGTTATCCCGATAGCACGGAACGGACCGCTTAAGCGGCCCGTGTCCGGAGTCGACCTGCGGCGAGGTGCGATCGCCCGGTCTACCATCCGCGTGGGTACTTAGGTAGGTCGAGTTTGGCGAACAACCCTATCCCACGCGGGTAGCCGATTGGCACGATCGTGGTGAGGCCGAAAGGCCCACCCGTGACTAGCTCCCGGCGTTATTCCGAGAGGGTCACGACAGAATTGTCTCTCCGGTGGGCAACGTGCCGTGATTCGAGTCACGTGGCCGATCGCACGCCGGCGGGCGCGAATTCGCAACAATATCTTGCACAAACTTCATTACCCAAATCCTTTGAAATGGTAAGTACTCTGTCATATTATACGGAGAGCCCAAGGTCATACATTCTGTCAATTAACTCACGCTTTCTTGTCCTGGCATGGATGAGGAGTCCGACATAAGTAGGCAGGTCTTGGAAATGATGTTTTTGTTAGTCTCACAGGGGTGTCTGGACACAGGGGTGTCTCACAAGGGTATCAGCTGGACAGGGGTGTCTCATGATCCACACTGTGGTAGTGAGAGGTGGATCCTTCACGACGTCGAATTATGACATTTTGGCGTATAAGCTGCGAGACAGTAAGTATCGCCTGGGTATAAGTTGCATTGCTTGATTGCTGCACTATGTCTGATCCACCCATTATCATCCCAACGAGGGTCGTCAGAGACTTAGAAACTGATTGGTGCTGACACTCCTTGGAGAATTTCCCCATAAATACAGACTTTTCAAGCTTCAGAATGTCCTTACGAACGATTTCAGCTGTCTTTGCCAACACGATAGCCTCCTCGTCAAAGTCACTTTCAAATGCCCTCTGTAGTGCCAGTCCGATGTCATCCTGAAAAGCAAGAAGAACGTTCCTGCCTTGCTTGTGGGCTTGTAAGTCTGGTATGTTGGCTAATATTCGTTCTTTCAGTCTGGTCGAGTGTTCTGAGTAGATGTGTCTGCTCCCAGGTCATTTAGTCTTGAAGTGTACATCTGATTTAAATCTGCTAGTTTGAACACCGGTGCTACGTCATTCTCCATGCTTTCTGCACGACAGCCTTCAATATACGAAAGCAGCTCCTTCAGGACAATGCTGTGTAGTTGTTTATCAGAAGAACTTTCTCCACTGTCAGAGCAATTCACTGACTCTGCTTTCTTGTAGAGTGTTTTTAAGCAATTGCTGTGGTACATTGCATCTTGACATCATACTTCAGCACTCAATTTGGCAACTAACATATGGTCTCGCACAATTTCTGCACATCGCCGAACATTTCTGTCTAGTTTCTCCGTCGATGCCTTTTGGAGTTTATCAGATTTTTCACCACAAAAGAAGCAAGTGCCTTGCGATGTTCTGGCTGCACCACCATTGCTGTAGCGAGTGACTTTCTTTTTTGGCGAGTCACTGTTGGTTTCACACTCATCTCTTTTCCTGTTTTCTACCCGTTGAAGTTTGGTATTGTTGTACTTATCCTTGCATTTTTTGTGCCATTTGGCTGCATTCGAGTTTAGAGTTGAAGCAACTCCTGTTCCATTGTCTAACCTTGATAAGTTTATATTATCTGGAAGACTCGAAGCTCTTTGAATCTTATCAAATTATCTGCAAGATTATCATAAAGTGTACCAATGTCAATATCAGTCCTCTTTGAATCAGCTGGGCATCGCAGTGGTTCTTTTGATGTCTCTTGACACAAAATGCATTTTTTCCAATCTATCGGCGATGATGATGATTCGGAGGTTGAAGGAGTTTCTGGACATTGTCTGGGGTCTAAAATCTTGAAGGATTTAGCCATTGTTGGTATTTTGATTACGACACCACCACCAGAGCTTCGACAACTAACAACAGCATGCACTGTGATATGGAGATACTGATCTCAAAGAAGAAGATGAAGGATGAATGTATGGATGAATGTATGCGATATATACAGATTAACTGGAAGAACGTTAACTGTGATGCATGGTACAATTACCACATTACACGTTCATATGTTTGTCACCATTTTATCATGTAGCAGCAATTTTGAATTTGAAAGCCATCTTGGTTAAGAAATGAAGAACATGTGAAACGTAAGGGAAAAGTTAGTGACATTTCACATTTCTGGTCAATTTTCCAAACAATCATAGGAAATATATTCATTTATGTGGTTGTATCGGTAATTTCGCCCATGGTGGCGGTCATTTTGAAAATGACCGCCATCTTGGAAAAAATTCAGTTGGCCCCACATCTAATATTGTTCAGTAGGTAAAACACTACAACTGTGAAAAGTTTCATGCTTATCACCAAAAGTGCACAATACTTCCACCATTCTGCAGCACTATTTGGTCAGACGGCCAGCTCGAGAAAGAGTGTGGGTATTTCCATATTCCTTACATTTCCTAAAGATGGAGCTCACTGTGCTTTTGGGAACTTTCAACACTCTAGAAATTGTTTTATACCCTTCCCCAGATCTATGCCTCCTCATAATTATATCATGGAGTTCTACGGACAGTTCCTTGGACTTCATGGTGGAGTTTCTACTCTGACATGCACAGTTAACTATGGGGCCTTGTATCGAAAGGCGTGTTTCTTTCTAAATCATGTCGAATCAATTGAATTGTCCACAGGTGGACTCCAATCAAGTTATGGACATCTCAAGGATGATCAAAGGAAAATGGATGCATTTGAACTCAATTTGGTGCATCATAGTAAAGGGGTTAAATACCTATTGACACAAGACATTTCAGCTTTTCATTTTTGATTCATTTGTAATGATTTCTAAAAACACGTTTTCACTTTGTCATTGTGGGGTATTTTGTTTAGATCGTGACAAAAAAACAACTTAAATTTAATCCATTTTAAATACAGGCGGTAACACAAGAAAATGTGAAAAAAATTTGAGGGGTGTGAATAGTTTCTGAAGACATTGTACGCGCAAGAAAGTCTTTGATGCTCTTAAATTGCATGTCATCATTTTCATGACAATGAATCGAATTTGTTTTAATTGTTCTCTTCTCACGCGTTGCCTCCTCAAGTAAGTCTGAGAAATACTGATCGAAGAGTCCTCTGACTTATTGTGTGCATACCTCATGCTTGCCACAGTGTCAACGAACTTCTCAGCAAAATGCCTTGCATTTGTCATGTCAGGTGTCTTAATCATGTTAAATATGTACATGGCATCCATCAGCTGGACAGATCTATTCAAGTGCTATTCTCTTCCACTTCAGCAACATCACTGGGGAGCTCCAATTCCATGATTGACGGATACATTAAAATTAGATAGATGGAGATGTAACGTTGAATTCATATTGACGAATTGCTTCGCGGAGATCGACCTCTTGCCTGCTTCTCGTCGTGGTTAGTCATCTTGCAAGGAATTTTCTTTCTTGTTTTATCTATCTATTCTATATATTACGAAAACTCTCATCTTGTATTAATGTATGTATGTATGTATGTATGTATGCATGTTCCCGAAATACAGCCAAAACGGTAGACGATAACGCAAACATTTACGGCCACCTTACTCACCATTCTCCTGCAGTGTGCAGTATCAAGTTTCGTTCAAATCGGGCAACAAAAACATGATTAAAAAATCAATTCCTGATTGTCAAGTACTCTTTGGGAGTATTTGATCAATGCAAACAACCTCAGCGGTATAGTTCGCTGGAGCTATCTTTTTTTTTTTTTGAAATTATTTTTTCATCAACTGCTGTCACAATGGGTTCCCAGGTCATCTATTAGTTACTGCTTAGCTATTGACTTTTGGAAACTGCACCCACATCTTTGAAAAAAATGATATTTGTTCATTTTCTGTGGTGCCCTAATTTGTTTGCAGCTTTCTTCCCCAAATCATCGCGATTAAAGAACATCATGTTTTATTGCATCTGACGGAACACCAAAAATTTGAATTGCACTTAATTGTGATATTACAATTTCACTGATATTTAATTGCATTTCAGGCCCGATGTTCAATCGCTTTATTCTTCCATCTGATGGTTTAACCTTTCAAAAAAGTACAATTTCTATTACTTGATATTTCATTACTTTGGAAAATGACCTGTTTTGTCTCTTCAAACATCAGCAGAGCCACACCGTCATCCCCTATGCCTACACCACCCCAACCCTTCACCCCCCATTTTACTCTATTAATGAGTAAATAGCCTATGAATTAAACCTGGTTATCATTTTGCTTTCTTATCCACAATCAGGTGCTGGAACTGGGCTTTGGACCAGGTATTGGCCTGAAAAACGCCCTCGCAAAACTTGGACCTCATGGCCGTTTATATGGAGTTGACCCATCAGAATACATGCATTCTGTAGCCAGCCGACGTCTTGCATCCGGAATCCAGGTACAAGAGGTGTTCACAATGTTCTTGGAATGGTGGATTCATTCGCACCGTTATAACGGGTGATTTCTTATAAATGTGCCTATATGCATGTTATATGGCTTAATGCGATTAGTTTCATTCATGTGATATTGTTTAGTGCTCCATCATGCAATTATGGATCTTACTAAAATTGAGTATTAAGGTCTTATCAAAGTTTTGTGCATACAAGGTGCCAGCTCCAAGGAAAGCTGCAACTGGAGATGACAACCGTCCGGAGTATCAAATAATGTGTGAATACATCTCTCTGGACGTTTATAAGCATTACAGCTGAAATGGGATACGTTCTAGAATCTCTTCACCTGAGCCTACTTCAAAATTTTAAAATGCAGAATTGACTATAACAGCAGTTCCGATGGCTAAAAAAACAGTGTTAATTTGTCCAATTTGGACATTGTTTGACAATCCGGATCGGTTTTTAAGTTTTGAAACTCACCTCAGGTGAAGAGATTCTTGAGGTTATTGCATGTGTGGAAACTAAATAAAGCCACAAACACTCAGACGCCTGGAATGTCAAACAATGTCCGAATTGGATAAATGCACACTTTTTTTTAACAGTCAGAACAACTGCTGAGGCCATTAATTATCTTCAAAAAGCGTGTTTTTTAAAATAATTCATGCCCATGGAGTTCCCCAAGTATGCATGCAAAGTTTGCGGCCGCAAGGCTTCATGGTTTTGGAATTATGGATGAGACTGACTTATTGACAGATTGATGGACTGACACGCTGACATTTATGATGTACTTGCAAATACAACCCGAGGGAGGGGAGGGGAGAGGAGAGGACGGACAGGGGAGAGGAGAGGACGGACAGGGGAGAGGAGAGGACGGACAGGGGAGAGGAGAGGACGGACAGGGGAGAGGAGAGGACGGACAGGGGAGAGGAGAGGACGGACAGGGGAGAGGAGAGGACGGACAGGGGAGAGCAGAGGACGGACAGGGGAGAGGAGAGGACGGACAGGGGAGAGGAGAGGACGGACAGAGGGAGAGGAGAAGACTGCCTGAGTGAGGGGAGAGGACTGCCTGAGTGAGGGGAGAGGAGAGGACGGCCAGAGTGAGGGGAGAGGAGAGGACGGCCAGAGTGAGGGGAGAGGAGAGGACGGCCAGAGTGAGGGGAGAGCAGAGGACGGCCAGAGTGAGGGGAGAGGAGAGGACGGCCAAAGTGAGGGGAGAGGAGAGGACGGCCAGAGTGAGGGGAGAGGAGAGGACGGCCAGAGAGAGGGGAGAGGAGAGGACGGCCAGAGTGAGGTGAGAGGAGAGGACGGCCAGAGTGAGGGGAGAGGAGAGGACGGCCAGAGTGAGGGGAGAGGAGAGGACGGCCAGAGTGAGGGGAGAGGAGAGGGCGGCCAGAGTGAGGGGAGAGGAGAGGACGGCCAGAGTGAGGGGAGAGGAGAGGACGGCCAGAGTGAGGGGAGAGGAGAGGACGGCCAGAGTGAGGGGAGAGGAGAGGACGGCCAGAGTGAGGGGAGAGGAGAGGACGGCCAGAGTGAGGGGAGAGGAGAGGACGGCCAGAGTGAGGGGAGAGGAGAGGACGGCCAGAGTGAGGGGAGAGGAGAGGACGGCCAGGGTGAGGGGAGAGGAGAGGACGGCGAGAGGGAGGGGAGAGGAGAGAAGGGCCAGAGTGAGGGGAGAGGAGAGGACGGGCAGAGTGGGGGGAGAGGAGAGGACGGCCAGAGTGAGGGGAGAGGAGAGGACGGCCAGAGTGAGGGGAGAGGAGAGGACGGCCAGAGTGAGGGGGAGAGGAGAGGACGGCCAGAGTGAGGGGAGAGGAGAGGACGGCCAGAGTGAGGGGAGAGGAGAGGACGGCCAGAGTGAGGGGAGAGGAGAGGACGGCCAGAGTGAGGGGAGAGGAGAGGACGGCCAGAGTGAGGGGAGAGGAGAGGACGGCCAGAGTGAGGGGAGAGGAGAGGACGGCCAGAGTGAGGGGAGAGGAGAGGACGGCCAGAGTGAGGGGAGAGGAGAGGACGGCCAGAGTGAGGGGAGAGGGAGAAGACGGCCAGAGGAGAGGACGGCCAGAGTGAGGGAGAGGAGAGGACGGCCAGAGTGAGGGGAGAGGAGAGGACGGCCAGAGTGAGGGGAGAGGAGAGGACGGCCAGAGTGAGGGGAGAGGAGAGGACGGCCAGAGAGAGGGGAGAGGAGGGGACGGCCAGAGTGAGGGGAGAGGAGAGGACGGCCAGAGTGAGGGAGAGGAGGGGACGGCCAGAGTGAGGGGAGAGGAGGGGACGGCCAGAGTGAGGGGAGAGGAGGGGACGGCCAGAGTGAGGGGAGAGGAGGGGACGGCCAGATTGAGGGGAGAGGAGGGGACGGCCAGAGTGAGGGGAGAGGAGGGGGCGGCCAGAGTGAGGGGAGAGGAGGGACGGCCAGAGTGAGGGGAGAGGAGGGGACGGCCAGAGTGAGGGGAGAGGAGGGGACGGCCAGAGTGAGGGGAGAGGAGGGGACGGCCAGAGTGAGGGGAGAGGAGGGGACGGCCAGATTGAGGGGAGAGGAGGGGACGGCCAGAGTGAGGGGAGAGGAGGGGACGGCCAGAGTGAGGGGAGAGGAGGGGACGGCCAGAGTGAGGGGAGAGGAGGGGACGGCCAGAGTGAGGGGAGAGGAGAGGACGGCCAGAGTGAGGGGAGAGGAGAGGACGGCCAGAGTGAGGGGAGAGGAGAGGACGGCCAGAGTGAGGGGTGAGGAGAAGACGGCCAGAGGAGTGGACGGCCAGAGTGAGGGAGAGGAGAGGACGGCCAGAGTGAGGGGAGAGGAGAGGACGGCCAGAGTGAGGGGAGAGCAGAGGACGGCCAGAGTGAGGGGAGAGGAGAGGACGGCCAGAGTGAGGGGAGAGGAGGGACGGCCAGAGTGAGGGAGAGGAGGGGACGGCCAGAGTGAGGGGAGAGGAGGGGACGGCCAGAGTGAGGGAGAGGAGGGGCCGGCCAGAGTGAGGGGAGAGGAGGGGACGGCCAGAGTGAGGGGAGAGGAGGGGACGGCCAGAGTGAGGGGAGAGGAGGGGACGGCCAGAGTGAGGGGAGAGGAGGGGACGGCCAGAGTGGGGGGAGAGGAGGGGACGGCCAGAGTGAGGGGAGAGGAGGGGACGGCCAGAGTGAGGGGAGAGGAGGGGACGGCCAGAGTGAGGGGAGAGGAGGGGACGGCCAGAGTGAGGGGAGAGGAGGGGACGGCCAGAGTGAGGGGAGAGGAGGGGACGGCCAGAGTGAGGGGAGAGGAGAGGACGGCCAGAGTGAGGGGGAGAGGAGAGGACGGCCAGAGTGAGGGGAGAGGAGAGGACGGCCAGAGTGAGGGGAGAGGAGAGGACGGCCAGAGTGAGGGGAGAGGAGAAGACGGCCAGAGGAGTGGACGGCCAGAGTGAGGGAGAGGAGAGGACGGCCAGAGTGAGGGGAGAGGAGAGGACGGCCAGAGTGAGGGGAGAGCAGAGGACGGCCAGAGTGAGGGGAGAGGAGAGGCCGGCCAGAGTGAGGGGATAGGAGGGGACGGCCAGAGTGAGGGGAGAGGAGGGGACGGCCAGAGTGAGGGGAGAGGAGGGGACGGCCAGAGTGAGGGAGAGGAGGGGACGGCCAGAGTGAGGGGAGAGGAGGGGACGGCCAGAGTGAGGGGGAGAGGAGGGGCCGGCCAGAGTGAGGGGAGAGGAGGGGACGGCCAGAGTGAGGGGAGAGGAGGGGACGGCCAGAGTGAGGGGAGAGGAGGGGACGGCCAGAGTGAGGGGAGAGGGAGGGGACGGCCAGAGTGAGGGGAGAGGAGGGGACGGCCAGAGTGAGGGGAGAGGAGGGGACGGCCAGAGTGAGGGGAGAGGAGGGGACGGCCAGAGTGAGGGGAGAGGAGGGGACGGCCAGAGTGAGGGGAGAGGAGGGGACGGCCAGAGTGAGGGGAGAGGAGGGGACGGCCAGAGTGAGGGGAGAGAGGGGACGGCCAGAGTGAGGGGAGAGGAGGGGACGGCCAGAGTGAGGGGAGAGGAGGGATGGCCAGAGTGAGGGGAGAGGAGAGGACGGCCAGAGTGAGGGGAGAGGAGAGGACGGCCAGAGTGAGGGGAGAGGAGAGGACGGCCAGAGTGAGGGGAGAGGGAGAGGACGGCCAGAGTGAGGGGAGAGGAGAGGACGGCCAGAGTGAGGGGAGAGGAGAGGACGGCCAGAGTGAGGGGAGAGGAGAGGACGGCCAGAGTGAGGGGAGAGCAGAGGACGGCCAGAGTGAGGGGAGAGGAGAGGACGGCCAAAGCGAGGGGAGAGGAGAGGACGGCCAGAGTGACGGGAGAGGAGAGGACGGCCAGAGTGAGGGGAGAGGGAGAGGACGGCCAGAGTGAGGGGAGAGGAGAGGCCGGCCAGAGTGAGGGGAGAGGAGAGGACGGCCAGAGTGAGGGGAGAGGAGAGGACGGCCAGAGTGAGGGGAGAGGAGAGGACGGCCAGAGTGAGGGGAGAGGAGAGGACGGCCAGAGTGAGGGGAGAGGAGAGGACGGCCAGAGTGAGGGGAGAGGAGAGGACGGCCAGAGTGAGGGGAGAGGAGAGGACGGCCAGAGTGAGGGGAGAGGAGAGGACGGCCAGAGTGAGGGGAGAGGAGAGGACGGCCAGAGTGAGGGGAGAGGAGAGGACGGCCAGAGTGAGGGGAGAGGAGAGGACGGCCAGAGTGAGGGGAGAGGAGAGGAAGCTCGGAAGGGGAAAAGAGCGAGGGGGGGGGCAGAGAGCGACGCCTCACCAAATTTTGCGTTACACTGCAGGAGGGAGTGGTGTAAGGAGCGGCTGAGACAGATACAGCGTGAGAGAGAAAGAGTGAGACAGGAGGAGGAAAACAATAGTTAGAAAGTTGAGGGGTGGAGGTGGGGTTAGCAAAGAGAATGATGTTATGCTTAATGGCCAAACACACCAAAATAAAACTCTTTTCAGAACAGCTGTACACACAACGACACAACAAGTTTGTGAAGTAATTCGTTGGCACATCTGCAAAAACTTTGAAATAACAATTCCAGCCAATTCGTGAGAACATGAACCAAATGCAATCACTGAAAACATGAAAGTACCACTCACCTACGACCTCACGATCCCATCGAGTGTGAACATCGAAAACAAAGCATTGCGATCAGATATCATACATGGGTACAAAAAACAGAAGGCATTGGTAATTGAGGTGTTCATACCAGTGATTTTGGACTAAACAATGAATATTCACACTGTCATGGAGGGAGGAAGGGGGGGGGGGAGGAGAGGCCTCACTATCTGCTCGTGATCCATCCTGGTAAAGCAACAACTCCAAGCTGGCTTCCAAAGCCAATCACCAACTGGGAATCCTCCATCGTGCAAAGTCCTTCCTTGGCACATCTGAGCTCCTTACCACATACATAGCTTTCATCCATAGCCTGTAGGAGTAGTGCTCTCCGCTGTGGGCTGTTGCTCCCACCTCTCACCTTTCTTGGCTTCACACTGTGGAAACCAAGGCATTTAAGATCATTGGTATCTTCCACGATGAGGATGAGTCCTTGGGTCTCTCACTCTCTGTGTGAGATTGGTGGTCTTTCTGTCTTCTACTGTCTCCACTCTGGCCTCGCCCCCTCCTGTTCTGTCTGCTATCTGTCCCGCCCATATTTCCGCAGGGTGCTCAAGGTCCAACAGCAACAACTTCTGGTAAAACTACCAAAATTAAGAATCACTGCTCACCTTCACTCTTTCATTCCTCGTTTTTTTCTGCACCTTTGGATCAAACTCTCACACTCTCTTCAATCCCACTCTTCCTTCCAGGTCTTCAAAACAGCTGTTCACCACCATCTCTTATCTTCCCCATCCAAAACCATGATCTTTTCTATCCCTGCTAATCCACCCCAAACCCACCTCCTTCAGATTCCCTGCTTTCCTTCCTGAAAATCCCTGTCGTACCATCATGTTTACCCCGTGTACCCTGCACCATCCCTCTTCCTTCTGCAGATTTCCTCATGTCTCTGTTCCCCCACTGTTTTGTGCTTCCCTCTCCCACCCTCTTATCTCCTGCTCCCCTTGTTATACGTTATGTATGTTAGCTCTCGTATGAGCCTCGACAATGTGCACAAAAAAAGTTTTTAGCCTTATCCCATCATGACTGCCTCACATGAATGCACGTGTATGTTCAGACAGGACAGGTGCAGCTGTTACGTGGAAGTGCAGAAAGCCTACCACTATCTGATGGAACCATTGATCGTGTGTTCCACTGCAACAGCTACTTATTCTGGACAGACTTGGACAAGGCATGCAATGAGATCAAGAGAGTCATGAAACCAGGCAAGATGAACAACGAAAACCTTTCAAAATTCATTACAGTTTTGATATTTTAATGATGCTTGCAGAAAAAATTGCTCCAAAAGTGTCTTAAATGTATTGACATCTTTGGTGGATTGCTGATGAAGTAACTATAATTTGTGGAGTAAAAGCAGTCAGAAACTAGAGGGGGAGCACTCGGGAGTGTGCAAAACCTCCGCCGCCAATACTGCTGGGTCACTAAAGTGAACCTTATATCTTATTCATTGAATATGATGTCAACAGTGCTGACAATTATAGTTATTTTCTCCAACTTTTTTTTTGGGGGTGGGGGATTGGAAATCACTTAAAACATGTGGAAACGGAAAAAAAAAGAAATCGAAATTTTGTTGAAAAAAAAAGTTGCAAAAATTGTGGGTTGTAAATCACTTAAACATGTAGAAATGCAAAAAAAACTTTTTTTTCTAACAATTTTTTTTTGGGGGGGGGGGGGACAAAGTCCAAAATCTAATGGCATGATCCTTGGACCATACCTAACCCTCCCCCACCAAGTTTCGTCAAAATCCGTCGAGGAGTTGTTCCGTAATACTGTTCACAAACAAACAAACAAACTGAAAGGGGTGAAAACAGAAACCTCCGATCTTCGATGGCGGAGGTTAACGAGAACGGCACTCAGTGGAATACATACGTCCACCATGCTGAACAGTTTATGTTTTGTGTCCCACTGAAAGGCTGGATCTGGATCCGAATCTTAACCAAAGTCTAATCAGCTTATTCTTGTCACCGATCCAATCACCCACCAAGTTTTCCCATAATCCTTCCACAACGTTTGAAATGTCATGCTATATTGTTGTGGGCCGGGGTTCGGTGGCAATAAACGACCACCAGGGGGAGCAGTAGAGTCGTCTCACACCGAACACCCTGAATTTAGGTCGTGACTCTCTGATTAGTCCGAGAGTTCATGGGCCCCTTCGCGGACTGTGGTGGCCAATATTTCGACGGCGTGGGGTTGGGTTAATTGCCTAATTTCAATATACCTAAATACCCACGTCATCCAACTACCGGGGAAAACCACACCCTCGACTGACCTCGGCTGGAACGGACCGTTTACCGAGCCCGATCTGGGTGTAAACCGAGCGGGGATTACCAACATCCATCGGTCCAAATGACAACTTACCGGCCCGAACGGCCTTACTAATTGTCAAGTCCGAACCATGCTGGGTCAATCAAAGAAAGGACAGAAACGAACTGGAACATTTAAACAATTGTTTTATTTACAGGAATAAAAGAAAGGGACGAAGTGGAGACTTATTCACGACTATATGCAAGCAAATATTTACAATGATCATAAACACTTAAACAGTTTTACTTATAGGACGGAACCACATACAGACACACCCAAAAGAAAAAAGGACCCAATTGGTCTTTATTCGACCCTCGCAGCCAAGGGGATAGTCGAGTTGGGGGTCAGAGTTCTGTCGGGGTACCTGGCCGCGTTTGTGCGGCTTGGCCCGTGACTGCACGTGTGGAGTCCGTGGGAGCTTGGATGTTGAATAGCGGATCCAGGGTCGCTCCTTGTAGAAGGCCAGCGGAGACTCCAGGCTTGAGAGCTCCAGCAATGACGACAGCGCACCCAAACTGCCTTCCAAGAACTGCTCCCTCCAAAGAACTTCAAAGAACTCTCAATAACTCCCAAGGACACGCAAGAACCCTCTGAACTCTGAACCCTCCGAACTCAAACGAGCACAAGAACTCTCCAGACACGCACACATTGAGGGTCGCATCATCCTTTATCGACCGCTCTGAGTGGGGCGGGGCTTTGGTGGAGCTGACGCGCTGATCGCCCTGATTGGACAGGGACCTCCATGGGTCCACCCTTTTTGGGTGGGGTTATGGCCGAGCAGGGAAAACCCCACCCCCTCTACGCGTGTCTATACCCCTCTTGCTGGAGAAACAACGATTTTGCCTTGTGGTGTTGGAATGCAGACCAATTCGAGGAAGTCGAATCAAGCACGCGAGGACCTTGCCTCATATGCTACGGCCATGAGGCGAGGGCGCAAGCGCTGAAAGACAATGTGGCCGCAAGTGGAGGGCATCTGGAGATTTAAATAACCTAACTATAAAATAACTCACAGCGCACACACGAAATTCCCATTAGACATAGGGGATAGATTCTAACTGTACACATACTTATCGAAATAACTGAACTACGGGGACTCTGGCTGTTTGTGTGCACAAGGTTTCCAAATCCGTAACAATATATCGTTTTTGGCCCCATCTCGCAATGGTGCAGGAACGAAAAATATACATACTATCTGGATACAGATGAGGATCTTCACCAAAATCGAAACAATTCTTCCTTGTCAAATGCCCAACCTGTCCACCAAGTTTCGTCATAATCCGTCCACGACTTTTTGAAATATCCTGCTCACAGACTGACAGACAAATAAACAGACAGGAGTGAATACATAACCTCCGTCCACCTTCAGACGCAGAGGTAATTATGTGCTGTGTTACAATATGATTAAAAAAATTTTTTTTGGGGATTGAAGATAAAGGCATGTGCAATGTATTTTAAGATTCAAGAAAACAAAGCAATACAGATCACTGGAAGTCCAGATGCCCCTTGGATTTCGACCTGAATTAATTATTTCATCTTTTACCTACCTTTAGGAGCATTCATGGTGACAACACTGAGGATGTCTCAGCTGCAGAAGCTTGAGGAAAATGGCTACTTCAAGGAAGTGAATTGGCAGCCACAGTTGCTTATGGAGGCTCTGCAAAGGGCCCATTTCACAGATGTCAACATGAAGAACTTCCAACAAGGCTCAATTAAATATGAGGCAATTTTTGCCGCCATTAATTAAATGAATAACAAAAATCCAGGTTCACGATTTGACCTTGAAGAATTCCAAGCACAGATATCAGGAAGAGATTAAAATAAATAAGAGTGAAGAATATTTGAGGAATAGAGATTTGATTGCTATGGTTATTTGCAATGAAGGTCAGGAGATGAAACTGTAAATAATGCAATAAAGCTTGTGAAAGAAGGAAGAAAGCCGAGAAGATGTCCGAAAAAGACATGGATTGAAAATGTTAATAAAGATATGGAATGTTTGGATTTGCATGAAACTGCCGCAATAGATAAATGAGAATGGAGGAATAGCATGATTTGACCAACCCCCTGAAAAAGGGGAAATGGTCATAAAATGTTTGTTATTACCCTCGCCGAAGGAGAGGGTATTGCGTTTGGGTCCATTTGTCACTTGCAAAATCGAAGATTTTTCAAGTATTTTGGTCAATCAATTTCGTTATTCTGTTTGTCTGTTTGTCTGTTTGTCTCTTTGTCGCCTGCAGGTCGCAATTTTAAACTGATATTCACAAGACTTCACCACATGGTGGAGTTTCTCATAAGGAAGAAGCCTATTGTTTTTGAGGTCAAAAGATCAAAAGGTCAACTTTGGTCAAAGGTCAACAACGTTGGTGAGATTTCTAAAATCCTCAATTTTCCTCTGATTGACTTGAAATTTGAAGTGAATTTATGTATCAGGTCACTGAATTCAACCAGCCAATAATTTTTGAGGTCAAAATAGGCCAAAGGTTAACAACTTATGTGGTGTTTCTAAAATCCTCAATTTTCATCCCATTGATTTGAAATTTGAAGAGAATTTGCATATCAGGTCAGTGAATTCAAACAGCCAATTATTTTTGAGGTCAACATTGACCAAAAGGTCAACATAGGCCCAAGGTCAACAACTAAGGTTGTATTTCTAAAATCCTCAATTTTCATCAAATTGAATTGAAATTTGAAGAGCATTTATATTTCACGTCACTGAATTAAACTTGCCAATTATTTTTGAGGTCAAAGTGGACCAAAAGGTCAACATAGTCCCAAGGTCAACAACGAAGGTGGTATTTCTAAAATCATCAATTTTCATCCAATTGAAGTGAAATTTGAAGAGGATTTATATTTCTGGTCACTGAATAAAAGCAGCCAATTATTTTTGAGGTCAACATTGACCAAAAGGTCAACATAGGGCAAAGGTCAACAACTTAGGTGAGATTTCCAAAATCTTCAATTTTCATTTGATTGACATGAAATTTGAAGAGGATTTATATTTCATGTGAAGGAATTCAACCACCAATTATTTTTGAGGTCAAATTTGTTTCTTGGATTTTGCAAGTATAGTGGTCTGCACAACGTTGTCTTCTTGTTTGTCTGTTTGTTTGTCCACACAGAACTTTAGTGTTTTTCTCCGCAACCGCTTGTCAGATTGAGACAAAATTTTCACCTTTGGAGCAACTACTCAATGTAGTTCCCTGCAGTCAGGGCAGGTACCAGAGGATTGGAGAGTAGCAAATGTAACACCATTATTTAAGAAAGGATACAGAGAAGAAGTGGGAAACTATAGACCTGTTATCTTGATTTCAGTTGTGTGGAAGGTGTTTGAGACATCAATTAAGGACCAGATGAGGAACCATTTAAACAAATACAAACTAATTAAAGCTTGTCAGCATGGGTTTACCAAAGGTAGTTCCTGTTTAACAAATCTTTTAGAGTTCTATGAAGCAGTGTCTAATTGGGTGGACATGGGAAAGGCAGTGGACATTGTATATCTAGACCTTAAGAAGGCATTTCATGAGGTACCACATTGGAAGTTGTTAGCCAGGGTGAGTGCTTGTGGAGTGGCTGGTCAGGGAGCGAATTGGATTGCAAACTGGCTAAGTGATAGGAAGTAAAGAGTGGCTGTGAGTGGGAGGATATCTTGTTGGGAGGATGTAAATAGCGGGGTACCTCAGCGATGAGTACTCGAACCATTACCATTCATTATTTACATCAACGATTTGGATAATGGATTTATATTTCAGGTGAGAGACTCTTTAGAAAGAGTAAGCTTTCCAAATTTGCAGATGACACAAAGCTTGGAGGTGAGGTGGATAGCAGAGAGGGTGGTGATCATATACAGAGAAATATTGATACTTGCATAGATTGGGAGAAAGATTGGCAGATGGAACTTAACCTGAGCAAGTGTAAGGTGTTGGGGATGGGAAAGATCAATGAAAACAGAGATTACAGGATGTAAGGAGTAATTTAGGAGTGTGTCACACAGGAGAACGATATGGGGGATGGTAATAGATACAGGAGGTAAGCAGGCAGCACAGTGCTCATCAGCTACAGGTAAAACAAATCGCGTTTTAGGCTGTATAAGGAGGGGGATCATTTATAAATCAAAATAGGTGGTGGTAACATTGTACAGGAATTTAGTGAGGGCCATATCTAGTATATTATGTGTAGTTTTGGTCACCACAGTTTTGGAACGACATAGATGCCATAAAGAGGGTTCAGCAGAGGGCTGCGAGATTGATTCCGGATCAAGCTCGACTCAGCAATGAGGAACGGCTGAAGGAGACAGGGTTTTATACATGAGAAAGGAGGCAGTTGCGGGGCGATATGACAGAGATGTTTAAGATCATGAACGGTATAGATAAAATAAGTGCAGATGACTTATTCAACAGAGTACACAGTGATAGAACCAGGGCCATAGCTTGAGAGTAAAGAAGAGGAGAGTTAAGACGGTTGTAAGGTAGGGGACTTTCACTCAGAGAGTAGTTAATGCATGGAATGACCTCCCACGAAAGGTAGTGGCAGCAGAAAAATTAGATAAGTTTTAATTACAATTAGATAGATACCTGGATGTTATGGAGATAGAGGGGCATGGGGATGTTGATAAGACTTTTTGGTAGTTTGAGCATTGATGGGTGATTGTGTGCATGTGTACGGAGTGCCGTTGGGGGTCTTGTCAAGAAGGGTTGTGTGGTTGATGTCGTGTGTTTTAACGAAACCCATGCCCCTCCCCTGAGGGGAAGAAAAGGAAAATAAATGAATATATATTTAACTACAAATTGCAAAAACAACAACAAAAAAACTCCAAAAAATAAACAAAATTATTTCATTAATTAAATTTTTTCCCATTTTCTTCCTTGGATCTTGTGTGGATGGGTTGGTGTGGTGTTCGCACAGGCATGAATGGCCTCCACCTCTGGATTTCCTTGTTATTCCTTTTTACTCATGTGGAATGTTTTAATGATAATTATGATGTCATACGTCACGTGGTGTGGCAGCCATATTTGATTGAATAAAATATTAAATAATGTTTTCTCTGGAACGATTTAATCAATTGACATGAAACTTCATATTTATGCTGCAATAGTGATGGAGAATATATGTTATGAATTTAAACTTGATTGGACACATGGTCTGGCAGCCAGAAATATTTAATTTTTTTGATGTGGGTTCTTTTTTATTTTTTATTTGAATAAGGCTCACTTGGCTGAGCCTGGATTGGTTTGATGGGAGAGGAGTAGCAGCTGAAATGCGAATCCAATCCAGGTTCCTCCTGATGACTTCATCTTTGATTTTTGCTTGTTTGAGTTCCTTCTGACTCCAATACAGGACTGCACCTATTTGGTCTTCCATTTGATTTGTCTTGAATTTATTTTAATCCCATTCTACATTCAATTGAATAATAATGAAAAACGTCATGGGTCAGGGTCAGGTGTACACTCAAAATGGGGTTGCATCAAAACGGTCATCACTTCCAGCAGTTATAAAGTGGCATTTCTAGTTATGCCTATTATGTGACACACCAGTCCAAAAATTCCACACGAAATACACCACACAGAACAAGTCCTGGTGAGGGTCTGCAATCTCAGATTGCTCTTTTTCTTGTTGTAGTTGTATTTGATTTGACAAATATTTTTAAACCTGTATTTTTAAATTTAAATTTCTTTTCACAGACAGCAACACAAACATTAACTGTCTTTCAGCTCTTGTGCCTTTCACTGTTGCACTATGTGGTGCTGCTTGTGCCATTGCTCCACATTCCAATTCATTCCCTGTTTGCAAATTGGTAGAGTTTGCAAATGAGAACCCTGAGGCTGAGGCATCAGAAAATAAAGTGTGGGGGAAATGCTGTTTCTGCCCATTTTGACAGGCCAATGAGGTGGCATCACACCAGGCTGGCATGGTGGTGAAATGGCTAGAAGCAGTAGACTTGTGCAGGAGTGCACCTGGCTCATACTTCGTGACAAATAGGCTTTCATTCTCAGTCAGTCTCTCTTGTGTAACACTGCCATTACCACTTAAATTTCCACTGCTCTGTCAGTTCAACTGCAACTGCCCACTGCACCTACAGTCTTTTATCCTTTTCTCACAGCTGCCTCTCACTCCAGGAGCTTCCGTTTTATAATCTTGTAACTTACTATAGACCTTTTATAATGCATGGAACCTTGCCTCCCAAACCATGCACAATTGGCCTTGCTTGACTGGCTTTGATGACCGCAATTGGCCCTTCTTTACTGGTTCTGACAACCCCAGCAAACTCTGCTTGCCTTTGATGACCCAAGCTGGATGAGTTTTACTGGCTGTGATGTTCGCATGACCCCAACTCGCCCTGCTTTACTGGCTTCAATGACCCCACCTGGTTCTGCTTGACTGGCTCTGAGGACCCTAGCTGGCCAAGCTTAACAGGCTCCAAGGATTCTAGCTGGCCCTGCTTTACTGTCTCCAAAGATGCTAGCTGGCCCAGCTTGACTGGCTTTGAGGATCCCAACTGGTCCTGCTCAGCTGGCTCCGATCACCCCACATGGTCCTGCCTGACTGGCCCCTACGACCTCAGCTGGCCATGCCATATGTATATTTTCCAAGACCAGATTTTGCAGTCACATCACATCAAAAGCAGGTGCTTCAAACTTTGTCATTTCTCAATGACTTTAGTCCATATTCCACCCAATTATTTTTCCCATGTCATGGAAGCAGGACCTACAAGATGTAGAGAGTGTTTGTGGCTTTGTCAAGGCATCTCATGTGATCAGGTCTGTCTTGAAAGCGTAAATATCTCAACAAGGAAATCCTTATATATGCTGCGCTAAGTTTAAAGATCAGGGGCTTGTGGAATGAACCCCACCAGTGACCAGAAGCCCCCAAATGTC
This sequence comes from Eptatretus burgeri, assembly GCF_056783735.1. NCBI lineage: Eukaryota > Metazoa > Chordata > Myxini > Myxiniformes > Myxinidae > Eptatretus > Eptatretus burgeri. Next base: position 76,013,260 of record NC_140966.1, read on the forward strand.
CCCCACTGGTGACCAGGTCGGGGGTCTTCAATGGCCCCTGCTGGGGAGAGATGGGGCACTGCAACAGCCTCCGCCAGTGACCAGGGGACTTTGCCACAACTGTCTAACCAGCGTGGCCCGCTGCAACGCCCCCTACCGGGGACTGGGGGGAGGGGCACAACAGTCCCCACCGGCTATCGGGCACCTCCACCATAATGCCTCCTGCCTGCTTCTGGGTGGCCCAGCCACAACGGCCACCGCCGGCGACATCCGACCCAGACTTGGACTCAGACTGGATTGGCTTCAGGCTCCTCAAACTGATATCGTCAGGCCTGCTGGTGGCGGCTTTTGAAGACTCTGGGCTGTGATATCTACACCACGTCCTCTACACCTGGTGTGTGGTCCGTTAGCAAGCAGCTTGGTTAATCAAACAGCTCTAGCAAGCACTCCAACGGAATGGAGTGCTCAGCACCACAAAGCAACATGGCAGTCTCCATGAAAACAATGCTATCAAGGTACTCGAGCAAATGCTGTCCAGGACATGGTTTTCAGTTTTACTCAATCCTCTTGCTACAACTTCCCCAAACAAATTTAGATAATATAGTGATCATAGAGAGATATTTATGAGTGATCATATCGAGATACTATAAATATTTATGTTTTATTTTCAGGAATAACTTAATTTAATCATCAATTAAAAATAATGCAGCGGTAGCCCGTTAAATCCCCCAACCCCATTTTTTTTATTAATACTTAGACTTTGAACCTATCAGGTTTGGCACAAACACATCAGTTAGTAATAACACATCAGTTATTAAATAAAAGTCATGATATGATATTCACCCTTATTCTTTTTCTCAAACTCTTTCCAAACTTGTTTCGCTCTTCATATTATTCACCCGTAATATAACATCTTCCAAACTTGTTATAATAACGCTTTTTTGGAGGAAGTCTTGTTTCTTTAAATCTTTTAAAGGAATCCATATAATCCTAAGGGGGAAGTGCCCTTTTTAGTAAGAAGAGAAATGTCTTTACCTCAGTCGACTTCAGTCTTAAATTGACAAGAAAGTATAGGAAAAGAGGAGATGTTTGAAACCAAAGAACTTAGAGGGCTTGTTATAAATTTATGAGTCAAGAAATATAATATTTGTATTTACACCCATTTCACAAGTATAAATCTGTTTTAGAAATGAGATGTAATTTTGATCTGTATTAGGAATTGCTATTATCTTTCCAGGAGTCTTACTTAGTTATTTTATAAAGAGATGCATATCATAATGACAATTATGAAGAAATACAGGTGTGAATGTCAGGATTCTATAATTAAGATTACAATTATTATGAGCTGCTCCTCTATTTCACCGTTATATGGCAATGATCTCTAACCCTTTTATCAGTTTTTACCAAAGCCTCTGAGTATATATATATATATATATATATATATATATATATATATATATATATATATATATATATATATATATATATATATATATATATATATATATATATATATATATATATATATATGACAAATCCTTGCTTCTTCAAATTCTATCTCTTCAGTTGGAGATAAGTCAAGGGGTTTATTTGTTCTTGACATAATTTCAATGAGCTTGATACAATCATCCTCAATCCTTTTAACAAATTCATCAGCAGCATCAGGTCCTCGATACAACTCCAACTTATCATATTTACTTCCTACAGATCATTTAATGTCATGACAAAACCCGCAAGGGATATGCTTTTGATTTTTTTTTTAATATCAGTCTTTTCCAAGATGCTCTCAAAATCAGCAGATATTACAAATGGGTGTTTTATACATTTACTTCTTTCATTAAATACAACTTTCTCTCCTGGTCCTGGCATCTCAACAACTGTTGCTTTTTGAATCGAACGATACTTTAAATGTTTATCAAGTCTTTGTTGAGATTGAAAGATATTTAGACATCTCTGACAAGGATATGGTTTCTGCTTTGATTTATAAACTTGACTACTTACCAATCTTGAAAAGTTTTTGATATATAAGCATAATTAGTGTATGTCATTGTGTAATTTGGTCAACTTTTCATATAGAATCTGGAAACTTGTAATTTTTCACTTCCTATGTTTACAGTGAACACAAAAACAGCTGTTTCCAATTTTTTTTATTCACAAGCATACCAAAATCCAAAATTTAAGAAATTGCCATATTTTACCCATTATAGCACATTCAGAGATAATAATAAATATCTGTGCAGCTAAATTTAACCCAGTTCGGCATTATTTATGAACCCCTCAAAAGATGACAGCTAAATATGCACAAAAGGACATTCTATAGTACTGAGACCATGCAATTTGAATGGATGTGCAAATACAAAACACAAAGATGCTTAAGTATATATCATTATTTAGTCATCCAAGTCCTCATTTTCCTTGTCATCGCTCGAATTCTCATCAATTGCGACATTGTTGCATGTGTCCTCAGCTCCTTCACACTTGCAGAGCTCTGTACAGGCTAGATTATGTGCCTTACAAGCGCACCGTCCACTGCACTTACTGGCGACACAGGAGCACTTCACAAGTTCCACCACAGCCTCTGGTGCTGCTGGAACTTTTGAGACAACTGGGACATAGTGGCCGTCCTCCAGTTATCGCCATCCCAGAGTAACAGGATTCAGTAGAATTGGTACAGCTACTAAGTCTTGCAACCATATGTTGGCTCGTAGGTGTGCGCGCAATATATGCTCAGTGATACATCCTGAGTCGGAAGTAGCTTCTCCACACCTTTGACGATTTGATTTATGTGCTTGCAATATTTGCTCAGAGATGACCGTTGCTGACTGATTCAAATCATGTGTTCGGGCTTCAGTTTTTACTGTGTACATGCCCTTCAAGATCCATAGAATCATGCTATGTAGTTCATGTGGAACTACATCTTCTGCTGAGTTTTCCAGCGTTCCATTGAAAACCCATGGGTCCTTTTTGACCTGCTCAATCGATTTATGTAGCACCATGGAAGCTTCGAAGATCTTCTTCATGTTATCATGTGGGTCAGGTCTGTGTACTGCTTCTCCGACTGCTGCGTTTTGTTTGGCTTTGGAATGTATCAGCGTAGGCTTATTTGGCAATAGTGTGAACTGAACGAGTTTGACATTCTTCTCGATTTTCTGTTGCAACCATCTCCGTGCTGTTTGGGCATTTGAAAATCTTGACCAATATTCAATATCGTGTTGTTTCATCTTCGATACATAGTCTTGTTGCTCAGGTACATACATAGGTGCTCAGCTGATTAATTTTTGGTGGCGATTGGCCTTGACCTTCATATGTTTTTTTTTTTGTCTGTAATCACGTATAAATCACTCTGCAAAGCACAGTTATCATTGGAAATTTTTGTAACTTCGCATATCAGAGGCCTATAGAGGTCCCTTTCAGCGCATAAAATGTTGAAGGTCAAGGTCAAAGGTCAAGGTCACTTTGTCGCAAATCAGGGGAGTTGACGAAACCCTTATTTTTTGAGTAATTTTAATATAAGCGTCTCCAAACTTTATGGGAATGTAGTATATGGTCTGGCGCTCAGCTGATTAGTTTTTGGTGGCAATTGGCCTTGACCTTCATGGTTAGTGTCTGAGGTCAAACATATTTGACCCCAAGGTCAAATTTTCAAGTTTTAGGAACCATATCATGTCGTACCTCAAATTGAACACCTCGATGAGTGCTTTCTAGATATGTCAAGCTTGAGACATTATGACATCATTTGGTGACATTATAAGGCAAACATATTTTTCATGGTTAATGTGTAGAATGATTCTCATCGGAATCTCTCGTGGGCAGATATTCCTCAAGGAGTCGCCCCTGGTGGATAGCATCTCTGTTCACCTCAGTGTGACCTTAAAGAAATCACACGTGGTCACCTTTTGGCAAGATACGGGTCACTCTGCGGGTGACATTGGTTTATTTCACTATCATCGGTATTGCCACCGGAAGGGGTATTTGAGGAGGGTCGACTGTCTCCAGCACACTCAAGCTCACGCTTCAGAAGTTGCCACTGTTCAGTTATACACTGCTTGTGATACACAATGTCCTGTGACAGTGCATCATTGTCAGATATGACATTAGCATCGTTCACTTTCCACTCTGTGTTGTTGGAGTGTTGCACTGTATCATATATCAGAGTTCCAATATTTCCTGACCGGCATTCGTGCAAAACATCTTGAACTTTTCCTTGGCAGAAAAAGCACTTACTTTTATCGTAGTTCATGGATTTTGAACAAGTGTGCCTTCCTGATACTGACAGTTCTTCAGGTTTCCATGGTGCGATGAGGTAGCTGGTCTCCCTATGGTTCGTTGAAGAAGACTAACATCGGATTTTGCACAGGCTCATTTATATCGCTTTTCATCACGTTTTATATTGTTATGGTTGTGGAAATTCACAGAACACCATAAAGGTATCCCCAAGATCAGTTATATCGATCAGTCTGTGTTCAGATGGATTTCCCCACCGAGGTCTATAGGGATTCTTCGTGTACCCGGGCTGTGATCTTTTAGGTAGTGTTTTTCTTTTGCTATCTTTATTTTGGACCAACCACCTTCTCCACAACGCCAACCACCTTCCCCACAACGCCAACTACAGCCACCTTCTCCACAATCGCCTTCACAACAACCACCGTCTCCACAACCGCCCTCACAACAACCACTTTCACCCACAACCGCCAACATCGCCTCACCACTTCACCCACAACCGACAACATCTCCTCACCACCTTACCACAAACGAACAGCGTCGCCTCACCTTCATCTCCGCAAACGCCGCCATCTTTGCGCCAGCCACGGCGAGTTCCCCAGGAACAGCATCGCTGCCGACAGACGCGGGGGATCCCTCGTAGGAGCGAGGGTTGGTGATTTCAACCAGGTCCACATGGGTGATTTCATGCACGTCCGCTTTGTGCACGTTTCACGAAGCGATCAGATCAGAATGCCGAAAGGGGCGAAGCCAGCGGGGGGTCAGAGATCGGAGATCAAACCTCGCCTCACGGACCCCATATAACGGCACGCAGAGACGCCAAGCAGACAGTAGAGTCGGTCTGGGTTTGGCATTGGGAGCTGGAGTCTGGAGTCTGGAGCCTGAAGTCTGCAGTCGGTGGGGGAGCTGAATAGAGCGGAGGAGAGGGGAGCTGGGAGTGCAGCGAAGCCTGCTGTGCCGCGCAGAACTGCGCGTTCATGTTCGGGACGTGGGGAGAGCCGGAGAGAGGTCGCCAGCCAGCACCGAACGGTCCGAGGTGATCGGGCTTCGGGACAGTCCGAGCGACGCTGAGGGACGGACGGGCTCTTAAAGAGAGCATCCACTCTAAGAGAGCAAAGACCCGTTCGCTCCTCTGAGGCGTTGCAGGCTGGGCCCGAATCACCAGGCCGCCCGACGAGGCCTGGGCCGAGCCGCGGTCACGCCAGCCGCTGTGTGGACGGGACGTCGCGGCTCGCCCCAGCGAGGCACCACGAAGGTGAAGGTAACCAGCCCGGCCTCTCAGAGCCTTTGCGGTCTACACACCTCTGTGCTCATAAAGACCCCAAGAGGTCCAGTCTACCCCTTGTCTTTGGGGTTTTTCCTTGTTTCTTTGCATGAACATTGTGGCGCCATGTCCCGAAGTAGAACTGATGTTAAGTGCAAGTGACTGTACTTAATAAATATACGGTTGTTGTCTTTGTCTTGCTCGCGTCTTGTCCCTACCCCCATTCATTGCATGCTTGTATATCTCTGCATTGCTTCTTTGACCATATATGTGTGCAAATAAATGTCCTTGTGTGAATGTAAACCTGTTCGTTGCATCCTTTCCCTCATTGAGCTGCAGTATTGAGTTCGGAATAAATAGTTGGTTGTGAAATAACCGATAATAGAATCTGGTACAACGGGGCCTCGTGATAATACCCCGCTCGCTTATCCCAAAACTGAGCGAGCTGCTTAAGCGGCTCGTTTCCAAGCAGGCCCCGTTGAGGTACAATCTCTCTGTAGTCTGCCCGCGCGATTAATTAGGTAAATCGACTATTCGGCGATCGGACCCTGCAGCGCGGGTAGAGTACGGACAAGATTGTGGTGTGGTTAAAAACACACCCATGGCTGGTTTTCGGTGTTCACCCGGATAGCCGTGACTGGATTGCACATTCGGTGGGCGAAGCGGCCGCTATTGGTTAAACGCAGTCGCTCGCACGCCGGCGGGCGGAATTCTGTAACACTGGTGTCAGGAGTGGGATTAAAATCCATCCCGCCTCCGAACCAAATTAACGGAACTGGACCAAGGGTATGCGAAGCAACCCTCCGTGTTCCCCTAATTTGCGAGCTTTAAAAAAAAAAAATTCCGATACGCGAGGTGGCGGTTCAAGGCGAACAGGCGCAGGGTGGATTGGGAATGGATTTAGAAATCATAGAATCCATGGCTCAGGACGAAATAACCGTGCAGGACACCGCTTTACAGGTTGACTATCCCCCACAACCAAACCCACAATCCGTAATGGACGTGGGGGCAGCAGCGTGCGAACACCCTCAACAACAAGCGCCCCTCCCTGTCCCCAGCGAAACCACGTCCGATCGTGACGGATCGGTCCTGTTCGAGTTATCGAGCATGAAGCGGTTCATGGCAATGATGGCAGGAATGGAACAAGCGGCGAAGCGCAAGAATTGGAGTCTGCGAACAATGGTAGATGATTTACAAATGCTCCAAGATTTTGCAAATGGGACCAGGACTCTACCTGAGGAGATTACTGAGTCGAGGGGGAGTGTGGCGGCTGTTCGAACTGCGGTGACAACGGGTGAGGAAGAAGTGACAGAAAAATAATAGCGATTGGACGAGAAGTGTATAAACTCGGACACGAGGCGATGACGGAAGAGTTAAAGGAGGTGACGGAGACACGGATAACAAGGGAAGAGACTGAGGTAATGAATGAGGTGACTGAGTTGGCAGAGACACAAAGGGAGACGCAAGAATTAAAAGAAATAACAGAGACACGGGAGACAGAGGGTGAAGTAAAAGAAACTAAAGACGAACACAAACACACAGAGGTAGCGAGAGACAATGAGGGGGAGCTCGAGGAATGTCCTGTGACTCGGTGCAAGCAGCCGGATAGCCTCCTTCAGGAACGAGGGGAGGGGATATGCCCCCGTGAAGCGGATCGCGACCAGGTGAGTCCGGTGGTGCCAAGCGAGTTAGGAGGGGCGAGTGCTACGAACGGGTGCACGCGAAGCTTGGGGGGTATGAAGGCCCCGGGACCCCTTGTGGTAGCGTGAATTCCCAGCGTGGTTGTTTCGGTGTGTGTGTGTGTGTATACGAGTGTGGCAAAATGCATGCTGCAACGCACGCATAGCGTGGGTGAAAGGCTGTTTGTGAAAGAGACCGCGTGTGTGAAGGAAACACCGAGCGTGAGTAATATGGTGTGTGTGGGTGAAAAGGAGTGCCCGAGAGAAAGGCCATGTGTAAGGAAAACCGCGTGTGTGACGGAAAAGGTCTTTGTGAAAGAAACACCGTGTGTGGATGAAACACCCCGTGTGAGAAAAACCGTGTGTGTGAGAGAACGGTATGAGAGAGAGATGACGGTTGGTATGCGGGAAGGCGCAGCCACGTCTCCGAGTGGAAGTGTCATGACATGGTGTGTAAGCGTCGTGACACGCAGGAGTGTGTGGGTTGAATGGCGATGAAGACGGCACCAGACGAGGGCCAAAGGCCGAGTCGCGGCCGTAGCTGTTTTGGGGACTGTGCCGGGTTTGCACAGCAGCGAGCGCGCGGTCTGGGCTGTGCTTTGCACGAGGCTGCTGCGTGCGCGCCTGCGCAGGTGAGATCCGGTCCGGAAACGCCCATGGTGGATGTAGCCGACACCTCAGACGGGCAGAAGGTAGGCTGGATATGAATTTGGACCGGACGGGTTCTCCAGGCGAGCGAGTGTGTCAAGCTCCATGTGGCCTGTGCAGTGCGTTCTGTTCGCAGAGCGCACGGCGCAGGTTATGGACGGGCAGAGCACATGTGCTCGAGTGGGGAACCCCTCGAAACGTGAGGCTTGCTTGTGATGCGCAGGGTGACATCGTGGCTGCATGGTTGGAATCCGGCAGGAGGGGAATCCCTGCCGGATGTTACCGTCCAGGAGGGACGAGGTGCGCGAAGTGTGAACAGTTGCCATGACGTCAAGGGGAAAGGTGCGCAGGTTGCGAGTTTCCGCCCTGGTGTTGTGTGCATTAAAAAGAAAGAAAAAAAAAGAATGAAAAGCAAGCCTCGCCACTTCAAGTAAACAAGATTCCCAGGCAAGGGGTGGAAGACCCTCTTGCTCGGGCACAGGATACCACTAGTTAGGGGGATGGGTTAGTAATAGTTCGACCGGCTTCATGGGGTAGGGATAAGTCCTCATGGAGCCCGTGGAATGGATTAGTTAGAGGGATTTTAGGACAGATTTAGAATGGGAAAAACGATATTTGGAGACATGGACAGACTGGAAATGTGTAGTGGGGACATAGCTTTGCTACGTAGTGTTAAAAAGATGTGCTTTGAGTTTAAGGGATGACGAGGGAGCACGAGGTAGTTAGGGGATGCAGTCAGCAGAAAGGCAGTGTTCACCGATGTGAGCGATGGATTGAAACATGTTGAGTGAGTGAGGGCCAGCGGGCCTGAGTGTATGGAGCGAATGTGGTATGCATAGTGCGATGAGTGATTGGGGGGAGGAGTGATTCCCACCCAAGGGACCCCGGTGTCAGTGTAAAGTGAGTTAGTGGGTTCGTCAAATTGACAAAAATGGAGGTCGTTTTGCTCTTGGTGAGAATGTAGGCTCGAAACCCGTTTGGAGGGGAGCAGGAGCCCTGTTGATGGGCTGGGAGCGTGACTGCGAATGGTGAGTATCGCTTAGTGGGTACCCGGGCACAGGGCTAGTCGGCCGCGGTAGGCCAAGGGCCCAAGGGGGGCCGGGATAGCGTAGTGGGCATGGGTGGGCCCGCGTGATGCAGGGCCCAGGGTGCCATTGGCCACGTGGGCAGTGCATTGGGCACGGGCACCCGGAGAAGGGGCCCGTGGCGCCAGCCTGCCATGTGAGCATCGAGGGGGAGTAGCCAGGGAGGGCACTCCCCAGTTTTAGGGAGCTGGTAGGCTCGGAGACGGTTGCAGGGCCCGGGGGTGCCATAGTTTGGGAATCGGCAGAGGGTAGTTCCTGCCAAGGGAGCCACGCGTCCCAGCCATGAGACCGTGCAAGGGCACGAATGGAAAATTCGAGGGCATGGCCCAAAATTGTGAGGACACCAACACAGGCGACAGGAATCTCGGTTGGTAGAACCAATAGATTAAGTGAGAGGCGGTTGTTGAAAGCCCCGGGGTAGTTTAAGGTTAATAATGTTGAGGTAGATAGAGAAGTGTACCCCTCCACACCATCCATCCCTTCGCTCTCGTTGTGGGCCGCTGGACCCACTTTAGGTAAGTCGATCGCTGAGATCTGAGGAGGCCATTCTGAGGCTTGGATTGGGTCTCGACACAGGACGCTAGCTCTCCCCTATTCCCCTCCAAAGGGAACGTAGGGGTTGGGAATAGTCTAGGTGACATGGTAGGTTAGCCGGACAGAGACGATAAAGGGGGTTAAAGAGACAATTTATAGCTGGGGGGGGAAGAAAAAAAAAGATGGGGCTAAATTGGGTGGATTTTTTTGCAAATTAAGGGAGTGGGTATGGACAGAGACAGGCAAAGGCTATAGGTTGGGAGGGAGACGGTAGGGTAGGTCCGAGCCCGCCTTCAGAGTGGTCAGCACCACCGCACTCCCTTCACGATCCTCCAGAATGAGACAAGAGGCCAGCCAGCTTCACCTGCCGACCTGTTTTTGCTACACGGCCTGTGCTGGCCAGCTTCACCTGCCGGCCTGTTTTTGCTACAAGGCCTGTGCCGGCCAGCTCCACCCGCCGGCCTGTTTTTGCTACAACAGCCTGTGCCGGCCTTGCCTTGCCATGCCTTGTCTGCCTGCCTTTGCCTTGACCTCATGCCTGCTAGCCCTTGTTTGCATCACCCCATTCCGTCCATTACCATGTGCGCCAGGATCATCGCGCGAAATGCAGGGACTGCCTGTAGGCAGCCGCACCACGGGACTGCATTGAGCAGCCCGTGCATCATTTTGTTTGCTTGCGTCAGTGCCCATTCAGTGTTCTGCAGGGACTGCCTTGCAGGCAGCCGCACACGGGGACTGCATTGGTGCAGCCTGTGCACCGTTTTGTGTTCACTGGGCTCATTCTAAGGGGAGGCCTAAGACCGCATTGGGCAGCCGGCCACATTCCCTGTCACCTGCATGTGTTTCATGAGCCAGAGACTGCATTCGGGCAGCCTGGCTCCCTGCTTCTTTCCCACAGAGTCCATCAGTTCTGGGCCATGGTTTAGTGTAAATTTATAAGGTTCAGGTTAAGTTAAGGGTAAATTGTACATGAGTTGCTCCCCCTGCATGTGTGTCATAGCACTGGCAATTTAGTTAAGTCGTCTGCATGAGTGGGTTTGTTTCGTTAGTTACTCAGCCCGTAGGTTATTTACTTTTGGGACAAGTATACACCAAATGGCGCACTCAGGGATCCGAAGGTAAATCGTACTAGGGGAGAACTTACACGTGATGGAACACGAAAATTCGACGACTCGGGACGAGTCTGTAAAAAGGGGAGGGGGTAGTGTTACGGTTGTGGAAATTCACAGAACACCATAAAGGTATCCCCAAGATCAGTTATATCTAAGTCTGTCTTCAGATAGATTTCCCCACCTAGGTCTCGAGGGATTTATTCGTGTACCCGGGCTGTGATCTTTGAGGTTGTGTTTTTCTTTTGCTATCTTTATTTTGGACCAACCACCTTCTCCACTATGCCAACCACCAACCACCTTCTCCACAACCCCAACCACAACCACCTTCTCCACCATGCCAACCACTAACCACCTTCTCCACACAGCCACCTTCTCCACAACCGCCTTCACAACAACCACCGTCTCCACAACCGCCCTCACAACAACCACCTTCACCCACAACCACCAACATCACCTCACCACTTCACCCACAACCGCCATCACCACCTCACAACCTTTGCCAGCAACTGCCAACATCTCCTCACCACCTTAACACAATCGAACAGCATCGCCTCACCTTCATCTTCGCAAACGCCGCCATCTTTGCACCAGCCACGGCGAGTTCCCCACGAACAGCATCGCTGCCGACAGATGTGGGGGATCCCTCGTAGGAGCGAGGGTTGGTGATTTCAACGAGGTCCGCGTGGGTGATTTCACGCACATCCGCTTTGTGCACGCTTCATGAAGCGATCGGATCAGAATGCCGAAAGGGGCAGAGACAGCGGGGGTCAGAGATCAGAGATTGGAGATCGGAGATCAAACCTCACCTCACGGACCCCATATAACGGCGCGCAGAGACGCCAAGCAGACAGTGGAGTCGGTCTGGGTTTGGCGTTGGGAGCTGGAGTCTGGAGCCTGGAGTCTGCAGTCGGTGGGAGATCTGAAGAGAGCGGAGGAGCTGGGAGCGCAGCCAAGCCTGCCGTGCCGCGCAGAACTGCGCGTTCATGTGCGGGACGTGGGGAGAGCCGGAGAGAGGTCGCCAGTCAGCACCGAACGGTCCGAGGTGATCGGGCTTCGGGACAGTCCGAGCGACGCTGAGGGACGGATGGGCTCTTAAAGAGAGCATCAACTCTAAGAGAGCAAAGACCCGTTTGTTCTTCTGAGGCGTTGCCGGCTGGGCCCGAATCACCAGGCCGCCCAACGAGGCCTGGGCTGAGCCGCGGTCACGCCAGCCGCCGTGTGGATGGGACATCGCGGGTCCCCCAGCGAGGCACCACAAAGGTGAAGATAACCAGCCCGGCCTCTCGGAGCCTTTGCGGTCTACACAGCTCGGTGCTCATAAAGACCCCAAGAGGTCCATTCTACCCCCTTGTCTTTGATGGGGTTTTTCCTTGTTTCTTTGCATGAACATTGTGGCGCCATGTCCCTAAGTAGAACTGATGTTAAGTGCAAGTGACTGTACATAATAAATATACAGTTGTAGTCTTTGTCTTGTTCGCGTCTTGTCCCTACCCCCATTCATTGCATGCTTGTATATCTCTGCATTGCTTCTTTGACCATATATGTGTGCAATTAAATGTCCTTGTGTGAATGTAAACCTGTTCGTTGCGTCCTTTCCTTCATTGAGCTGCCGTATTGAGTTCGGAATAAATAGTTGGTTGTTACATAACCGATAATAGAATCGGGTCCAACGGGGCCTCGTGATAATACCCCGCTCGGTTTTCACAAAACGGAGCAAGCTGCTTAAGTGGCTCGTTTCTAAGCAGGCCCCGTTGAGGTACAATCTCTCGGTAGTCTGCCCGCGCGATTAATTAGGTAAATCGACTATTCGGCGATCAGACCCTGTGGCGCGCGGGTAGAGTACGGACCAGGTTGTGGTGTGGTTGAAAACACACCCGTGGCTGGTTTTCGGCGTTGACCCGGAAAGCCGTGACTGGATTGCACGTTCGGTGGGCGAAGCGGCCGCTATTAGTTAAACGCGGTCGCTCGCACGCCGGCGGGCGGAAATCTGTAACACTATGTTCTTTATTGGTGCTTTCCGCGTAGCATGTTCTGTGCCACACAACATGCTTGTCACTTTCATCACCTGCTATCAAGTCCCCGATTTTTTTAACTGAGTGTAATGAACTCGCTGTTCCCAAAACTCGCTCTCAAACGAACCGCTGTCAAGAATTTGTGGTACGTTGAATGTTCCTCAGATTGTGGTGGTTCTTTCAATTGCTCTTGTTTGGAGCTCTGACACTTTATGCATAGTTTATAGTTTATTTGTGTGCGCGCCCTTTTCTCCGGGAGTTCTTCGCTCTGTGCCACGACTTATCTGCAAATAGAGAAAAAACACATAAAAGATAATTTTTGTTATTTTATGTAAAGTTATGTATAGTCTAAACCTGCAGGATCAGGCAAAGATATCAGAGTGGTCATATTGATGAGTGTTAGGGATTATGATTATGATGTCTATTATAGATCTTCTACTGCATACACTGTCTGAAAATACGAAACGAAATTTGTCATCAAAATTTTTATCGATTTTCGTCACTCGCTGGCCACCATCTTGGATTTTTGTCATTAGCAATGTTTGTAAAGATTGGAAACAGCTGACTTGTAGTCCTATGTGATCTTTGGAAGTGAAAAAACACAAGTTTCCAGATTCTATATGAAAAGTTGAGCATTGTATGAATTTCTACATCACAACATACACTATTTGAGATATGAGGCCAAAAACGATATATAGCACGATATCTCAAAAAGTTAGACAAATTCGGATGAAACTTGGTGGACAGGTTGAGTGTGTGACCACGACGAATTGATTCGATTTTGGTGAACATCCGGATCTGGAAAGGAGAATTATTTAAATTTTAATGTGATTCTTCACCATTGAGAGATGGTACTGAATTGCATGATATTTCAAAAATGTATTGGGCCCGATATGTTCTCTCGTGGATCAGGCATTACGTGGTGGAGGTTTGCGCTCTACCGAGTGGCCAAGTTTCTCCCTTTGTTGTTGTCGCATCTCGTGTCTTTTTTAATCAAGACAGGATCTCACAAATCAACCTCGATGGGTTCATCTATAGGAGTTCATGCAGCAAATTGAGACGTGTATGTGTTGCATGTGTGTTTGTGTGTGTATGTGTATGTGTGTGTTTTGTGTGTTGTGCGTGCGTGTTTGTGTGTGTTTGTGTGTTTGTGTGTGTGTGTGTGTTCCTGTTGTTGGCTGCTACCTTCACACAGAGGTGCGTTAAATAATAATATATTCGTACACCCCAACGGACGTACACGGATATTACGGGATATGTTTAGGGGTTTAGATGGTAAGACTTCGATCAGGACCCACTTCTCAGTTGGTCTATGTAAAAAGGTCTCCTTGACATTCCTAATCAGACGACACAGTTTTTACACTTCATCGAGTGTGTTGTGTGTGCTTCAGACCAACAGATACATTCAGCCCTAAGAATTATTTAAACAGTTTATCAAGCTAATTGTCAAAACTTACGTTATCCTTTTCTCATCGCTGTGGTTTATTAATAAGTTTAAAATACTATTCTCAATGTTGGAACTGGATGTTGGCACTCCCATGTGGATAGGCCGGGAGCGATCCAAGTCGTACAATTATTTATTTATATATACATATATATTAACGTTGTACATCATTCCCTCGTTATTTGCGCTTCATTTTCACGGCGATTCAATGAGTGGACCTTTTCAGACTCGTTTATTGCGACAATTCAGTCTACCGAGATTGTCACCCCTCGGATGGATCGTTAAGCACTTTTTTCAGCAGAATAACAGATTTGTCGAGCAAGCTGCTGTGAACCTTGCGCTCTTGGAACCTGACCACCAGGTATTTTTGCACCTCACACAATGATCTCTCGAGATTCTGTTAAGATAGATGGATGTATGAGTGATCGATCGAATAACGCCCAATGAGTAGCCTCTCTTATTGTTTTTCATCCTGACATTTGTTTTGTGAAGTTTCTGAAACCTCAAGATTCAACTTTGATTGTAAAGTTCATGTTTAACTTTGTTTTCCTTTACCAATCATGACAAGTGAATACTTTTGTGTGCTGGTAATTTAATCATTATGTTATAGATAAATTAAGAGGTGTGTTTTTGGATTTATATGCACTTCTCAGTTGAAAACTGGTGCGTGTACTGGGGTGTGCACCGGAAAGTTTTTGATGGTTAAAAAGAAAAGTTAACGATAATAATTTCTACTCTTAAAATATGCCAATTATTTCTGGGAAAATTATCGCTTCTATAATTCTGTGAAAATTATCCCATCCATGATTCCTTTGGAGCCAGGGGTAGAGCTACTTTTTTCGATGCACATTGAAAATGTGCCAACCAAAAGAGCATTGCCTTGGTGAGGTCATCTTGATGACATCAAACAAAAATTTTCCATTATGATTATCATATTGTTGTTTTCCTAAGTTATTGAGGAGGGCATATAAATCACAGGACCTCCACTTTAGTTCGTCCCCTGACATTTACATAAGTCAAGTGTCATAGTCTAACTTTCTGAATGTGACAGTAAAGGGTGAACCATAATCTTTAATCAAAGTCTTCTTCTCGATCCAAGGGTTCTTCTTTCTTTGCATAATATTCTCCACAACTGCAAACATTGGAGCACACAAGACCACTTTTCTGGCAACCACAGGAATTATTCTGACAAGTCTTGGGATTACAATTTCGAAGTTGCAAGACGGCTTCAGGAGCAGGGGGATATAGACAAAAGACTGGCTTCAGCTTGGTGCCCCCCTGCCCCCCAACCCCACTCTTCCAATGATAGTTCGTGGCAGCAGGGATTGTTAGACAAGGTGTCTGATGACTTCCAAACAAGTGCTATATGAGTATGATAAGCCCGTCCAGTGTATAGAATCGGTGTGCCTAAAGGAGGGGATGTTGTTATCCTCCTTTTCCTTTTCTTGAAAACAGCATCCAACGCAATGACTTCACAGCATCCGCAATTATGTCACAGGCCTTACATAACAGGCAAATATATCACTCCATCTGTCTGTATATAGCTGGAGATATTTGGGGTTAAACTACAAAAAGAGCAAACACATTCAGTATATAATCATCTGCTTCAGTAAAACGCTTTATATGGCTGGCTCCACCTGTAGTAGTAAATGCCCCTGTATTATCAGTGCCCTTGCAAGCATACCATCATATATATGTTTAAAATGTCTTTCTTCCGAGCTTGTTATAAATATTTTGTATTCGCACTCTTTCTCCATTCTTTTTAACGACAGTTGTGGATTTAGGCAGCAATGGAAAGTGTCCGGTCAAAGTACTGTTATGTTTATGGGGTAGATGAAGGGATTTCATTAGAAATATAGAATTGTGTAGAGTTGCATGGCCCGTGGACGTGTAGGAGACATCTCAATGTAATTACGCAGGGAGACTGTGAGTTGAAGTGTTACGTGTCACCACACGGTGGGCGTGTAGTGCCTTGCTAATGAGATGTGGATTAGGGATAGTTTCCATAGTATGTAATCGCCTCTCTGTGACTTTTCCCTCTTTTTCTATTTCAAGATCGGCAATAAAGGTGGGGAACATGTCCCTAAAACAACAACAAAGGGGCAGAAAGCCCCGCCTTCAAAGGGTGACAACAGGCGGTCACGCCCCCGAGTAGTGATTGATGGGCGTGACGTGGGACGCATGGAGAGGAAGAGGGTGTAGGAGGCGAGTAATCGAGGGCCTCAGAGGATCTCGCTTTTGCTCCTGGCATGACAAAGGCTTCACGATTCTCGTATTCGTGCTGTGAATTTGCAGCCTTCTGGGCAAAGCACTGACCGTTGGCTGTCCAACTCAGAGATCGCGTTGTCGTGTGGACCATTGTTTTGAACAGACCGAGTGTGGGAGAGGAACGTCGGCATATTCACTCTGCAGAATAAACTACAGCGCAGTTCGTGAGCCATGACATCGAGTGTCATCTCCACACTTCCTGATGAAGGGCTTGGCACCATTTTGTTGGGCACGTCTCGGAACCGCCTCGATTCCACGTTCCATAAAGACCATCTGGACCAGGCGAAGTGCCGAAGCAAAGGAGGGATTTTTCTTTGGTTCATTTTTCCCTTGTCTGTGTTTAAGTCCGTGTGGAGTCGCCTCAATTGGAATTAGGTTGAGGTTACCTCACGTTTTCTTTCATTATTATAATTTGAATTGTCATTGTACACATTTGATTATTGTTATTAAATTATTATTTAGTTAATTCAATTTGCTTGTGTCCATGTATTTGTGCCATACTGGTACATCACTTAACTGTTTCCCCACGCGCGCATTAATCTCCAAGGGAGAAGTTTGGCCATCTGTCCAGGTAAGGGTAAAAAAACCCTGGATGCAACAATAGCAAACACCTCAGTATCTACTGAAAAGACATCAAGTTTGGTCGTCAGATCTTTATCCATAATGTCGACAACATGCAATAGCAACAGCTGATCTCTTTCTTCGATTGAGTGCTCACCTGCTCGCATTTCTGGAAGACTCACAATCTTAGAAATAGAAAGGTTGGTCTCCATCTGAGTATGATACGCCACGAGAACCTCAGGTGCTCATTTGAAATGGTTTGTTCTTTCATCCTCAGATAAACCATATTTATACAGTGCCTTCAGAAAGTATTCACACCCTCCAATTTTTTTCACATTTTGTTGTGTTACAGCCTGAATTCAAAATGGTTAAAAAAAAAAATTATTGTCACTGATCTACAAAAAATACTTCATAATGACAAAGTGAAAACATGTTTTTAGAAATTTTTACAAATGAAATAAAAATGAAAAGCTGAAATATCTTGTGTCAATGAGTATTCAGCCACCTGAGTCAATATTTTGTAGAAGGTCCTTTGGCAGGATGACAGACAGCTTCGAGTCGTCTTGGGTATGTCTGCATCAGATTTGCACATCTAGATTTGGGGATTTTCTCCCATTCTTCCTTGCAAATTTTCTCAAGTTCTGTCAAGATGGATAGGGAGTATCGGTGAACAGGAATCTTCAAGGCTTTCCGCAGATTCTCAATGGGATTCAAGTCTGGGCTTTGGCTGTGCCACTCAAGGACTTTCACACTCTTGTTCTGAAGCCATTCCAGTGTTGCTTTGGCTCTATGCTTGGGGTCATTGTCCTGTTGGAACGTTAACCTTCACTGCAGTCTCATGACTTTTGCACGCCTCAATAATTTGTCGGTATTTGGTTCCATTCATTGTTCCCTCTATCTTTACAAGTCTCTCAGTCCCTGCCACTGAAAAGCATCCCCATAGCATGATGCTGCCAACACCATGTTTCACTGTAGGGATGATGTAAGATTGGTGATGAACTTTCCTCGTTTTCTGCCAGATGTAGCGCTTTGCATTAAGGCCATAGAGGTCAATTTTCATCTCATCAGACCACAGAATCTTTTCCCTCATACTCCCCGAGTATTTCACGTGCCTTTTTGCAAACTCCAGGTGTGTTGTCATGTGCCTTTTTCTCAGGAGTGGCTTCCATCTTGCTACTCTCCCATAAAGCTTAGAATTGTGAAGTGCAACAGAGACTGTTGTCCTTCTGGCAGGTTCTCCCATCTCATCCAAGGAAGTCTGTAGTTCTGTCAGAATGGTCATTGGGTTCTTGGTAACCTCCATGACCAATGTCCTTCTTGCTCGGTTGCTCAGTTTTAGTGCTGCATAATGGGCCCACATTACAGACCAATTGTGCATTTTGGGTGATAAGCACGAAAATTGGCATAGATGTTGGCACAAAATTGGCACAAAAAAACACTTAAATTTAATCCATTTTAAATACAGGCGGTAACACAAGAAAATGTGAAAAAAATTTGAGGGGTGTGAATAGTTTCTGAAGACATTGTACACGCAAGAAGGTCTTTGATGCTCTTAAATTACATGTCATCATTTTCATGACAATGAATCGAATTTGTTTTAATTGTTCTCTTCTCACGTGTTGCTTCCTCAAGTGAGTCTGACAAATACTGTTCGAAGAGTCCTCTGACTTATTGTGCGCATACCTCATGCTTGCCATAGTGTCAATGAACTTCTTAGTAAATTGCCTTGCATTTGTCATGTCAGGTCAGGTCAGGTATGGGAACATGTGCCAGAACAGCGCGTCGCTGCGTCCACTTTCCGCCGGTACTCCAGGGGCCTCCGTCTGGCCATCC
This sequence comes from Eptatretus burgeri, assembly GCF_056783735.1. Taxonomy (NCBI): domain Eukaryota; kingdom Metazoa; phylum Chordata; class Myxini; order Myxiniformes; family Myxinidae; genus Eptatretus; species Eptatretus burgeri. The sequence continues at coordinate 76,031,900 of NC_140966.1, forward strand.
CCCAAGCAGATGCCAGGCCCATCCCCATCTCCTTGAGATGATGGTCAACCTGTTGCAACCATGAGGCATGTGGTCGACCCACTGGCCTCCTCCACTCATGAGACTCCCTCACTGAGAGAATCTGGTGAGCAGGATCAGAGTCAGGAAAACGAGCCACATGTCCATACAGCCGCAACTGACGCTCACGGACTATGCAGGTAACAAATCTCATCCGAGTCTCTCTCAGCAACCGCTCGTTGGACACAAAATCTGACCAGCGATAGCCAAGGATTCTCCGAAGAGACCTGGTACCAAAGGAATTAAGTCTCCATCTCAGATCCTTGGTCAGAGTCCAAGTCTCGCACCCATAGAGCAAGACTGGAAGTACCAAGGACCTGAAGACTCGGACTTTCGTCCTCCCGCACAGGTACCGGCAGCGCCACACCCCATGATCCAGTGAATCCATGACTCCCCAGGCCCGACCCAGACGTCTATTGACCTCTGACTCGCAGCCAGCAGAGACATGAATATCACTGCCAAGGTAAGTGAATCTCTCCACGACCTCAACATCCTCACCACAAACAGACACAGACAGGACAGCAGCATCCAAGATGTCACCGAAAGCCTGGATCTTAGTTTTGACCCAAGAAACCCGTAATCCCAACGGCTCCGACTCCTCATTCAGCACCTCGAGGGCCCCCAAGAGGATGTCTAAAGTCTCTGCAAAGATGACTGCATCATCTGCAAAGTCAAGGTCCGAGATCTTGACATTCCCAAATGACGCACCGCAACTTGATCTCTCCGACATCCTCCCGAGAATCCAGTCCATACAAGTGCTGAAAAGTGTGGGGGCCAGTACACACCCCTGACGAACTCCAGTAACAACTGGAAATAAGTCAGAGATGGTACCACCACACTTCACAGCACTCTCAGTACCAGAGTAGAGTTCAGACATCAGATCGATCAGTTTTGGTGGCACCCCACGAAGACCAAGAATCCTCCAGAGGACATCCCGATTCACTGAATCGAACGCTTTACAGAGATCAACATAGGCTGCAAGCAGCCCCTGCCGAAACTCTCGTCTGCGTTCGGTGAGGACACGAAGTGCAAGGATACGGTCAATCGTTGACCTCTTCGGTGTAAAGCCTGACTGCTCTGGACGCTGGTGCTCAAGCAGATGGTGGCGAACCCTATCGAGAATTATCCGAGCAAAGACCTTGCCCGGCACTGAGAGCAGCGTCACCCCTCGGTAGTTGTTGCAGTCTTGGCGATCACCCTTCCCTTTCCAGAGAGGGACAACAAGGCCCCTCTTCCAGTCAGTTGGGATGATGCCTGTGTTCCTGGCAGAGCACAAAACTGCATGCAACGACACGAGTGCAGCATTTCCACCAGCCTTGAGAAGTTCGGCATGAATGCCACAGATCCCTGGAGCTTTTCCCCGTTTCAACTGGTTCACCGCAGCCCGTGTTTCCACAAGCGTAGGTGGACCACAGTTGATTCGAGGGTCAGCAACAGGGATTGTAACACCCTTGACGTCCAACTCGACAGTTGGGGGATCAACCTGGTACAACCGCTCAAAGTAACCGGCCCAGCGGGCCTTCACTTCAGACTCCTCTGTCAAGAGCCTACCACTCTCTGCTCGAACTGTAGTGCTCCGAGGGATGGGCTTGGATGAACGTAATGCGCGAATTCCCCTGTAAGCGGGACGAGAATCACCTGTCCACAGGTGATGCTCTACCCCCTCACAGATTCCTCGCACATAGGCCTCCTTGTCCACCCTCAGTGCACGTACAGTTTTACGCCTCAGCTCCCTGAACAGCTCAGCTCTACCATTCAGCCTGGCCCTGCGACTCTGGTCAATGGTATCCAGTGTCCCTTGAGAGACAAAATTCTTCTTTGCCCTGCGGTGAGCTCCAAGGCATCCACCGGCAACATCAAGGACGGTGGTCTTGAAGGCGCTCCACAACTCTTCAGGACCCCCCAAAGCACCCAGACCCCCCAAGTGTCCACTCAGCCTGTTCACAAACTCCTCAGCTACTCTCTCATCCCTGAGCTTGGCAACATCCAGCCTAGGCTGGGATGGTACCATTCTCCAGGATTTAAGGTGCAGCTTTAGAGTTTCTACAACAAGCCTGTGGTCAGTATTGAGGAACTGAGCACTCCGGTAGACCCTGCAGTTCTGGATCATCCTCCAACGACCGTCAATGAGGACATGGTCAATCTCCTTTGCCACACCGCCAGCGTTGGAATACCAAGTCCAGCGATGAGCTTGTGAGCGCTGAAACCATGAACCAGCCACCCTAAGTCCATGACTTCTTGCAAAGTCAAGGAACTTAGTGCCATTCTGGTTCATAGTTCCTGACCCATGGGGACCAACACACACCTCATAACCGTCCCTATCAGTTCCAGTCGATGCATTGAAATCCCCCAAGACTAGAAGTGTATCTCGTCTGGGGCACTGATCAACCACAGACTCGAGTGTGGCGTAGAATGCATCCTTCACGGTGAGATCACTCGCCTCAGTCGGAGCATAAACAGAGACCAGGGAAATGACACCTAAGGAGTGACGAATCCTTAATCTCATAATACGCTCGTTGACCGGTGTTACCTCAATTATCATTGGGGTCAGCTTATTGGACACAGCTGCAGCAACTCCTTGGGTATGGTAACCATCAGAGCGACCAGACCAATAGTAGGTGTAACCACCCACCATTATCTCGCCGCAATCCGGTCTCCGAACCTCAGAGAGCGCTGCAATCCCGATGTCCAAACGCTTGAGCTCAGATGATAACAGAGACAGGTGATCATCCTCTCTTAGGGATAGGACATTCCAGGCACCCACCCGAAGGGACCGCCTCAGGTTAACCCAAGGGGACCGCCGTCTGGTGGACGACACCTCAGCACCACTCCGACACACTCTCCCGCAATCTGACCCAGGGATGTTACCCCGTGGTTTCCCTCCTATCAAAGATTGGGGGTCCCGAAGGCTTTGCCCCAATCCCGTCATCCGGTGAGCTGCCCTGCGAAGGGAGGCTGCACAGGAGGTACTCCCACGGAGTGGGTTTTCAGATTTTTTTGCGTTTTTGCGTTTTGCGGAATGAAGGGTTTTACGGTGGCCGGAGTGCAAATCCTGCCACCAACCTCCTAATAAGAAGTGACCCAACTGCAGGAGGACGTCCGCAGACACAGTTGGGCACTAGATTTGGATGGCCGTTGGCTCACAAGGAGCTCCTCTGCCCTTTGACAGGTTTTGTTTTTAATCCTGCTGGGTGTCCATATCCAAACACCCTCCTCACCAGAAAACCTGGTGGGGGAGACGGTTTAGTCGCCGACAACCCGACCATGGAACAGGTTAGTACAGGTTTACATGGTACCTGTAGCAGGTCACAGATCGAACCTGACCTGACATGTCATGTCAGGGGTCTTGATATTGCTAACTATGCACAAGGCATCCATCAGCTGGACAGATCTATTCGAGTGCTATTCTCTTCCACTTCAACAACATCACTGGGGAGCTCCAATTCCACGATTGACAGATACATTAAAATAAGATAGATGGAGGGGTAACGTTGAATTCATATTGACGAATTGCCTCGTGGAGATCGACATCTGGCCTGCTTCTCCTCATGGTTACTCATCTTGCAAACAATTTTCTTTCTTGTTTTATGTATTGGTTCACGAAAAAATATAAATAAGTGACCACTATATTCGTTATTGTTGTGTGTCTGTCTGTATGTCTGTATGTCTCTGTCTGTCTGTCTGTCTGTCTGTCTGTATGTCTGTCTGTCCCGAGCATAGCTCCGTGGGTTTTGATCCGATCCTGACAAAATTTTGGTGGGAGGTTTATATCATGATCCAGTTGTGTTTTCCTGAAAATGGGCGTGGTGCGCCCATTATGGGCGGAGCCACGCCCAAAAAACGTGTGTTTTTCGGGGGTAGCCGATTTCAATTTGCATCTTCTCCTCGGGGGTTTGTCGAATCTGACAGGGGTTTCAGTATTTGGTTAGTCCAATGGCACCCGCATAGCCCCACGGAGCTCTTTTTCATTTTCGTCCCAAGGTCAAGGTCACAAGGTCACGAACTTAGAAAATTGCGAATTTTGACATAAATTTTTTTCTCCGAGGGGTTTGTCGAATCTGGCAGGGGTTTCGGTATTTCGTTAGCCCAATGGCACCTGCATAGCCCCACAGAGCTCGATTTTTCATTTTCGTCCCAAGGTCAAGGCCACAAGGTCACAAACTTAGAAAATTGCGAATTGTGTTTTACGGGGGTATCCGATTTCAATTTGCATCTTCTCCTCGGGGGATTGTCGAATCTGGCAGTGGTTTCAGTATTTGGTAGCCCAATTGCACCTGCATAGCCCCACAAAGCTCGATTTTTCATTTTTGGCCCAAGGTCAAGAAGGTCAAGGTCACAAGGTCACGAACTTAGAAAATTTCGAATTTTGACATAAAAATCAGACAACCGCCCAAACTTTGAGAGCTAGGATGACAATATTTTTTATGCATAAGCTTGAGGTCATTCCCCACCTAAAGTCTTGAAACCATTTTGCTCTATCTCGAACACCTTGTCCGTGGCGCCCCCTTCAAGTTTGTTTTTACGCTGATTTCATCAAAGTATGGATAATCCGCGGAGTGCGAAATGCCATATAGCCTATATGACGTTATATTGTTCCTGGAATGTTCCAGAGGAAGTTTTGCACCAAAGGTCATAATCCTTGACCTTTGACCTTTAAAGTTCACAAAGGTCAAATTTTCAAAGTTGTGGGAATCGAACCGGGTTTTCGACCTTCTTCGACGAACTAACTCCAATAAGCTATAGCACGTATCCTGTTTCCTTATTTTAATGTCCACAACATTGTTTTGTGACCTTTAAAGGTTATGCAAAGGTCAAATTTTGAAAGTTGTTGAACGAAACCGGGTTTTCGACATTTTGCAGCGAATATAATAACCTGTCACTCGTACCACATCATGTTGATCATTTTTATAACTTGGTCAAACATTATCACATTGTCTCATCCTTGACTTCTGAAACAATCTACATCGTCAAATACCGTTCGTGAACCATCGTCGTCTTCAGACTTGTCTATTCTATATATTACGAAAACTCTCATCTTCAATATATGTATGTATGTATGCATGCATGTTCCCTAAATACAGCCAAAACGGAAGACGATAGTGCAAAAATTTACAGCCACCTTACTCACCATTCTCCTGCGGTGTGCAGTATTAAGTTTTGTTCAAATTGGGCAACAAAAAAGTTTTAAAAAAATCAATTCCCGATTCAGTCAAGTACTCTTTAGGAGTATTTGCTCAATGCAAACAACCTCAGCGGTATAGTTCACTGGAGCTATCTTTTAATTTTTTTTTAAATGATTTTTTTCATCAACCGCTGATGCAACGGGAACCCAACGGGTTCACGGGTCGTCTAGTAGTTACTAATTTTCTATTTACTTTTGGCAACTGCACCCACATCTTTGAAAAAAATGATATTTGTTCATTTTCTGATGTGCCCTAATTTGTTTGCAGCTTTCTTCCCCAAATCATCGTGATTAAAGAACATCATGTTTTATTGCATCAGGGGGAACACCAAAAATTTGGATTGCACTTAATTGTGATATTACAATTTCACTGTTATTTAATTGCATTTCAGACCCAATGTTCAATCGCTTTATTCTTCCATCTGATTGTTTAATCTTTCAAAAAAAAGTACAATTTCTATTACTTGATATTTCATTACTTTGGAAAATGACCTGTTTTGTCTCTTCAAACATCAGCAGAGCCACACCATCATCCCCTATGCCTGCACCACCCAACCCTTCACCCCCCATTTTACTCCATTAATGAGTAAATAGCCTATGAATTAAACCTGGTTATCATTTTGCTTTCTTATCCACAATCAGGTGCTGGAACTGGGCTTTGGACCAGGTATTGGCCTGAAAAATGCCCTCGCAAAACTTGGACCTCATGGCCATTTATATGGAGTTGACCCATCAGAATACATGCATTCTGTGGCCAGCCGACGTCTTGCATCCGGAATCCAGGTACAAGAGGCGTTCACAATGTTCTTGGAATGGCAGATTCATTCGCACCATTTTAACGGGTGATTTCTCATAAATGTGCCTATATGCATGTTATATGGCTTGATGCGATTAGTTTCATTCATGTGATATTGTTTAGTGCTCCATCATGCAATTATGGATCTTACTAAAATTGAGTATTAAGGTCTCATCAAAGTTTTGTGCATACAAGGTGCCAGCTCCAAGGAAAGCTACAACCGGAGATGACAACCGTCCGGAGTATCAAATAATGTGTGAATACATCTCTCTGGTCGTTTATAAGCAATACAGCTGAAATGGGATATGTTCTACAATCTCTTCACCTGAGCCTAATTCAAAATTTTAAAATACAGAATTGACCATAGCAGCAGTTCTGATGGCTACAAAAACAACAAAGTGTTAATTTGTCCAATTTGGACATTGTTTGACAATCCAGAGAGGTTTTTAAGTTTTGAAATTCAGCTCAGGTAAAGAGATTCTTGAGGTTATCACATGTGTGGAAACTAAATAAAGCCACAAACACTCGGAGACGCCTGGAATGTCAAACAATGTCCGAATTGGATAAATGCACACTTTTTTTAACAGTCAGAACTACTGCTGAGGCCATTAATTATCTTCAAAAAGGGTGTTTTTTAAAATCATGCATGCCCATGGAGTTCCCCAAGTATGCATGCAAAGTTTGGGGCCGCAAGGCTTCATGGTTTTGTAATTATGGATGAGACTGACTTCTTGACAGATTGATGGACTGACACACTGACATTTATGATGTACTTGGAAATACAACCCGGGGGAGAGGGGAGAGGAGAGGATGGAGGGAGGGGAGAGGGGAGAGGAGAGGATGGAGGGACGGGAGAGGGGAGAGGAGAGTGGAGGAGAGGATGGAGGGAGGGGAGAGGAGATGATGGAGGGAAAGGAGACGATGGAGGAAGGGGACAGGAGAGGAGGGGATGGAGGAAGGGGAGAGGACGGACAGAGGGAGGGGAGAGGAGAGGACGGAGGGAGAGGAGAGGAAGCTCGGAAGGGGAAAAGAGCGAGGGTGGGTGGGGGTGGGGGGAGGGCAGCGGAGAGCAACGCCTCACCAAATGTTGTGATACACTGCAGGAGGCAGTGGTGTAAGGAGCGGCTGAGACAGAGACAGCGAGAGAGAGAGAGAGAGAGAGAGAATGAGTGAGAGTGAGAGGGGAGGAGGAAAAAAAAGGTAGAAAGGTGAGGGGTAGAGGTGGGGTTAGCAAAGAGAATGATGTTACGCTTAATGACCAAACACACCAAAAATAACACTCGTGTCAGAACAGCTGTACACACAATGACACAACAGAGTTTGTGAAGTAATTCGCTAGCACATCTGCAAAAGCTTTGAGATAACAATTCCAGAGAATTCATGAGAACATGAACCAAAAGCAATCACTGAAAACATGAAAGTACCACTCACCTTCGACCTCATGATCCCATCGAGTGTGAACATCGAAAACAAAGCATTGCGACCAAATAACATACATGGGTACAAAAAAGAGAAGGCATTGGTAATTGAGGTGTTAATACCAGTGATTTTGGACTAAACAATGAATATTCACAATGTCATGGAGGGAGGGAGGGAGGGAGGGGAGAGGAGAGGACAGGGCAGAGGGAGGATAGAGGAGATTAAATCAAGAATAAGAGGAGACTTAAAAAAGATGCACATTTTGGACTAAATCAAGAAAATGACAAAGTCCCAAGACCTCAAGAATGAAGTGTAAAGAGCCTGGAAGCTGAAGAATGTCAAAGTTGTACCAGTGATGATAAAGATCCTCACGGAAATGATGATGAAGAACATCACAGAGATATTAAAAACTATCCCTGGGAATATAACCACAAACGAACTGCAGTTGGAAGCTGTCCTGGGCACAGCGACGATCCTGAAGAGAGACCTCAGCACAAAACTTTGAGAACGGAAAACTTCACAGCTTGGTCCGTGAATCGTGACACCTTACTGAAATGAAGGTGGATACTTTGAGCCCACCCTGGGAGGACTGCATTCCACATTCTGAAACCCACATATATCAATCACACACACACACATCAATCACACACACACACACACACACACACACACCAACCACACACACACACACACACACACACACACACACACACACACACACACACACACACACACACACACACACACACACACACACACACACACGGCTACTTTGAGACCTGGGGCGAGAGCATTTAAAACCCACGCTATCTTCCTGGCAAGGAATTAAGAAAATGAATAGTAGATTGCTCACTATTGTCAGCAGAGACCTTGGAGTAGCAGAAGGGCATTGTCATGGCTTGTGCTACAGATCCTACACAAATAAGGGAGGAAAATGCTGCCAGCAGTGGTGACATGATGAAGACCACAATGATGAAGCTTAGTATGAGATTGCTCAAAGTCACTCGCACAATGAGGTGTTTCTGTTTATTAGGAATGAGCTTTCCCCAACCCCCAGGTGATTGCGATGGCTGATCTCATATTTCGACTGGTTGCATTGATTAAATCTCATCATGAACAGGTGAAGAACTCCTTTAAGAAGCACCTCCGCGAAAGGCTAGAAAGTGAGTTTGATAAAGCCCGAGATAGATTTGCCAATGAGAAAGGGAAACTTCTTCTCTTTCCTGACACTTGTCAATAACGGAACTTGCCCAGGCCTACCAGATGCTGAAATCAGAGTTGCAGATCCTGTAATCTCTCACTGCAGAAGAGGTTCTAGCACTTCAGGTGAGAGCAGACATCAGAAAGAAAGATTTCCCTCAGGCCTGGCCACCACTGGTAGTGAAAGCAGAGGAAAGTGGACCCATCATCCCAGAGTCTGTCATCCTCTTTCTGCGATATTTACTGACAGGTACCAAGGAAAACGGCCATGCATCCCAAAGAGTTCAATGGCATTCAAGTCTCTGAATGTAGAACTCGTACAGACCCTCAACCGATTTGGTGACGGTGTATCCTCTTCCCACCATTCTACTCCCAGATGGAAGATATTGACACTGCCCTGTGTCTGTAGAAGCTCTCGATGTCAAAAGATGACATTGTCCTCTTTCAAGCAAACACCCATCATGGCGTTTTCACTACCCGAGCCTGGGACAACATTGACTGACTTGAAGAGACCAGCAGTGGCGAGGGGACATCCCACAGAATCAATAGAATTGCTATCCAAGCAAAGGCAGTTTACGTGCAGCCAGCTAAATCCTGACCCCTGTTGACAAGACAAAGAAGAGAAGCATCAGTACTTCACAGCCGATGCTGCCCACATACAATGTTTGGCAGAGAGGGCCCACCCCAAACTGAAAACATAGACGTTGACCCTGCCGTTGTCCTGTCTGTGAGATAGAAGAACCTCATCTGGGTTTTATCCTGCACATCAGAGGAAGAAGACCAGTCAATCAGCAGCTGGACTGCTTCAATATCCTGATTCAAGTTGATGTGACAATCCTCGATCAGGACAACATTGGCTATCTACCACCCCCCCCTGTCCCCACCAATCGATGCTCCTGCAACACAAATGTTAACTGTCATGATTCATTCATTCATTCATTCATTCACAAAGTGCTGAATCACTCACTCACCATAATGCGAAGCTTCAGGCACTGCACACAAAGGCTGCCGAGATAATATGAAAACATTCTGAGAAGTAAATGTTTCCTCCGGGTGGGGACATTATCGAAGTTAAAAATCATAGTTACTTTGTTAAAGTTAAAACTTTGCACACACACACACACACACACACACACACACACACACACACACACACACACACACACACACACACACACACACACACACACACACACACACACACACACACACACACACACACACACACACACAAACACACAAACACACAAACACACAAACACACAAACACACAAACACACAAACACACAAACACACAAACACACAAACACACAAACACACAAACACACAAACACACACACACACACCTACTTTGAGACATAGAGCTAGGTCAACCCCCCCCCGATTCACCCCCCCAAGATATTACTAATAAGTGAAATTTCTAGTCCTGGCCCATGGACTAAGGGTTAATGCCTGATAAGTGAAATTTCTAGTCCTGGCCCATGGTCTAAGGGTTAATGCCTGAAATGGCAGCTCTTACTAGCTTACCATGGCCAACTTTATCACTCCTCTGCTAGCTTGAGATGAAATGTAACTTCACCAATGGGATCCTGAAGCCAAATTGAAATCCATGCAGTGCAAGTACAAGAAAATGCTGTCACCTCAGATAAATTTAATCTAACAATCAGCCAGCATTGTCATGGCCTCGATTTTCTGTGCTGCCAAGTGCCAAGGGAAACCCATTGATTGGCTAACTGACTCACTTTTCCTTCAGGATTTGAGGTCACACCTGCATGAGCACCAATTTCCTTCAATGATGACCGTGCATTGCAGTCAATAAATATTATTTTGTAAAATTAAACAAAAGTCAATGTGTCTTGGATTTTTGTTCACGTCTCATTCCTTTAACCTTTTCAGCCAATCCCCCCTAAGTTTACACCTTGCTCGCCGAAAACATGGACCAACTTCTATCCTCTCATCCAAACTCTCTCTTCCTCAAATGTGGTGACTTCAGTTGTCATCATGCCAGTTGGCTGGGTGTGGGTACCTCTCTCACCTGCCATGGTTCTTCAGCAAAATATTTCTGTGATTCAATGGGTCTGACACAACCTGTCAAGTTCCTGAACCACATCTCAACCAATGATACCCCATCTCTTCTGTTCTTTTTGTTCAAATCATTTTGACCAATCTCTCCTGAAAATATCTGCTGTTCTTCATTTGCTCCAATCACTTCATCTGACCACATGCTTATCAAAGTAGACGTCTCTCGCTATTATTAGAGAACCACCTCAGCGCCATCGAGTCTGACATTTCACTCGGGCCGACTGGCAAAGACTTCAAGCAGCAATCAAACTTCTAGACTGGTCTCCCATCTTTACTTTCTTTGACATCAACTCATTTTGGGAATTCTTTCAAATAAATTTGTTCTCTCTCATGCACAGATATTTCCCGTCTCATCTTCAGTTATCCTGTCCTTCCTCCCACCCATAGTACACTGAAGCTTGTGGTGAGGCAGTTGTCCTGAAACAACTTGCCTTCGCCTCATGGAAGGCAAATCCAACTGAAGACAATCTCAATTCCTTACACAAAGCTCGGAACAAGTGTGTCTCTCCCTTGAGGAGAGCAAAGTTTAGGTCAGGGCTCTGTGCAGGCCAGTCAAGTTCTTTCACATCGATCTTGACAAACCATTTCTGTATGGATCTCGCTTTGTGCACAGGGGCGTTGTCATATTGAAACAGGAAAAGGACTTCCCCAAACGGTTGCCCAAAGTTTGAAGCACAGAATCGTCCAGAATGCCGTTGCATGCTGTTGCATTAAGATTTCCCCTCACTGGAACTAAGGGCCAAGCCAAAACCATGAAAAACAGACCCAGACCATTATTCTTCCTCCACCAAACTTTGCAGTTGACACTATTCATTCGGGTAGGTCGCATCCTCCTGGCATCTGCGAAACCCATATTAGTCCGTTGGACAACTCGATGGTGAAGAGTGATTCATCACTCCAGAGAATGCATTTCTACAGCTGCAGAGTCCAATGGCGATGAGCTTTACACCACTTCAGCCGATGCTTTGCATTGCGCATGGCGATCTTAGGCTTGTATGCGGCTGCTCGGCCATGGAAACCCATTTCATGAAGCTCTCGATGAACAGTGCTTGTGGTGACGTTGCATCCAGAGTCAGATTGGAACTTGCTAGTGTGTTGCAATCGACGACAGATGATTTTTCCGCGCTACGCGCTTCAGCACTCGGTCGTCCCATTCTGTTAGCTTGTGTGGCCCACCACCTCGTGGCTGAGCAATTGTTGCTCCTTGACGTTTTCACTTCACAATAACAGTATTACAGTTGACCGGGACAGCTCTATCAGGGCAGAAATTTGACGAACTGACTTGTTGTTAAGGTGGCATCCAATGACGGTCCCACATTGAAAGTCACTGAGCTCTTCAGTACGGTCCTTTCTCGTGCCAGTGTTTGTCTATGGAGATTGCATGGCTGTGTGCTTCATTTTATACACCTGTCAGCAATGGGTGTGGCTGAAATAGCCGAATCCATGAATGAAAAGGGGGTGTCCACATACCTTTGGCCATGTAGTGTATTTTTCATCTTGAGATAAATCTTCTTTGTCCACAAATTATGTACTCATTTCTCTTTGTTTGCTTTAAAATGCCTTTAAGCAATATGGAATTATGAAATCTGTTGTAAAGTATTGGATAAAATCACTTTATAAGGAATGGTTCACATGCACTGAGATACAGTTGAGATAAAGACTTAAATTGGATATCAGGTCTCTCACAATGACAGTCTGAGCTCATTGTATTTGCAAATAAGGGCTGCTCATGGTAATGAGTTTCTTTGTTTGCTCAGAATTCATTATGACAGGCCATGAGTGAGTAGTTTTCTGCTCTGATACTTTAAAATAAACTTGATAATGGATCATTGCATACTGATGGTTTTTTGAGAATGAAGCGATATCGTGTGTTAGTTAACTGTGGAACAATATAATCTTTTCTTTATTTCACTTGGTGGCAAGTTAAGTTATAGCTGCTTCAGTTGGCACCAGTCAGTCGAACACCAAAACCATTGCAAAGTCTCATTAACTCTGCTTTTCCATTGTTTTCTTATTTAGATTGTAAAGCAGAAGTGTCATCGGACTGCTGAGGCAATGTACTTTCCATTGTTCTGCAATCTTGTATGTTGTCTGTGCAAACCAGATGCTCCACCGGCATGCTTATTGTACTAAATGCTTATCATTGCCGATGTAAATGAAGGTTTTCTGTGCACGCACGACCTGAAGCAAGACGCACATTCTTTCACTGCGCTATCTTGTTTTATTATGCACATAATTGTTTTTTCTCTTTGCTTGAAGGACCTCTTGTTTAACAAAGCTTTATTGTCGTCTGGTATTGATTAACCAGTCCCCTTTGATGCTCTGACCCCTCCCTATTTTCCAATCATATGAAAACCATGTATTCTGGCTCAGAGTCAGAGATCTGCTTGGACAGTTGAAGATGAGCCTTTCTCTGCACATATATGTTTACACAATAAATTGTCTATTACATGACAAAGTGTTTTCCCTTTTGTGTAAATTTCCACGACAGTCATCTGCCATCTGCTTAGAAATCAGCTAACATTACTGCTCTGCATGAAAAAGGTGCAAAATCTGATCTCTGCAACTACAGACCAATCAGCTTTCTCCAAATCAGCAAGGTTATGGAATCCATCATCGCTTCCAACATTAAATCCTTGCTCTTCTCGAATGACCTGATTTCTGATCATCAATTTGAATTCAGACCAGGTCACTCTACCCTGGACTTGCTGCTCCTGCTTTCCCAACAATGGATGGAGGCCCTCAGTGCCTGCCATGAGATCAGAGCAATCTCGCTGGACATATCACGTGCTTTCGATACAGTGTGGCAGCCCGCCCTGCTCCCCAAACTCTCTTCCTATGGTATCCAAGGTAATCTCCACTCATGGCTCACAGACTTCCCCTCCTGTCAGTCAACATGTGGCCCTGAATGGAATTCTCCCATCCCCTCTTTACGTTTAGGCTGGAGTTCCTCAAGGCAGGGCCCTGTTCTTTTTCTGGTTTTCATCAATGATCTCTTTGACTCTGGAAAATCCTCATTTTTCTCTTTGCTGATGATTCCATCCCAGCCTCTTCACTCTCTGCAGATCTGGATAAAAGTTCAAGCTGGTCCAACACTTGGAACATGTTTCTCAATTCTGACAAATGTCACACTCAGGATGTCTCACCGAAAGGATGTCTGGAGCCCCCCCCCCCATTTACTTTCTCAAGAATCCTCTTGAAAAAGTCCTATTATTCGAGCTTCTGGGCCTCACTATCTGCCGTGATCTATCCGGGGAAAGCTACATCTCCAAGCTGGCTTCCAAAGCGAGTCATCGACTGGGCATCTTCCATCGTGCAAAGTCCTTCCTTGGCACACCTGAGCTCCTGACCACATACAAAGCTTTCATCCACAGCCTGAAGGAGTACTGCTCTCCGCTGTGTGCTGGTGCTCCCACCTCTCACCTTTCTTGGCTTCACAATGTGGAAACCAAGGCATTTAAGATCATTGGTATCTTCCACGATGAGGATGAGTCCTTGGGTCTCTCACTCTCTGTGTGAGATTGGTGGTCTTTCTGTCTTCTACTGTCTCCACTCTGGCCTCGCCCCCTCCTGCTCTGTCTGCTATCTGTCCCGCCCATATTTCCGCAGGGCGCTCAAGGTCCGTCAGCATCCTCCTTCTGCTAAAACGTCCAAAATTAAGAATCACTGCTCACCTTCACTCTTTCATTCCTATTTTTTCCCCACCTTTGGAACAAATTCCCACTCTCTTCAATCCCACTCTTCCTTGCAGGTCTTCAAAACAGCTGTTCGCCACCATCTCTTATCTTCCCCCATCCAAAACCATGATCTTTTCTATCCCTGTTAATCCACCCCAAACCCACCTCCTTCAGATTCCCTGCTTTCCTTGCTGAAAATCCCTGTCATATAAAGACCTGAAAATCCCTGTCTTACCATCATGTTTACCCCGTGTACCCTGCGCCATCCCTCTTCCTTCTACAGATCTCCTCATGTCTCTGTTCCCCCACTGTTTTGTGCTTCCCTTTCCCACCCTCTTATCTCCTGCTCCCCTTGTTATACGTTCTGTGTGTTCGCTCTCATACGAGCCTCGACAATGTATACAAAAAAAGTTTTTACCCTTTAAATCCCATCATGACGGCCTCACATTAATGCACGTGTATGTTCAGACAGGACAGGTGAAGCTGTTGCGTGGAAGAGCAGAAAGCCTACCACTATCTGATGGAACCATTGATCGTGTGTTCCACTGCAGCAGCTACTACTACTGGACAGACTTGGACAAGGCATGCAATGAGATCAAAAGAGTCATGAAACCAGGCAAGATGAACAATGAAAACCTTTCAAAATTCATTACAATTTTGATATTTTAATGATGCTTGCAGAAAAAAATGCTACAAAAGTGTCTTGAATGTATTGACATCTTTGGTGGACTGCTGATGAAGTAACTATAATTTGTGGAATAAAAGCAGTCAGAAATGAGAACGGCACTCAGTAGAATACATACATCCACAATGCTGAACAGTTTATGTTTTGTATCCCACTGAAAGGCTGGATCTGGATCCCAGATCCTTGTCCCAGAACAGCTTATTCTTGTCACCGACCCAACTCACCCACCAAGATTTCCCATAATCCTTCCATAACATTTGAAATGTCATTCTATATATCGGTTTTGGCCCTATCTCGCAATGGTTCAGGAACTAAAAAAAATATAGTATCTGGATGCAGATTCAGATCTTCACCAAAATAGAATCAATTCTTCGTTGTCACATGCCCAACCTGTCCACCAAGTTTCGTCATAATCTGTCCACAACTTTTTGAAATATCCTGCTCACAGACTGACAGACAAATAAACGGACAGGAGTGAAAACATAACCTCCATCCACCTTCAGTGGCGGAAGTAATTATGTACTGTGTTACAATATGATTAAAAAACAAGATTTTTGGATTGAAGATGAAGGCATGTGCAATGTATTTTAAGATTCAAGAAAACAAAGCAATACAGATCACTGGAAGTCCAGATGCCCTTGAATTTCGACCTGAATTAATTATTTCATATTTTGCCTACCTTTAGGAGCATTCATGGTGACAACACTGAGGATGTCTCAGCTGCAGAAGCTTGAGGAAAATGGCCTCTTCAAGGAAGTGAATTGGCAGCCACAGCTCCTTATGGAGGCTCTGCAAAGGGCCCATTTCACAGATGTCAACATGAAGAACTTCCAACAAGGCTCAATTAAATATGAGGCAATTTTTGCCGCCATTACTTAAATGAATAACAAAAATCCAGGTTCACGATTTGACCTTGAAGAATTCCAAGCACAGATATCAGGAAGAGATTAAAAATAAATACGAGTGAAGAATATTTGAGGAATAGAGATTTGATTGCTATGGTTATTTGCAATGAAGGTCAGGAGATGAAACTGTTAAGAATGCAATAAAGCTTGTGAAAGAAGGAAGAAAGCCGAGAAGATGACAGAAAAAGACATGGATTGAAAATGTTAATAAAGATATGGAATGTTTGGATTTGCATGAAACTGCCGCAAAAGATAAATCTGAATTGAGGAATAGCATGATTTGACCAACCCCCTGAAAAAGGGGAAATGGTCATAAAATGTTTGTTATTACCCTCGCCGTAGGAGAGGGTATTGCGTTTGGGTCCATTTGTTACTTGCAAAATCGAAGATTTTTCAAGTATTTTGGTCAATCGATTTCGTTCTTCTGTCTGTTTGTCTGTTCGTCTGTTTGTCACCTGCAGGTCGCAATTTTAAACTGATATTCACAAGACTTCACCACATGGTAGAGTTTCGCATGAGGAAGAAGCCTATTGTTTTTGAGGTCAAAAGATCAAAAGGTCAACTTTGGCCAAAGGTCAACAACGTTGGTGAGATTTCTAAAATCCTCAATTTTCATCTGATTGACTTGAAATTTGAAGAGAATTTATATTTCAGGTCACTGAATTCAACTCGCCAATAATTTTTGAGGTCAACATAGACCGAAAGGTCAAAATAGGCCAAAGGTTAACAACTTATGTGGTATTTCTAAAATCCTCAATTTTCATCCCATTGATTTGAAATTTGAAGAGAATTTGCATATCAGGTCAGTGAATTCAAACCGCCATTTATTTTTGAGGCCAACATAGGCCCAAGGTTAACAACTAAAGTTGTATTTCTAAAATCCTCAATTTTCATCCAATTGAATTGAAATTTGAAGAGTATTTATATTTCACGTCACTGAATTAAACGTGCCAATTATTTTTGAGGTCAACATTGACCAAAAGGTCAACATAGGCCAAAGGTCAACAACTTAGGTGAGATTTCTAAAATCCTCAATGTTCATCTGATTGACACGAAATTTGAAGAGGATTTATATTTCATGTGAAGGAATTCAACCGCCAATTATTTTTGACGTCAAATTTGTTTCTTGAATTTTGCAATTATCATGCTCTGCACAACGTCGCCTTCTTGTTTGTTTGTTTGTCCACACAGAACATTAGTGTTTTTCTCCGCAACCGCTTGTCGGATTGAGACAAAATTTTCACCTTCGGAGCGACGACTCAATGTAGTTTCCTGGAGTCAGGGAAGGTACCGGAAGATTGGAGGGTAGCAAATGTAACACCATTATTTAAGAAAGGATACAGAGAAGAATTTGGAAACTATAGACCTGTGAGCTTGACTTCACTTGTGGGGAAGGTGTTGGAGACATTAATTCAGGACCAGATGAGGAATGTTGTGGAACTTATTTGTTAACGTTTTTATTTTTCTTACTTTTAGTTAACCGTTTTAACCCGACTCGATGTAAATCATGCTACCCAAATGAAAGCCACAATTAATTCACTGTCCACAACGTGAAAGTATAATACATGTGAGAGTTTTATTTTTACTTTGTACTCCTTGGTTCCAAGGAGCACAACCCACTAAGATGGTATACATCCACACGTGCTTGCACTAAAACAAGATTTCCTGGTATTTATATGAGTAGGGTGAATATACTGGTTCTGGCTCACTTTTCCCCATGTAAATGAATGGGGGATTTTCAGCGATTCCTTTTTTTTCCCCTAAAAATAAACCCCCTTTTTATCCCAAGGTATATTTATTTGTCTCCCCTTTTAACCTGTGGACACTTTTTTTTTCAAATAATCCATGCAATAAGATAAAGATTTGTTCAAGTACTAAAGTGGTAATGTGATTTGTTAAAGGTGATTCTAAAGAAATATCTGAAACGTCTAAGCCTCGAGACACTCTTTATCAAATAACCGATGCATATTTTTTAGCTCACTCATTGAACCTATAAACATTTGTTCATTCTCAAATTCCTTCAATAGTTTAATTTTCTTTGCACAATAATCCCCATCTAAAATATTGAAAAACAAAACATTTGAATCTTTATATTTTTTAAGATACCCCTTTTGTGCCATTACGAAATGATAAACTTCTCTTAATGATCTCATCTGGCCACCGTCCGAGTTGTAAATCATTTTTGTGCATAAACCACGCCATAAAAAAAGTTTTGCTTCAAATGTTTTCAGTTCGTGCCATGAAAATGAGGAAGTGTTTTTTTTTTTGACACGGTTGTGCTGTGAGAATAAGGAAGTGTTTTTGGACAGTCATGCTGTGAAAAAATAGGAACTATTCTGTGAGACAAGGCCTCGTGTTTCTATTTTATCTCAGAACACGAACAGGCTTTTAAACATAAGTTTAATCAAAATCATTTTAGGGCATTTTAAGTATGTTTTAAAAATGATTCATACAATTTGAGAATATATCGCCCAGTTATTTTCCAAGCTGTCTCGCCCGAAGCGTCATTTCCTGTGGCCACACCCAATGATTAAGCAATCTCCTCATCGTTGCCTTATAAGTGATTCGCCAGACAAAGTTTCTGCCAGACGGGATTTTCATTTTTACAACTGAGACATGAGTGATCTTTCTTCCGCGAACAAAACAGCTCAACACAAAGTTGGTAAGCCTGTGTATAGGTTCCTCTTTGAACGATGAAGCAATTGATTATTAATTAAATCGTGATAATTCTGATATATTTTTTTTTCTTGGCAGGTCCTTGGAAGAAGAGCACTTTACATATCACGACGAGGTGCATGAAATTAATGCTCTTATTGAAGAGGTCAATCATCTTAGAAGAGAATTGAAAAACATTTTTAATGACTGACACGACGTCTTATCACGGCCTCTGATCTTTTTGCCATCTTGTACCAATGGTAAAAAAAACTGAGACATGGACTCACTCTCTTCCGATGAAGATAACAGCTCACTACAAAGTTGGTAAGTTTGTGTATGGTTTCCTCTTTGAACGATGAAGCAATTGATTATAAATTAAATCGTGATAATGCGAAAATATATATTTTTTCCTGGCAGGTCCTTGGAAGAAGTGGAGTTTACATATCACGATGAGGTGCATCAAATGAATGCTCTTATTGAAGAGGTCAATGATTTTAGAAGAGAATTGAAAAACATTTATAATGACTGGTACGAAGTCTTATCACGGCCTCTGATCTCGAATGAATTAAACCAATGGTGAGACGTGTGTGTGTGTGTGTGTGTGTGTGTGTGTGTGTGTGTGTGTGTGTGTGTGTGTGTGTGTGTGTGTGTGTGTGTGTGTGTGTGTGTGTGTGTGTGTGTGTGTGTGTGTGTGTGTGTGTGTGTGTGTGTGTGTGTGTGTGTGTGTGTGTGTGTGTGTGTGTGTGTGTGTGTGTGTGTGTGTGTGTGTGTGTGTGTGTGTGTGTGTGTGTGTGTGTGTGTGCGCGCGCGAGCGTGTGTGTGTGTCTCTTTCCCTGTTTGTCTCTCTCTATCTCTCCCTGTCTGTCTCTTTGTATCTCTCTCTGTCTGTCTTTCTTCCTACCTCTCTCTGTCTGTCTCTCCATCTATATCCTTGACTCATTATTTTATTTTTTTTCAGCTCGATCACACAACATAAGCTGTTGAAGCAATCTGGTAAAACACATGATTTTCTGGAGGTAAATGTTTCTGAATTATTATTTAGTTATTTGTTTATTTATTCTTTTATTAATATCACTCTCTCTTTGGAATGTCGCCTTATGTTGGTTGCATCATTAGTTTGGACGCGGTTTTGTCAGTACACTGGAATTCATTTTATTGACCTTGGAAGGATGACAGGCTGAGTCGGCCTCCTGGTGTGTTAATTCAGTGGTCAACGAGGCTTGAACTTAGAACCAACACCAGGCTTACTCATATTACCATGTAATTATCTTTATAAAACCTAATTATTATCCACTTTTTGTTTCAAAACAGAATATGGTATCTGAGTTTCGAAATCACAAGACATCTGAAGAAGATTGCTGGGAAAGATTATACATTCTCGCAAATGAATATTTAATATTTTAAATTTTGATTAATTATATGTGTTTTGTTTACAATAACTTGATTTTGAATTTCAAAAAAAGGACCAAGACATGAAGAAGAGGGAGGGAGGGGGGGTGGGCGGGGGGTAGGTGCGCTCCCCCAACGACCCATCACCCCCTCATCCCACCCCTCCCCTCCCCATGTGTGTGTGTGGGGAAGGGTGGGGGTGGGATGAGGGAGGTGGTGGGTCAAAGGTGGGGGTGCACAGGGGGGATGAGGGGGTGGGGTTTATGTGGGCGGGCTTGTGTGGGCGGGGCGTGTGGGCGGGGCGTGTGTGGGCGGGGCGTGTGTGGGCGGGGCTTGTGTGGGCGGGGCGTGTGTGGGCGGGGCTTGTGTGGGTAGGGTTTATGTGGGCGGGGCTTCGGTGGGGGCTTGTGTGGGCAGTGTTTATGTGGGTGGAGCTTGTGTGGGAGGGGTTTATGTGGGCAGTGTTTATGTGGGCAGGGTTTATGTGGGTGGGGCTTGTGTGGGCAGGGTTTATGTGGGAGGGGTGAATGTGGATGAGGCTTATGTGGATGAGGTTTGTGTGGATAAATGGATGGGTGGAGAGATGGGTGGATGGGTGGATGAGTGGAGCTTGTGTGGATGGGTGGATAATTTTTTAATTAAATAAACATGTTGTGTGTGGGGAACTAATTAAATAATCACTAATTATGTGAATATGATGAAAGTAGGGTGAATATACTGGTTCTGGCTCACTTTTCCCCATGTAAATGAATGGGGGATTTTCAGCGATTCCTATTTTTTTTCCCTAAAAATAAACCCCCTTTTTATCCCAAGGTATATTTATTTGTCTCCCCTTTTAACCTGGAGGTTGAACCTCATTGAATTGAACACCTGGGGGTTGAACAGCTCACTCATTGAACCTATAAAGATTTGTTCATTCTCAAATTCCTTCAATAGTTTAACTTTCTTTGCACAATAATCCCCATTCAAAATATTGAAAAACAAAACATTTGAATCTTTATATTTTTTAAGATACCCCTTTTGTGCCATTACGAAATGATAAACTTCTCTTAATGCTCTTGTTTGACCACCTCCTGAGCCACATATCATTTTGAGATTATAGCAAATTGTTTTTTCATTGTTCAATTGATAACCATCAAAGTTTTCAGTCCATTCAAGGATATTCATTTTTTTCTTTACATCCTCTAACTTACTAGTTTTTAAATTGATTCGCTTATTTGTTTTATTTACCTTTGTTTTCGTTATTTTTTCAATAAGACTTATTTGATATTTTTCACATTCATTATGTTTTCCATTTATATACCAAGACTGAGATTTTCTCCACTCTTTAGTTTGATTAATACTTGGTTTAACCATTTATGTATTGCGAAAAAACGCGGCGGTAGCCCTTAAAAAAACCCTAACCCATCTTCCCATCGTTAAAACACAATCTATTTTATACACTCTATCATACAATATCCATATGGAACACAATCTATTCCATTATCTAAAATAAATCTCTTATCATCAAAGGCTCCTACTGCCTTTTTATTTACTCCTTCACTATATATGTTATGTTTATAACTTCTTATTGCATTCATTTTCCTATATTCTTCTTTCTTATTCATCAAACAATTATAATAATTTCTGAAAGTTATTGATTTCTTTATTACATATTTCTTTATTCCCTTTAACCTCTTATCAATCTGATCACCATACTTATAAGCATATGCCTTTGCTCTCAATCCAATAAACTCACTCATTACTTTTCCACCCAACTCATCCTTAAACTTACCAATAACCTTTTCATTCTTTTTGGAAAATAACTCACTCTTCTTGCTGAAATTACTTGTATCATATACTCCAATATTTTTCTTCATATCTTCATAAACATCATCAGTTTTTATATCTAGGATAAAACTATCAGTGTCCATATACAACAATGAAACATTTTCACCATACTCTTTCTTTAAGTCATTATACAAATAATCATACATCAATATCTTTGATAAATCAAGAACTGCTGTTCCAATATAAATTGGTTTATCCATTACAATACTTTCCTTTTTCATATGAATTGCAGAAAAGTTCTCTGAAAAAACCTCTTCTCTCTCAAAACTTGGTTTATTTATCAATCTCGAAGCTTCTTTCCAAGATGTTGCGAATCTAATGTTTTGCCTGTTTCTAACATTTTCCATAGTCTTTCCAAATACAGCATTATTCATTAATTTATAAAAGTCCCCTTCAAATTTTACTTTTGTATTTGCTCTCATATCTGTATTGAATTGAATATACTTTTTCACCCAAGGACTTTGTTTAAATTTTAAAACTTTTTTTTTATTTTAGCTACTCTCACTTTTAGCTACTCTTTATCATAGAATGTTGTTAATAACTTTTCTGTTGATTTGCCTTTAATATTAAAACTTTTATGATAATCACTGAACCATTCTTTCTTTGGGTTTCTTTCTCACATGCAAAAGGAAGGTCTTTATGCTTATTATGAAGATCACTCGGGTACCTCAAATCAACTTCAAAATAATAACCTTCTTCTTCCTCATTCAATTCCTCTTGAGAAGAAATAACAATATTCATCAAAGCCTTTTCATAATCCTTTTCTTCCACCCACTCTAATTTACCATAAGGCAGAGATTGAGACATTGCCCATCCATACAAATTATTACCATCAAAAAACATCAAATAATTACTATCTTTTTCACTATCATAATTTGGAAGATATTTATTATTTGCTTTAGCATATCTTTTTGAACATACTTGTGATATTCCACCTCTCTTGGACTTCTCAATCATCAAAAGCATATCAACATCACTGATTAAATCTATATCTTGTTTTGTCATTTTCAACATTGCACTCCAAGCTAAACCAGGAGCTGTGAAATAGTGGGCAGGATCTAATCCATAACAATTTTTATTATGACAGAGTGATCTAAAAGCTTCAAACACATCAGCTAACAATAAAACATCTGTTTTTAGATACAAATCATGATATTCTCCAAGGTTCTTTATCTTAAATATTTTCCATATTTCTTGTGCGTGTTTATATTCCTTATCACTTATCTCTTCTTCATAAAGGTTATTATAGAAACTTTCTTTTGAAGGAAGTTGTGTTTCTTTAAATCTCATAAATGAATCCATATAATCATAAGGATAAATTCCCTTACTTGTAAGAATTTTCTCTTTACTTTGAATTTCATTCCTTGTTTGAATTTCCTCTCTCGTGGAAATTCCTTCTTTAATCAGAATTTCATCTTTAATCAGAATTTCCTCTTTAGTTAGAATTTCATTCATTGTTCGAATTTTCTTTATAATTAGAATTTCATCTTCAGTTAGAATTTCTTCATTAATTTCCTCATTAATTAGAGTTTCCTCTTTACTTTGAATTCTCTCTTTAATCTGAATTTCCTCTTTAGTGAGAATTTCCTCTTTTGGAAAGAATGAATTAAGATTTGGAAAAGAGTCCGTGGAGCTTAGATTTGATGCGAGGTAGGCTAGTGGTGTTCCCATTAACTTGTAAGAATCTAGAAACCTAATACGAGTGAAAGGTTTTGTGAATATAATTTTTGTAAATGAATTATACTTTTGACTTGTGTTTGTTATGGCAGAAATATTCCCTGGTGTTTTTGAAAGTTCATTTATAAATAGATGTGTGTCATAGTTGGCGCTGTTGTGAAGAAAGACTGGAATAAAAGAAGGTAATTTATAATTAAGATTACAACAGGAATGAGTGGGACCTCTATATTTACCAGTAAGATGACAATGATCCCTAACTTTAGACTCCTTAATTTCCACCTCACAAATATGACAGATATTGTTCTTTCTAAATTCTAATTTTTCTTCTTTGGTTAATTTCATCGGTTCATTTGTTTCTTTCATTAATTTAGTGAGTCTTATACAATCCTTTTCTAATCGTTTTACAAACTCTTGTGAAGCTTTTTTTCCACGATAATGTTCAAGTTTGTTATACTTTTCTCCAACAGATGATTTGATATAATAACAGAAACCACAAGGAATATGTTTTTGATATTTAGTTGTATATGATTCTTTTGGATTAGGAGAAGCAGTATTTGTCTTTTTAAGGATACACTCAAAATCAGCGTATATCACAAATGGGTGCATGATAGATTTATTATAATCTTCAAAAGAAATCTTTTCACCAGGTTTAGGCATTGTAATTACAGCTGATTTATGATTACTACAATATTTTGAATGTTGTTCTAATCGTTCTTTTGTATGAAATGAATTAAGACATCGCTTACAAGGATATATTTTGTTTGCTGTTCTGAATACCGGAGAAGAGATTAATCTTGATAAATTATTGATGTATGTGTAATGTGAATTCTTTCCAACACTAAAATATAAAAGATCAATGTGTGTTTCTTCATTTTTATAGTTGTTTGAAATTTTTAATATTTGAACTTTGTTTGTATCCGTTAATCCATATATATTAATAGAAAGATTATTCTTTTTCTCAAATTTAGGAATATCTGTAAGTGGCATTGGGAATTTAAAATCTTTAATGTCCAAGGTATTCTCATATTTCATATATTGTTTTACTCTTTCTGAATTACATTTTGGTGGATGAAAGTGAACAAGAACAGACCAGAGAAAACATTTATTATCATTGTTCTTAATATTAACAACTGCCTTCTTTAGTTTTATTTCTTTTGGTAATTCAATATAAGAAGAAGCTTTAAGAGGGTTTGATTT
Source organism: Eptatretus burgeri (assembly GCF_056783735.1). NCBI lineage: Eukaryota > Metazoa > Chordata > Myxini > Myxiniformes > Myxinidae > Eptatretus > Eptatretus burgeri. The sequence goes on from NC_140966.1 coordinate 76,056,651, forward strand.
TAGAATGTGTATATCTAAAAAGATGATTTTTTTTTAATATTGAATCCACTTCCTACCACTGTATTATCAACATCCTCCTCTTGTCTTGAAAGTTCTTCATAAACCCCACTATTCAAAAAATCTTGAAATGATGTTATAAAATGAAGATCTGTTCTCATATAAGGAGTATGTTCTTCATCTTGTCTTTTCATATTCATTTTCACTCCCATATAAAACTTTAAAGTTTTCATTTCTTTTAATGTCTTTTTAATAAAATTTTCAACATCGGGTTTCACTATTTCAATTGATTCAGCTATTGATGATGGACCGGGTTCTCCAAATTGAAAAATCCTTATTTTTATATGCCCTTTAAATGCCCCATCAGTGTTTTCAATATAATAGTCTCCCTTTACTTTAAACTCATTTTTCTTGTGTTTTTGTGATTGAAGATGTTTATTATAACTTCTCTTCAAAACATCCTTTGAACAGATATCACAATGTTTTCTTTCCAACTCAAGAGGAGATATTTTATGAAATAGATTAAATGTGTGTTTGTTAGTTCGGAGGTGTTTTCTATAATGTTTATATTTGTGATTACAAACATTGCAGTATGTTGTATTCACCATATTTATATAATAAATCTTTGCTTAAACTAAAATTTTCTTGATGAAAATTTCGTTTATTTTACAGGTGAATCTGTGCTTAAAACCATTTTATCCTCCAACTTTTTCACTTAATAAATACAATGTTTCAAGACACAAAAGACAAGTTTCAATCGATCTCTTCATTTGTTAAAGATACTGAGAAATATGTCAAGGATGTAAAATTGAACAAAGATAAATATAACAACTATTGGATAAAAACAATTATGGTAAATAATATGAGTTCTTCAATTTCCTTCAGTGGAAGGGCTTTTAGTATACCTGGTAGAACATCAATTAAAGTATCTCTAACAAAAGTTTCTCCTCTCCTTCTGGTAATATATTCAAAACTAGAAAAAGCAATGAAACAAGAAAAAGTATCAAAAAACAAAAACCTTATGGATGAAGCTTTAGAAAGAAAAGATAAGACCATCTGTAATATGCAAGGAGAAATTTGTATTTTTTTCAACAACCCGAAAGATGTAAATCCTGATGAAATAAAGGATGTTAATATATCAGGTGAAATGACATTTCCTTCAATAGTAGTTAACGATCATTTTAAAATTACCTTTAATATAAAAAACGTTGTCGTTGAATCTGATAATGAAAAAAAGTATATCGATATCGATGGTAATATTATTAAATATGAGTCAATATACAACTGAAAGTATAGATGAATTTCAGTTTAAGTAAAGTTTTACTTTATAAATATGCTAGACTTTCCTGATTCTCCATATGACAAATTTGAGAATTGTCCTGCGTGTGAAAGACGGGGATTAAACACAGAGTCAAAAGCCTGTAAACAATGTATATTCTGTGATTATCTTCTAATTAATGATAATAAAAAATAGAAAAAGGAAAATAATTCTTTTAGATTTACACCAAAAATGAATTACTTTACAAGATTGATTAGAGAAATGAATGTAAAGTATGAGGGTGATAACACACCTTTCCTTACAAGGGAAGAAACTGAACGTATAAGAGAAATATTCAAAGGATTGTTGTTATATATTATTAATGGATGTAATTTTCAGGGAAATATCAACACAAGATATTGTATAAATAAAATAATGGATTATCTTGAAATTAAACCTGAACTTAGGATAAAATATAGAGTTTCTAAAAAAGCTAATAATAAATTAAATAACCTGTTTTCCAAATATATAAATGAATGATTTTTTACCCATTTGGGAAAATAAGATAAATTTAACAACCATAAAAATCTCCCAAATTCATTAAGATGTCTCATAGTTGGTTCAAGTGGATGTGGAAAAACCTGCTTACTTTTAAAGATGCTCCTCACTCCCAACTTTTTAGATTATGATAATTTAATAATTTTCACAAAGTCGAGTTTTCAGCCAGAGTATCAACTACTCTCACAAGGTTTTAATGCTTGTCTTCAAAAAGAAGATATAATCGGTTTATTTAAACTTCAAAAAAACCTAAATGATTATAACATTGAAGATATAATTCAACTATTTTGTGATACACAGAGATGTAAAAAGAATTCAAATCCGATAACTTGTATTCTTAGTGATAATACGGATGATATACCGTCTCCCCAAGATTTGGATAAATCAAAAAAGAACCTCGTTATCTTTGATGATTGTGTTAATGAGAGAAACCAAACGATAATGGAGAGCTACTACACAAGAGGGAGACATTCTTCTTGTAATTGTATTTATCTTAGTCAATCGTACTTTCAACTTCCTCGTCGTTCCATCAGAAACAATGCTAATACTTTTATTTTATTCAAGTTAAATTCAATAGATATCAATAATTTTTGGAGAGATAATTGTTCTACCTTATGTAGTAAAAAGAAATTTGAGGATTACATGAAGCACACGACTGAAAAGTATAAATATATTGTTGTGAAACAAGATGAGATATTAAGGGATATATTTTTTGTTTTATAAACAATTACATATATAAATGACAACTATTATTGTAAATCTTGTGGGTAAATCTGCTTCTGGAAAAAAACTTTCATAAATCAAGGTTCTTGTGTAGTACAAATGAGAATATTGTAAATTTACTTGAAAAACACCCCGTGATACGCATTGTATCAACAACAACTAGAGCAATAAGACCTGGAGAAGTAAAAGGTGAATATTATCACTATATTTCAGTGGAGGAACATATGCGATTGAGGAATGAAGGTCAAATATTTGAGGAGGTTTCTCTTGGTACAACAAAATATTCACATTGTAAGAGTGAGTTAAGGAAACTAAAATATGGTGGTGTTGGGATATTAGAAACTAATCCAGAAGGAACGAGACAAATTATTAAACATCTGAGCGGAGTGAAGATTTTATCATTCGGTTTTGATGTTGATGAAGAAACTCAACGCAAATGTATGAAAAGCAGAGATGCAAGTATTAGTGAAGAAGAAATTACAACTCGCATTAATGTTAATAAAGAATTTGATGAAATATTTAAAGAAAAGGATTTATTTGAACACATCTACTTGAATGATGAAGAAACGGAAAATTTCCCTGTTGATCTTTACAATTCATTAAATTATATTTTACAATAAATAAATGGATGCAAAAGAAAGAGCAAGAAGATTTAAGGAACATCAAGAGTTGGTTTCAAAAGTTGTAAAACAGCAGGAAGACATAAAGAAGAAACGCAGACAGAAACTAACGGGCGAAGAAGCATTTGAAAGAAAACAAGAGAAATTTTTTAAACCACTTTTAAAAACTTCCCAAGAAAAAATGAAAGATGTTTCCACAGTTCCCACAGTAGAATATACTCCAAAAAACTTCAAATGTTAAAAGATTTTGATCAAATGACGGAGGAAGAATTAGAGCATTTAGGAGAATTAAAGGTATATGATGATGAAGGTTTATTTCAACAACTGGAAGAGATTAATCGACCCCCTGATTATATTGTGAATGCTCTTCAAAACAATGAATATTCAGCGGATTCAAAAACCAAAGCAGGACTCATTCCAACAGAACAACCAGCAATATTTCATCTTGTTCAAGAAAAGGTATTGATATTTAATGATGAATTAAGGTTCTTGGGTTCTGCTCAACCCCCTGTTAAACTAACTCCAAGATTAATGTTTCTTCTCACAAAAGATGGAAGACAAGGTTCAACTGTGAGGGATGAATCAAAGTATATTGATAAACCATTGGATATGGAAAATAATGATGATAGAGTATATATTGATCTGCTGAACACTCTAAATTATAGGGTTATTCTTTCTGGTAAAAGTAGGAAGAATGAGAAGGAGAAACACATTATTCAGGCTTTAAGTATCCTTGGTTCAGGTGTTAGTTTTCTTCCAAATGACCCATCGCAATTAGTTAGACTGTTATTGTTGTTGGGTAGTAAGAAGGCTGGAAATAACAATTGTTTGAATGAAGCATCAGCCATTTTAGACCAGTTGATGAACATGAAAATAATTAATAAATCTCAATATAAAGACATTTTATCTCATATTAAATAAGATGAGAAGCACAATCCTGAGTTTTAATTTCACAACAAGCGACCACACATCTTCATTCCCATACCCACTACAACTTGACCCAACAAAAGAATATGAGGCATCTTTATTGTCCATGGAAACTTATAATACCTTATTTAATATAACTGATAAAAATGACAAGTTTAGTTATAATCCCGGAAGTGGATACAAAACGATAACAGTCTCACCCGGAGCATATGAGATTTCTCAAATATCTTCCGAAATTGCTCGTCTTATGAAAGAACAGGGCGATGAACCAAAAAATATTGTTACAGACATTCAAAAACATACTTCAAAATCAACGATTAAAGTTAAAAATAACTACAAGGTTGATTTCACAATTGATAATTCATTTAGAGAGTTATTGGGTTTCTCCTCAAAAAAGATTGAAACTAATGGGACGTTTTACAGTGATAATGTCATTCAAATATCCTCGGGAATAAATTCGGTGTTAATTTACTGTGATTTGATTGATGGTGCTTATAATGATGGAAAAAAAACAAATGCAATATTTTCATTCAGCGCATACTCAACCCCAATTGGTTATAAATTCAATATGGAACCTAAAAATTTGGCTTATCTCCCTGTGTCAGGAAAAAACATACACAGGGTAAATTTTAGGATAACCGACCAAGATAATCGTATGATTTCTTTTAATGGAGAAGTTATATCCATTAGAATTCACTGACGTGAAGTTTTCCAATAAATAAATACGATGGTTATTGTGAGGAAACACGAGTTGGGAAAATATAAAATAATTTCAGGGGATGGGATGTTCCTTTCCCCATACTACAAGGGTGAAGGTATGTATCTTAGTAGAGGATACTATAAACCTAAGAGACAAAGGGGTGTTGGACAGCAATTTAGAGGAGATGGGATAATTGATACTCTAATGGGTATTGGTTCAACTATTCTTAAACATAAAGATCTAATTGGTTCAACTGCTTCTGCTGTGGGAAATGTAGCAGGTGTTGTAAAGAGCATAAAAGATGCCCAGAAGGAATCTCATAAATTACAAGCAATAAAAGAAATTAAGAAAGGCAAAACTCAGTTGTCCCCCCAAGAACGACAGAAAATAATTTGAATACTTGGATCAGGGTTTCAAAAGTTTTAACATCTTTTTTCCTAAATAAATACAAGTATGGAAGCAATTGATAGTATCTATGATTTGGATGATACTATTATTATCTCAAACTCCACTAAAAAAGAAGATTACTTCAAGGTAAATGCAATAACTGGAACAGACTGGAATACGAATGGTACAAAAAGTTTTGAAATAAATAATCAACAAACCTATTTGAATCTCTCCGAAAGTTTCTTGTTGTGTAAATTTAAATTCACTAAAGCTGGGAATAACACAAACGCTACACTTATAAATGATTTCTTCTGGAAAATGTTTGAGAGTGTGCGTTTGTATATTGGAACACAAGAAGTTGAAGCGGTTGATTATGTCTCTGCTGTATCTGAAATGATGAAATTTACACTCTATACATTCAGTGATAGAATGGGAAAGGGGTCTGTCGAAGGTTTTATTCCTGATATGTCAACGGGAACAAACACAGACCCTGGATATACTCAAAGGAAAGGAGCGTATAATGATGATACAAAAGCAGAAAATAGTTTTACTGTGGCAGTTCCTCTTAAAGGTATATTTGGATTTTGTGATCATGATAAAGTTCTGTATGGTCTTAAAATTAGATTTCAACTACAAAGGAATGGTAATGAAAATCGATTGCTTTTTGGTGTTGGTAGTGCTTTTGGTGATCAGAATAAATTTGTAATTGAGGAAATGAGTTGGTATATCAGTGAATATACTCCTAATCTTAAAACAGAAGAGATGTTGAATCGAAGACTTAACTCAAAGAAACCACTCAGTGTATCATACCTCAAAAGAAGATGTCAACACGTTAAACTCAACCAAACTACTTACATGTGGAATTTGGGTGTTCTGGAAGGAAAGCCACGATATCTGTGGATCATTTTTAAAAAGCCAGATGGTGATACTGCTACTAATAAGAATAATGCATTGAGTGATAATGCTAAGGTGAAACAACTTCGCGTTTCTCTAGATGGAACATTTTATCCACGAGATAGATTGGAAATTAATTGGGAAAAAATGATTTTGCTGAAGCATACAAGTCTTACCAAAAGGTGTGTGAAAGTAATGGAAATAAAGAACCTATTTTGGATATGACAGCATTTAAAAGTTTGTATACAATCTATGCGTTTGACCTGAGCGCTCAAAAGGAAACTATAAAGTCTAATCGAGTGGATACTTCCCTATACATTGAAAGAGGAGAGAGTGAAGAAGTTGATACATATTGTTTGCTTTTGGAAGAAACAGAATTGCAGATTAATACAGATAATGGTGTGATGATTAGTCTCACATAATTTTTTGTTAAATAAATGAGTGGCAAAGTACCAACTGGGGTATATGTTAATCAAATCAATCTTCATAAACTATCATCTTGTGTTCAAAATCAAAAGCCTTGTACGATTAACGTTAATACAATTCAGAGAAAAAGAGCAGTAAGAATTGATGTTTTGCTCACAAGAGAACAGGTTAAAATCTTGAATGACACTGGCTCACTTAAAATTAAAATGACAAAGCCAATGTTGAAAAAATATTCAATAAGAGAGACGAGTGGAGGATTTCTCCCATTTCTAATTCCTTTATTTGCTGGTTTAAGTGCGGTTGGAGCATTGACGGGTGGTATTTCAACAGCGGTGAAAACTGCCAACGAAAGGAAGGCTCAACTCCAGGCTCAAAAAGAATTGGAAAGACATAACAAAGAGTTGGAGAAACAAATTAGTGGAAGTGGTGCAATTGTAGATTTTGCTGAAAAACTTGAAGGTCTGCCTGATAAAGCGAGATTGTTAGTTGGAGATATGCTTTCTTCTATAGCACAAGCAGGTGTAAAATTAACGAAAAGAGGTAATGGATTATATCTTTCTAATAAATAAATGAGCATTGATGAGTGGTTGAAAGAATTTGGAAAGAATACAACATCAAATTTACAACTTGTCAAATACTGTAAGAAATTAAAAATTCATAATGTGGTTATTTGTATGAGAGATGAATTAACAAATGTGCCGAAACATACAAAGAATATTATTATGAACTTAGAAGATAATAATGGGAACGGTTCTCATTGGGTTTGTATTTTTAATAGTCAAGACAAATATTATTTTGATAGTTTTGGTCTTCCACCACCTGTTGAAGTTATAAAATTCTTCCAGAATGGTGTTTATCAAACATTTCAAGTCCAATAATTAAATTCCAAGTGTTGTGGTCAATTATGTCTTTATGTGTTATTTCAACTCAACAAAAATAATTTTTTTAATGATATTATTTTTAATCTAATATAAATGACTTATGTTGGTAAAGATGGTTCTATCTTTGGTGTATCCCAAGAACTGGATATTGATTTATCAAATTATTACACAAAGGCACAGGCTGAACGACAGAAATATATTATAACAAAAAATATTGATATGAAAAATGCTTATAAATAAAAAATTATCCAAGCTCGACTGACGCGAATGACTTGGTGAGATTAAGTGATTTATCACAATATATATCCTAAAATAAAACGGCCGTGTATTCCAAAGATACAGAAGTGTTGATTTTATCTCCAGGTCATACAGAATTCACAGTTCCAATTAAAATAAATTTTTTATGAAGAAGGGCATATCGTTTGTTTGAGAATAGAACAATTGGGGTATGATATGAATGATTTAGGGTATAATTGGTCATTTAAAATTGACCTAGAAGACCTGGAACAATTAAGTCAGTCTCCTAAGGAAGAATATTATCCACTTGGTATTGAGAATGAGTTTTGTGGAAGCACGATTTGTAAACAACAAATAAATTTTTTTTATAAGAGTAAATATAATAATGGTTTTGCCCTCGTTTATATCATGAAAACAGAAAAAACAGGATTATATATAATAAGTAAGGAAATACAAAATGATTTTACGATGGGAAGATGGGGAGGTGTTTCGTGTCATAATATTATTCTGTCATATATTTCTAATATATAAATGACAGCAAGAAGGCTTCAAGAAAATTATCATTTCTGTGTCCAAGCATACCTTCAAGAAAAGGTTATTCGGTATTTTAATAGATATGTTCTACAACATAAGAATGATGTATTTTCAATAAAAGATTGGCTTTATGCTGATGTTGATAAACCGACAACTTTAGATTTAATTAAAATGTAAGATAATGAAAAAATTATAAAGTTAAGAAAACGTAAGGCTCTTTTAGAAATTCAGAAGAAATTTTGTTGGTTTCCTGTTGTAAAAAAAATTATTTTGGATACAGGAATAACAAGAAATCCTGATGAATATATGTATTATATTCTATGGGGTGTAAGTGATTCATGGATAGTGAGGGACGAGGAAGGAGTTGAAGAAACTTTGACAAAGGAGGAAAGAGAGAAGAGAGAGAAGAAGGAAAGAGAGAAGGAGGAGAGGGAGAAGAGAGAGAGAAGGAGGAGAGGGAGGAGAGGGAGGAGAGGGAGGAAAGAGAGAGAATAAATAAATATGAAAATATGGAAACCAGTGAGATTTTAAAAAGATTGGGCGTATTACAGAAAATAAATAAATCTCAACGTACCGAGGAGGAAAACAAAGAATTGACAAGTCTATCAGCAATATTTTCGACAAGACTATTGACATCGTTATCAAGGAAAAGATATTGACTTTATTTAATGTTTTTCATTTTTTTCTTAAATCAATGGAGGAGAGAGTCAAGACGTTTCTAATGATTCTTTATGTTTTAAAAATTAAGATTCAAATGTGCATGTTGGAAACTAAAAAGGTTTTTGCACTCTGTAGGAATTTTTCTCATAAATAAATGAGTTATTGTCTCAAATGTAAAAGGAAAGCTAATACTAAAAATATCTCATATTTTAAAAGTGAAAATAATAGGGTTATACAAAAAGGCACATGTTCGGTGTGTGGTTCAAAAATGTGTCGATTTATCTCCAAACACAAACGTGGAGGAGATATACAAAATTTTTATCAGGAAGTAAATTTACAACTACTGGAATACCAGGGGAATTACATCTACCAGGGTATTCTTTCTGTGGTCCAGGCACAAACTTGGATAAAAGATTAGATGAGGCAGACAATCCTCAACCATGGAGTAAACCCATCAATAGGGTTGATGAAGTGTGCATGAGGCACGATATTGATTATGGGAATACCACAACGTTGGAAGAAAAACATGAAGCCGATCGAGAAATGTTGTATAATTTGTCTCTGATACAAAATCCAACCTTGAGAGAAAAAGTTGATAGGTTCATCGTGAAGAAGATGATCAGTGCTAAATTGAAACTTGGACTTGGAAATTCAAAAAACTTATAGGCTCTAATGATGTCATGAAGACTGAAGAGCAATTAGCTGATGAATTACATAAACCAATAATCACAAAGTTTCATAGAAGGAAGGTTTATTCCAAAGAAGTTGATTATATCTGGTCCGCTGATTTGATTGAACTCAATAATGATAAGGTGTACAAGTATGCTTTAACCGTTATTGATTTGAGGAGTAGATATGGGTGGGTTGTCCCTTTAAAAAACAAAACAGGTAATACTCTTATGTTAACCTTTCAACAGATATTTAATAAAAGTAAGAGAAAACCTAAAAAATTGTGGACTGATGAGGGTAGAGAGTTTAATAACAAGATATTTATGAATTTTCTAAAAAATAACAGTATTACATTATACAGTACCTTTAATGAAGGAAAGGCAGTTGTTATTGAACGTTTTAATCGCACCTTAAAAGAGAGACGATATAAAAAATTCACACAACTCGGTTCTCAACAATGGTCATCTTTTATTCAGGATATTGTGGATAAGTATAATGCCACGATTCACACGTCAACGAATATGAAACCATCAGAAACATTTACAAAATTAAAATATGAAAAAGATTCATGTCAAAGAGCCTAAGTTCAAAGTTGGTGATATAGTCAGAATATATAGATGGAAATCTCATTTTGAAAAAGGTTATACAAAGCGGTGGACAAATGAACTTTTAAAAATTGTTGATGTGATCGATACAGTTCCTTGGACTTATAAAGTAAATGATTTAGAAGGGGAACAGATTTTAGGTTCATTTTATTCACAGGAATTACAAAAGACAAAACTAAGCAGATAATAGTCATGGGAGAAATAGGTTGGTGCTTCACTCCCCTCTACTATACACCTTTATGGACACTCGAGGACCAAGTCCGAGGTGTATAACAGGTGGCATCTGCCGAGGGTTTAAAATATATATATATATATATATATATATATATATATATATATATATATATATATATATATATATATATATATATATATATATATATATATATATATATATATATATATATATAGTGTGTTAAGGGGGACCTTCTTAGATCTGTGAACCCCAAACACAGAATCCTCAACTGAATAGTCAAGGCTTAACTTTTGTTTGTTGGTGTGTGTGTGTGTGTGTGTGTGTGTGTGTGTGTGTGTGTGTGTGTGTGTGCGCGTGTGTGCGTGTGTGTGTGTGTGTGTGTGTGTGTGTGTGTGTGTGTGTGAGATAATATAACAGGGAGCATAATCAACCCTAACCCACCCTTATCCACCCTTACCCTCACATTCAAAATCTCAACCCCAACCCAAACCCACCCTAACCCTCACATTCAAAATCTCAACCCCAACGCAAACCCCCGCCCTAAACCTCACATTCAAAATCTCAACCCCAACCCAACCCTCGCCCAGCACAATATCTTTTTTTAAATACGTATTTCAACAATATGTATTTTTTATGTTTTTTTTCTCTTCTTCCAATTCTGTCTTTTAAAGTTTTCAGGTTTGATGAAGTAGAAAGGGGGAGTAAGAACTTTCCTGCACTTTCTTCCAGAATTTTCTTGATATTGCTCACATCAAGCACCATCCAACAAAGAACTACATTGATAGGTTTAGATCCCAAAGAGTGGTAGCATTTCAAGTCTCCAAAATAAACCCAACTTTCCAAGTCTCCAAGGTATAACCATGTTCCTGTTGAGTTTCCAAGATACGTATCACATTGTGAGTTATCAAGCCAGCACCCACATTTCAAGTCTCCAAAAATATAACCATCTATCCAAGACTCCAAGGTTGAATCACAATTTCCAGAAATATACTCATTTACTGATTTTTTTTTCAAAATTTGTGAGTCTTCAACGTAAAACTTGTATTCTGGCTCATCAAGGTATAACTTGTTCAGTGGGTGTTGTCTTGATAACTCGCAATGAGTACTATTGCTGTAAAACTCTTTTTCAGGATTTTGCTGGTCTCCAAGGTATAACTCTTTGGTTGGGTCATCAAGGACGAGCTCGTTCTGTGGGTCTTGGTCGCTCATAAGGTCTTCAACCAAACCAACAATTTCGTCCCAAGTTGTGGCAAAAGCAGTATTTTCATTTTGTATTTCAGATACAATTTCCTTTGAGAGAAAATAATAATGTATTAATTAAGTGATTTAATTATTAAATGAGTCTATGCTTAAATCAAACTCTATAAATAGGAAAATAAAATCTTACCTCAATAGATAAGAGGTTTGAATCCAGTTCATCAACTTGAAGGTTAAGTTCCATACAAGTAGTAGACCTCCAAGGAACTCTAAAGCCATCCCACTCAAGCTCCGCACAGCAGTCCATTCTCAGTAAAAGTAAAAATATGTTTAAAATCAGTCTGGGTTTGAAGCCTTTATAGAGAAAGACTGGTGGGTGTGGTTTCCTTTTTCAAAATGGAGAATTCTCTGCTGTTGAAATTTCTAAAACATAACATTTTAGAATTTTCTGGTGAATTCTTTGGAAAAGAGATTAACAGGAAATATTGTTAGGGTAGGTGGTCCTCACAAAAGAGGGTCGGGCTGAGTAAAAGTGGGTGGCGTTTAGGAAAAGTTGGTATGGTTCATGAAAAGTTGGCGTGGCTTAGAAAAGGTGGGCGTGGCTTAAAAAGTGGGCGGGCTTAGAAAAGGTGGGCGTGGGTTATGCAAAAAAATAATCGGAAGCTCAGGAGGTAGTCAAACCAGAGCATTGAGAGAAGTTTATCATTTTATTTCTGCTCAACAAAGATATTTAGACCAAGAACTAAGTTCTAAAATAATATTTGTGAAAAAAACTTGATGGTGATGAATGTAATAGGAAAATTAATTTATTACCTCGAATAGAACATGAACAAATATTCATTGGCTCACTCTTTGAGTGGAGTAAGTAATGGGGCAGAGAGCAGTCTCTTCTTTTGACCCCATGGACTGAGGCAATCCCCATGGACAAATAATTCTCCTGTTTTAACTGAATGAGCCTTGAGATAGAGAGTTCTCCCTATTAATTTGTATGGGGGGAATCATTCTCCTGTTTGACGTTTTTTTGTGGGTTTTCAAAAAGGTTAGCCTATACATTTGTATGAGGTTTTTTTGGGCCCTGAGACAGTCTCAAATTAACATGAGCTTGTATGCCAGAAAAATCATTCTCCTCTTTTTGTCCTGATGGGTCTCGAGTCAGACAGTTCTCCCTATACATTTGTATGGGAGGAATTAGACTCCAGTTGAGGGGTTTTCGGGGATCAATTCAAAGAGTTTTTCCCCTTCACCCCATTCATTTGCATGGTTGCCTCAGAAACCCCATATATCCCCTGCTGACCTCCTTTTGGTATATTTAACTAACCCACTAACTAACATTACACTGACCCCTGGGTCACTTGGGTGGGTTTCACTCCTCCCCCCCACTCATTCATTCGCACCATGCATTCCACATTCACTCCATTCACACACTCGGGCCCGCTGTCCCACACACTCAACATGCTTCTTCCAATTTTTCAATTCACTCCACACTCCACCTTTATTCCACGAACTATCTCATGCTCCCTCGTGTACTCCCTCAGCTGGGGCCGTGTACTTGGAGCGAGGCTTATTTTATTTTTTTCTTGAACCACCAAGGCGGCGGTTTACGGCTCACTCGCTCGTCCCTTCCGTCGGGCGATAGTGCAGCCATGACGTCACCCTGCATATCGCACCGAGCGCTCACTTTCGGGTCATCCGCCATGCGAGCCGACGTGCGCTGCTCACCTGAAGCTCATGGTGCGAGGTCCCTGGTGACGTCACTCACACACTGAACCTGCACGGCTTGCCGTACAGGCCAGCCCGAGCGTATCGTCCCGGGAACCCGCTCCGTGGATTCTGCGAACAGAACACGCAGCGCGCAGAACATGGAGCTTCACACACGTGCCCGCATGCGGACCCATCTGTTTCAAATTCACACAACACTCGCCAACATTTTCGCCGTCCACGCGGCCAGCTTGTGTCCGACGTGGAACATTTCTGGGCCGGATCGCGATCGCGCAGACATGCGCTTGCAGGCCGTACGCGAAACGCACCACAACTCTCGTACTCGCCGTCACGCGAACCCGGCGCGGTTGCCAAATTAACCCTTTGCGGCCTATTTAGCTCGCTATTCGTGTCTCCCGTCTGAATCCGTCCGACGTCCATTTCCATGCATGCACTCAAACATGCCATGACACTCACATTCTGCACACCTTTTGCACACATTTCAACACACGCACCACTCACACACTCCACCACACACTCCGGGACAATCACACTGGCGGCGGGAGTCCACACAAGGGATCCCGAAGCCTCTACTCCCCCCAAACTCTGCATGGACCACTCCATATCATGCACCCATTCGACATCGCTCGGTCCGACGGGACCCACTTGGTCGCAATCGACTTCGAGGGAGCATACCATCTCCCCCTGTTCCTGAGGAGGTTAATCCGCTGCTGACATTGGGTCCCAACACATTCCATCAGCACACCCCCATTGTCCCTCACCAGCTCTACGTGTGTGCTTCACTTTAACTTTATTTAATTCGTTCCCCTCTTTTCCCTGCACCCCTGATCCGAATCCTGTTAATTTCATGGAGGTGGAGGGGTTCTAACCCCGCTCCTGAACACCAATTGTTGTGGATTCGAACCTGTAAATTAAATTTCTTGTGGAGGCATTGGATTCAAATCCCACTCCTTACACCAATTGTTGTGGGGGCTGGGTCTCGGTGGCAAGCACGACTGCTAGGGGGAGCAGTAGAGTCGGCTCCACCGAACACCCGGAATTTAGGTCGTACCTTTCAGATAAATCTGAAAGGTCACGGTGCCCTTATCGGACTGAAGATCGCCAATAGGTCGACCACGTGGGGTAGGGTCAATTGCCAATTTCAATATACCAAATTACCCATGTCGTCAAACTACCGGGGAAATTCACGCTCGGCAGGATCTGCGCGATCCGGGCCGTTACCGAGCCGGATCCAAGTCGTAACCCGAGCAGAGAGTACCAGAAACCTGCCAGCCAATTGCATGATTACGGCAACAATGAGGCCTTCTAATTCCTGTTTGCAGCGCAGCAAACCAATGATACAAAGGACAAGGACGAGCTGGGACATTCAACAAGAGTTGATTTATTTATCCGAATATAAAAGAAATGTAAATTTATGCACAAGCACTTATACAGGTGCTACTTAAAGGACTGGCCTGCACCAGACACACACACACACCTGAAAAGAAATGGACCCCGTCGTGTCTTTATTGATACCCCCAGCTCGGAGGGAAGGTGAGCTGGAGGTAAGAAGCAAGCTTGGACCTTCCCGCCTCATGCGGCCCTTGACGATCCGGCTTAGCGGGACCAAAACTGGCAACTCAATGCCGCTGCAAGCACCGGGTACGGAGGGCAGCATCGGGCTCCAGCACGCTCCTCCGGCACGCAACGAGACAGCGAGCGCCAGCAGACAAGACAGGCAAGCGATTCTCGGCAGGACATACTCGCAGGCAGGCGATCCTCCGTGGGACAGGCTCAAAGGGAAAAATAGAGACCTACCTCTTCGCACACACCCTCGCTTCTCTTAATCCCCCCCCTCCGACGCAAATCGCCTCCGGATTGGCTGGTTCGTCTCAGGCGATCCGCTCGCCGTTCGTGATTCGTCCAGGGGGCGTGGCGAGCATCTTAGCGGCTCGGCCCCCCCTTGTGAGGCATTCCTCCATCTTTGGGCGACGTGCCTCCGCATTAGCTGGAACGCGGCGTACGTCGCTCGCACTTTTCCCATTGGCTGAAGGCAACACGTCTTGCTCAACCCTGGAGCGGAGCCAATACGTCGGTTGCCAATGGAACTCCGCCCACAGGTGCTCGGCACGTATGCGCGTCAGAAAGGCCGATGGTGGAAGGAAGCCAGGGAGGATGCCGTTGTTGTTGGTGTTGTTGTTGTTGTTGTTGTTGGGGTAAAAATCCTATCTATAAAATAACTTCACAGTGCACGTACACTTAATTCCCATTAGACATAGGGGAAAGGGAGCTATCTATCCACATTTACTTAAAGAAATAACTGAGCTACGGGGACCTAAATGTTGAGTGCTCATGGCTGCCAGATTTGTAACACTATGACAGAGATGTTTAGGACAATGAAAGGTATAAATAAAAGAAGTGCACATTAATTATTCAACAGAGTAGACAGTGATAGAACCAGGGGCCATAGCTTGAGAATAAAGAAGAGGAGAGTTAAGACGGTAGTAAGGCAGGGGACTTTCACTCAGAGAGTAGTTAATCCATGGAATGACCTCCCAGGAAAGGTAGTGGCAGCAGAAAAAGTTGATCAGTTTAAATTAGAATGAGATAGGTACCTGGAAGTTATGGAGATAGAGGGGTATGGGGATGTTGATAAGACTTTTTGGTAGTTTGAGCATTGATGGTGATTGTGTGCATGTGTACGGAGTGCTGTTGGGGGTTTTGTCAAGAAGGGTTGTGTGGTTGATGTGCTGTGTTTTTATCCAAACCCATGCCCCCTCCCCTGAGGGGAAGGAAAGGAAAATAAATAAATAAATATTCAACAACCAAAAACACTACAAAAAAAACTCCAAAAAACAAACAAACAAACAAAATTATTTCATTAACTAAAAACGTTTTTTTTGCATTTTCTTCCTTGGATCTTGTGTGGATGGGTTGGTGTGGTGTTCGCACAGGCATGAATGGCCTCCACCTCTGTTGGATTTCCTTGTTATTCCTTGTTACTCATGTAGAATGTTTTAATGATAATTATGATGTCATACGTCACGTGGTGTGTCCACCATGTTGGAAAAAATGGAAAACATTGGACTTCTGTATCTCTGAAACCACACCAATGAAAAATTGAAACTTGGCACATAGTAAGTACTCAGACTTTGAGAATGTGTTTTTTTATGACATCATAGGTACCTTTGTTCATCATCACATCATTTGAAAGCCTTTATCCCTGAGCAGGGGTCAGCTTTTTGCGGGCTCCAATCATGGTACCCTTTCTTGTGGCAATGTTTTTTTTACGGCCGGATGCCCTTCCTGACACCAACCCTTTAGTCGCCTTCGACCCTGCAGGGATAATTATCAGTATGCTGGTGCTCATTTTGCCGACCTTCGGAAGGATGATAGGCTGGGTCAAGCCCCCTGATGTTAACTCAGCGGCCAGCCGGGATCGAACTCAGGATCCCAAGGATCCCAAGCCACCGCCTTAACCACTGAGGTAGTTCATGTCATAGGTGCCTTTGTTATGACGTCATAATTGTATAATTATAATTGTATATGTCATAATTTAAAAATCTTCTCTGAAATTGCTGAACAGAATGAGGCAAAACTTTATAGATATGACCACCTCTACATTAGGAGCAAAAGGTTCTCAAGTTTGACATCATAGGTCACATGGTTTGGCAGCCATATTGGATTTACCCGATAACCTACAAAAATCTTCTTCTCCAGAATGGCTCGACAGATCGAGGGAAAACTTCACAAAATGTTCCCCAAGCCTTGCATGTACAAGTTTGTTAAGGATGATGGGTCACATGGCTTGGCAGCCATATTTTATTGAAGAAAATATGAAATAATGTTTTCTCTGGAACCGCTTAATCAATTGACATGAAACTTCACATTTATGCTGTAGTGGTGATGTAGAATATATGTTATGAATTTCAACTTGATTGGACACATGGTCTGGCAGCCAGAAATATTTAATTTTTTTGATGTGGGTTCTTTTTGAGTTTTTGTTTTTTTAATAAGGCTCACTTGGCTGTGCCTGGATTGGTTTGATGGGAGAGGAGTAGCAGCTGAAATGCGAATCCAATCCAGGTTCCTCCTGATGACTTCATCTTTGCTTTTTGCTTGTTTTGGTTCATTCTGATTACTCCAATACAGGACTGCACCTATTTGGTCTTCCATTTGATTTGTCTTGAATTTATTTTAATCCCATTCTACATTCAATTGAATAATAATGAAAAACGTCATGGGTCAGGGTCAGGGTCAGGTGTACACTCAAAATGGGGTTGCATCAAAACGGTCATCACTTCCACAGTTATAAAGTGGCATTTCTAGTTATGCCTATTATGTAACACACCAGTAGAAAAATTCCACACGAAATACACACACAGAACAAGTCCTGGCGAGGGTCTGCAATCTCATCTTGCTCTTTTTCTTGTTGTAGTTGTATTAGATTTGACAAATATTTTTAAACCTGTATTTTTAAATTTCAATTTCTTTTCACAGACAGCAACACAAACATTAACTGTCTTTCAGCTCTAGTGTCTCTCAATGTTGCACTCTGTGGTGCTGATTGTGCCATTGCTCCACATTCCAATTCATTCCCTGTTTGCAAATTGGTGGAGTTTGCAAATGAGAACCCTGAGGCTGAGGCATCAGAAAATAAAGTGTGGGGGAAATGCTGTTTCTGCCCATTTTTACAGGCCAATGAGGTGGCATCACACCAGGCTGGTATGGTGGTGAAATGGCTAGAAGCAGTAGACTTGTGCAGAAGTGCACCTGGCTCATACTTCGTGACAAATAGGCTTTCATTCTCAGTCTGTCTCTCTTGGGTAACACTGCCATTACCACTTAAATTTCCACTGCCCTGTAAGTTCAACTGCAACTGCCCACTGTACCTACGGCTTACGTAGGTACCTACGGCTTTTATCCTTTTCTCACGGCTGCCTCTCACTCCAGGAGCTTCCGTTTTATAATCTTGAAACTCAATATGGACCTTTTATAATGCATGTAACTGAGCCGCCCAAACCATGCCCAATTGGCCTTGCTTGACTGGCTTTGCTGACCGCAATTGGCCCTTCTTTACTGGTTCTGACAACCCCAGCCAACTCTACTTGCCTTTGATGACCCAAGCTGGATGAGTTTTACTGCCTGTGATGTTCGCATGACCCCAACTCGCCCTGCTTTACTGGCTTCAATGACCCCACCTGGTTCTGCTTGACTGGCTCTGAGGACCCTAGCTGGCCAAGCTTAACAGGCTTCAAGGATTCCAGCTGGCCCTGCTTTACTGTCTCCAACGACGCCAGCTGGGCCAGCTTGACTGGCTCTGAGGATCCCAACTGGTCCTGCTCAGCTGGCTCCGATCACCCCATATGGTCCTGCCTGACTGGCCACGACAACCTCAGCTGGCCGTGCCACATGTATATTTTACAAGACCAGATTTTGCAGTCACATCACATCAATAGCAGGCGCTTCAAACTTAGTCATTTCTCAATGACTTTAGTCCACATTCCACCCAATTATTTTTCCCATGTCATGGAAACAGGACCTACAAGATATCGAGAGTGTTTGTGGCTTTGTCAAGGCACCTCATGTGATCAGGTCTGTCTTGAAAGTGTAAATATCTCAACAAGGAAATCCTTATATATTGTTACGGATTCGCGCCCGCCGGCGTGCTGACGGCCACGTAACTCGAATCGCGGCACGTCGCCCACCGGACGGACAATCCAGTCGTGACCCTCTCGGACTAACGCCGGGAACCAGTCACGGGTGGACCTTTCGGTCTCACCGCGATCGAGCCAATCAGCCCCCGCGTGGGATAGGGTTGCTCGCCAAATTCGACCTACCTAAGTACCCACACGGAGGGTAGACCGGGCGGTCGCACCTCGCCGCAGGTCGACTTCGGACACGGGCCACTTAAGCGACCCGTTCCGTACTATCGGGATAACCGAGCGGTGTTATTTGTCGACCTCGACGGTTCAATTAATTATCGGGCGTATTCAGCCCACTACCAACCCTTTACGTGAAGCAAGATGAGGATTCAATGAAAGAAATGACGAAGCGAAGCGGGAAACAGTTCAACACAAAAGCACATTTATTCGCGATGAACGGAAAGCGCACATATACAATTCCACCAAAAGCACATAGAAAAGGAAAACACAATGCAATTTACACAAAAAGCAAATGCGACAATGCAGATCTAATACCGATTACGCGAGCACACGGCAACACTTATACAATTTTACTTCACAGACGGCGCCGACAACACATATCCAAAACCAAGAAAAAGAACAGAGAACCCTCAAGGATGAGGCGGGCCTGAGGCCGAGACCGGGTCGGGCCTACCCGTCTGGTGATGAGACGCGGAGCGGCGATGGTGCCTCAACTCCGCGGGCCTCGCGGGCAGTGTCTGGTAGGGGGTGGGAAAGGGGCCCCCTTGGTCGCACTATCTCAGCGCGGGGGGAAACAGGAGGGGGTTGCTGATGCTCGGGGTATAGAGGATTCCTACTCTGCCTCGAGTCCCGCGACGAGCGTCTCCACCTCGGCCAGGTCGCGCTGTCGGCCTCCCTGGGGTGCAGCTCCCTGCACGACGCGAGCACCCCCTCGTCTGCCCTCGCCGCCTCTCCACAGCTCCGTCCCCTCCGCTCCGACTCCAACGCACACGACGACCAGCTCCTTCTTGCCAACTCCACCGCCCGCGAAGTCTTAACTCTCTGTTCCACTTGACTGACGAACGCGGTCGCTTTTATAAGCCCCGTGGCTTCGCTCTCTCATCTTTGACCCCCTCCCTTCGACCTTTCACCTCGCTCCCCATTGGCCTGAGAAAAAGTGGGCGTGAATGCTTTTTGATCCATAAATTTGCATATATCGATCGCCCTCCAACGCCCTGGAGGCGGGGCCAAATCGCCCCTCGCTCACCGATTGGACGGAACAAAAGTGGGCGTGTGTCGTTTTTGATCCGTTTTTGAAGTGGAAAATCCGTGGTTTTGTACACGCTGTTCGGCGCGCGCCCTGCACGAGTCCAACACCGGTACCCACAAGCGGCGCAAGAACGGTGGCGATGCGACGGTTGCGAGGTGTGACGTGAAGCGGCGCCGCGGTGGGTGGTTGATGTTGTGGTTGTAACAATGGCGGTTGGTCCAAATTAAAGATAGTAAAAGAAAAACGGCTATCCTGAAGAGTCGCAGCACGCATAAATGACATGTATTCCCACTAGACAACGGGTTTGGGCCTAACTACACATGTACTTACCGAGATACCTCACCTAAGGGACCTGAATGGTGGTTTGCGAATTTGGTAACCACAACACTACCCCCTCCCCTTTTTACAGACTCGTCCCGAGTCGTCAAATTTTCGTGTGCCATCATGTGTAGTTTTCCCCTAGTACATTTTACCTACGGATCCCTGAGTGCGACATTCATGGTATTCGTGTCCCCAAAATAAATAACCTGAGGGCTGCGTAACTACCTAAACAAACTCACTCACACGGACGACTTAAATAAAATTGCCGGCGCTAGACAGACATGCCGGGGGCGCACTCATATTTACAGTACATCTTAACCTTAACTTACAAATTTTACACTAAACCATGGCCCAGGATCATTGAACTCTGCAAAAAGAAAGCAGTTAGCAGGGAGCCAGGCTGCTCGCATGCAGTCTCTGGCTCAAAACGATGCAGGTGACAGGGAACGTGGCTGGCTGCTCACACGCAGTCCAAGGCCTTCCCTTTTGAACTGAACGCAGTGAACCACAACGGTGCATGGGCTGCACAACCGTAGTCTCCGTGCCAGCTCAAGTGGCACACGCAATGAACACAACGGATGGATGGATGGACACAAACACGGTGCACGGGCCGCCACTGCAGGCCCGTGTTGTAGCTGCCAACAGGGCAGTTCTTGCAGCTTGCAAACTGTTGCCTTGCGGATCCTGGCGCACATGGAAATGAACAGGGGGGGCAGAGCAAAAATTGAACGGGGCTGGTGAACATGGGCGGTGCGCATGGCATGGCAAAAGTGCAGGCAACACAGCCCGCAGAAGAAGGCCGCTGCAGGCAAACACAGCCGGCAGATGAACTGGCCGGCACAGGCCTTGAAGAAAAAACAGCCAGCCGGCAGATGAAGTGGGCCGGCACAGGCCTTGCAGCACAGCAGCTGCAGACGATCCAGCCGGCACAGGCCTCGCAGCAAAACAACAGCTGCCGATGAAGTTGGCCGGCACAGGCCTTGAAGAAAAACAGCCAGCCGATGAAGCTGGCCAGCCTTTGCCGTTCAGTGGAGGTTGGTGGAGGGGGTGCGGTGGTGCTGGCCACTCGGAAGGCGGGCTCGGACCTACCTACCTGTCTCCCTCCCAACCTATCGCCTTTGCCTGTCACTGTACATACCCACTCCCTTAATTTGTCAAACCCCAATTTAGCCCCAACTTATTTTTTTGTTGTTTTTATTTTTACTCCCCCACTATAAATCGTCCCCTAACCCCCTTTATCGTCCTTGTTCGGCTAACCTATTCTGTCACCTAGCCTACTCCCAACCCCTACGTTCCCTTCCCGGGGGGAATAAGGGAGAGCTAACGTCCTGTGTCGAGGCCCAACGAAGCCTCAGAATGGCCTCCCCAGAGTTCGGCGATCTATAACCAAAGTGGGTCCAGCGGCCCACAACGAGAGCGAGGGGATGGATGGTGCGGAGGGGTACATCTCCTAATCTACCCTAACCATTTAACTGTTAAACTACCCCGGGGCTCTCAACAAGCGCCTCTCGCTTAAACCATTGGTTCTAACAACCCAGATTCCCGTCGCCTGTGTTGGTGTCCTTACAATTTCGGGCCTCGCCCCCCAATTTTCTCTCCGTGCCCTCACACGGTCTCATGGCTGGGACACGTGGCTCCCTTTGGCAGGCACGACCCTCTGCCGAATCTCCCGCTATGGCACCCCCGGGCACTACACTGCCTCCGAGCCTACCAGCTCCCTAACACCGGGGAGTGCCCCCCATGGCACCTCCCCTGAAACGCACATGTGGCAGGCTGGCTTCCCGGGCCCCTTTCCGAGGGTCACCCATGCCCACAACACTGCCCACGCGGCTAATGGCGCCCCGGGCCCCCGCACCAAGCAGGCGCACCCGTGCTCACTACTCTATCCCGGCCCCCCCATGGGCCCATGGCCTACCGCGGCCGACTAGCCTGGTGCCCGGGGTACCCACTCAGCGATACTCACCTTTCGCAGCCACGCTCCCAAGCCCGTCAACAGGGCTCCTGCACCCCTCCAAATGGGTTTCGAGCCTACATTCCCACCAACAGCAAAACGACCTCCATTTTTGTTAATTTGACTAACCCAGCTAACTCACTCTACACTGACCCCGGGGGTCCCTTGGGCGGGAGTCACTCCTCCCCCCAATCACTCATCGCACCATGCATTCCCCATTCGCTCCACTCACACAGACCCGCTGGCCTCACTCACTCACCATGTACTCACCTCACAACTCACCAACTCTTCAACACACTCACCGCTGAACTCTGCCATCCTTCTAACTACATCCCCTAACTAACTCGTGCTCCCACGTCGTCCCTTTAACTATAACACGTTCCATTTAACCTACGTAGCTAAGCTACGTCCCCACTACACATCCACAAGTCTGTCTCTGTCTCCAAATAAATCATTTTATTTCCCCACCTAAATCTGGCTGCAATCCCTCTACCTAATCCATTCCACGGACTCCATGAGGACTTACCCCTGCCCCATGAAGTCGGTCTAACTAAGCTAACCCTTCCCCCTAACTAGTTTCCATCCTGTGCCCCGGGTCAAGGGGGTCTTCCACCCCTTGCCCAGGAATCCTGTGCACCCGAAAGTGAGGCTTGTTTTTTTTTTTTTTTCCATGCGCAGCACCTGCGCGGCAACTCAGAGCTCGCGCACTTTACACCTGCCCGTGACGTCATGCAGCTGCACGTGTTCCTCGTCCCTCCTTGGACGGTACCATCCGGCAGAGATACCCCTCCTGCCGGATTCCAACCCCACGTGCAGCCATGGCGTCACCGTGCGCATAAAAAAACCACAAGCCCCACGTCTCGAGGGGTTCCCCACGCGAACACATGTGCTTTGCCCGTTGGAGCTTAACACACACGATCGCGTGGAGAACCCGTCCGGTCCAAATCCATTATCCTGCCTAAACTTTGTCCGTCCGCGGGATCGGCAAATCCACCGCTGGCGTTTCCGGACCGGGACTTCACTCTCGCAAGCGAGCACGTGGCGGTCTCGTGCGTTGCACAGCACGAACCGCGTGCTCACTGCTGGGTGAACCCGGCACGGTCCGCAAAACAACAACAGCCGCAACCCGGCTTTCTTTCTTCTCATGTCGCCTTCGTCGTCGCCATTCAACCCACGCACACCTGCGTGTTACGACGCACACAGTCCACACCATTAAACTCACACCGGGAGACGCGGCTGCGTGCTCCCGCATGCCAACCGACATCTCCCTTACATACCGCTCTCTCACACACACGGTCTCCCTTGCACACAGCGACCTTGCACACGGCCGTTCACTCACGCGTGCGGGGGCACTCACCCGCGGTGCCTCACTCGCACTCCGTGCCTCATCCACACACGCGGGGGCACTCACCCGCGGTGCCTCACTCGCACTCCGTGCCTCATCCACACTCCGTGCCTCATCCACACACGGCGTGCTGGGAAGCACGTACTCCGGCACCATCGCCACCACACCACTCACACACGGGGACGCACTCACGCCTTTCACCACACACACAGGGACAACCACACTGGGGATTCGTGTCCCCACAAGGGTCTCCGGGGCCTCTATACCCCCCAAGCTCTCCAAGCACCCGTTCGCAGCTCTCCTCCCCTCAACCTCGCAAAGCACGACCGAACTCACCTGGTCGTGACTCACCTCAAGGGGGCATACTCCCTCCCCTCGTTCCTGGAGGGGGCCATCCAGGTGCTCGCACTGGGTCTCGACCCAGTCCGCCAGCTCACCCCCATTATCCTCCACTACCTCCGTGTGTGTGTGCGCGTCACTTACCCTGTCTTCATCGTGTTGTCTCTCCTCTATTTTTTCTATCTCCCGTGTCTCTATACATTTATAAGTTTCTGTCGTCGGCACCTCGTGTCTCGTCTCGCACGTTTTGGTCTCCCCATTTAATTTTTCCCTTTCGGTCACCGTCGATTCCTCTGTCACGACCCTCGCCCAACACGCCCCCTGAATTATTTTTTTACCCGCCTCCACCGCGGGCCTGTCAGCCGTTGCACCCCCTTCCAGCTCGTTTGCTTCCACACGTGGAGTCGCCATTCCTATCTCCCTGGTCACGGCCTTCATGCCCGCCTGCAGGCATCGGCTCATGTTCTGCGTCTCACCCCGTAGCTCTTTCATTTCTTCCCTCATTTGCTGTGTATTCGCATCCATCGTCGTTTTCACTTCATTTGTATTTGTATCCATCTTTTCGTTCATTTGTTGTGTATTCGCATCCATCTTTTCGTTCATGCCTTTCATTTCGTTTGTATTTGCATCCATCTTTTCGTTCATTTTTTCTATTCCGGCATTCCAGTAATCCAGTTTGTCATTTATGCTCTGCGCGAGTTCCATAATCTGCCGCATTGTCACCTGCCCTGGCCACTCCCACTGACTACATTTAGTGGTGGAGTTATAATAAAAAAACCGACCAGATGAACGGCATCGATGCCTTTCCCAACCTTCTGGTACGGGTTTCTCTTGCACGGTGATCTCGTCCTGAGCCATGGATTCTACATTACTATTACACATACCTAATCCACCCGGCACCCGCTCGCCTTGAGACGCCATCTTGCTTCTCTTAAAGGGTTAATTTCGCTCGCTCGTAATTTGGAGGGAATCGGGGGTCGCTTCTCTCACCCCTGGACCGATTCCCGTGAATTTAGCCGGAGACAGGAGAGCCCGTTTTCCTGTTCTCAGATACCAGTGCCGCGAGGAGGGCGATGAATTTGTATCCCACTCCTGACACCAGTGTTACGGATTCGCGCCCGCCGGCGTGCTGACGGCCACGTAACTCGAATCGCGGCACGTCGCCCACCGGACGGACAATCCAGTCGTGACCCTCTCGGACTAACGCCGGGAACCAGTCACGGGTGGACCTTTCGGTCTCACCGCGATCGAGCCAATCAGCCCCCACGTGGGATAGGGTTGCTCGCCAAATTCGACCTACCTAAGTACCCACACGGAGGGTAGACCGGGCGGTCGCACCTCGCCGCAGGTCGACTTCGGACACGGGCCACTTAAGCGACCCGTTCCGTACTATCGGGATAACCGAGCGGTGTTATTCGTCGACCTCGACGGTTCGATTAATTATCGGGCGTATTCAGCCCACTACCAACCCTTTACGTGAAGCAAGATGAGGATTCAATGAAAGAAATGACGAAGCGAAGCGGGAAACAGTTCAACACAAAAGCACATTTATTCGCGATGAACGGAAAGCGCACATATACAATTCCACCAAAAGCACATAGAAAAGGAAAACACAATGCAATTTACACAAAAAGCAAATGCGACAATGCAGATCTACTACCGATTACGCGAGCACACGGCAACACTTATACAATTTAACTTCACAGACGGCGCCGACAACACATATCCAAAACCAAGAAAAAGAACAGAGAACCCTCAAGGATGAGGCGGGCCTGAGGCCGAGACCGGGTCGGGCCTACCCGTCTGGTGATGAGACGCGGAGCGGCGATGGTGCCTCATCTCCGCGGGCCTCGCGGGCAGTGTCTGGTAGGGGGTGGGAAAGGGGCCCCCTTGGTCGCACTATCTCAGCGCGGGGGGAAACAGGAGGGGGTTGCTGATGCTCGGGGTATAGAGGATTCCTACTCTGCCTCGAGTCCCGCGACGAGCGTCTCCACCTCGGCCAGGTCGCGCTGTCGGCCTCCCTGGGGTGCAGCTCCCTGCACGACGCGAGCACCCCCTCGTCTGCCCTCGCCGCCTCTCCACAGCTCCGTCCCCTCCGCTCCGACTCCAACGCACACGACGACCAGCTCCTTCTTGCCAACTCCACCGCCCGCGAAGTCTTAACTCTCTGTTCCACTTGACTGACGAACGCGGTCGCTTTTATAAGCCCCGTGGCTTCGCTCTCTCATCTTTGACCCCCTCCCTTCGACCCTTCACCTCGCTCCCCATTGGCCCGAGAAAAAGTGGGCGTGAATGCTTTTTGATCCATAAATTTGCATATATCGATCGCCCTCCAACGCCCTGGAGGCGGGGCCAAATCGCCCCTCGCTCACCGATTGGACGGAACAAAAGTGGGCGTGTGTCGTTTTTGATCCGTTTTTGAAGTGCAAAATCCGTGGTTTTGTACACGCTGTTCGGCGCGCGCCCTGCACGAGTCCAACACCGGTACCCACAAGCGGCGCAAGAACGGTGGCGATGCGACGGTTGCGAGGTGTGACGTGAAGCGGCGCCGCGGTGGGTGGTTGATGTTGTGGTTGTAACAATGGCGGTTGGTCCAAATTAAAGATAGTAAAAGAAAAACGGCTATCCTGAAGAGTCGCAGCACGCATAAATGACATGTATTCCCACTAGACAACGGGTT
Organism: Eptatretus burgeri; assembly: GCF_056783735.1. Lineage (NCBI taxonomy): Eukaryota > Metazoa > Chordata > Myxini > Myxiniformes > Myxinidae > Eptatretus > Eptatretus burgeri. The sequence goes on from NC_140966.1 coordinate 76,083,369, forward strand.
TGGGCCTAACTACACATGTACTTACCGAGATACCTCACCTAAGGGACCTGAATGGTGGTTTGCGAATTTGGTAACCACAACAATATGCTGCGCTAAGTTTGAAGACCAGGGGCTTGTGGAATGAAACCCACCAGTGACCGGAAGCCCCCAAATGTCCGCCACTGGTGACCAGGTCGGGGGTCTTCAATGGCCCCTGCTGGGGAGAGATGGGGCACTGCAACATTCTCCGCCAGTGACCAGGGGACCTTGCCACAACTATCTAACCAGCATGGCCCGCTGCAACGCCCCCTACCGGGACTTGGGGGAGGGGCACAACAGTCCCCACCAGCTATTGGGCGCCTCCACCATAATGCCTCCTGCCTGCTTCTGGGTGGCTCAGCCACAACGACCACCGCCGGCGACATCCGACCCAGACTTGGACTCAGACTGGATTTGCTTCAGGCTACTCAAACTGATATCGTCAGGCCTGCTGGTGGCGGCTTTTGAAGCCTCTGGGCTGTGATATCGACACCACATCCTCTCCACCTGGGGTGTGGTCCGTTAGCAAGCAGCTTGCTTTATCAAACAGCTCAAGCAAGCACTCCAACGGAATGGAGTGCTCGGCACCACAAAGCAACATGGCAGTCTCCATGAAAACAATGCTATCAAGGTACTCGAGCAAATGCTGTCCAGGACATCGTTTTCAGTTTTACTCAATCCTCTTGTTACAACTTCCCCAAACAAATGTATGATAATATTGAGTGATCATATAGAGTGATCAGAGAGAGATATTTATGAGTGATCAATTTATGAGTGATCATATAGAGATACTATAAATATTTATGTTTTATTTTCAGGAATAACTTAATTTATTCATCAAGTAAAAATAATGCAGCGGTAGCCCGTTAATTCCCCCAACCCCATTTTTTTATTAATAGTTAGACTTTTAACTTATAAGGTTTGGCTCAAACACATCAGCTCGTAATAACACATCAGTTATTAAATAAAGGTCATGATATTCACCCTTATTCTTTTTCTCAAACTCTTTCCAAACTTGTTTCACTCTTCATATTATTCACCGTAATATAACATCTTCCTAACTTGTTATAATAATGCTTTTTAGGAGGAAGTCTTTTTTCTTTAAATCTTTCAAAGGAATCCATATAATCATATGGGGGAAGTGCCCTTTTTAGTAAGAAGAGAAATGTCTTTAGCGAAGTCGACTTCAGTCTTAAATTGACAATAAAGTATAGGAAAAGAGGAGATGTTTGAAACCAAAGAACTTAGAGGGCTTGTCATAAATTTATGAGTCAAGAAATCTAATATTTGTATTTACACCCATTTCACAAATATAAATCTGTTTCATAAATGAGATGTAATTTTGATCTGTATTAGGAATTGCTATTATCTTTCCAGGAGTCTTAGTTATTTTATAAAGAGATGCATATCATAATGACAATTATGAAGAAATACAGGTGTGAATGTCAGGATTCTATAATTAAGATTACAATTATTATGAGCTGCTCCTCTATTTCACCATTATATGGCAATGATCTCTAACCCTTTTATCAGTTTTTACCAAAGCCTCTGAGTATATATGACAAATCCTTGCTTCTTCAAATTCTATCTCTTCAGTTGGAGATAAGTCAAGGGGTTTATTTGTTCTTGACATAATTTCAGTTAGCTTGATACAATCATCCTCAATCCTTTTAACAAATTCATCAGCAGCATCAGGTCCTCGATACAACTCCAACTTATCATATTTACTTCCTACAGATCATTTAATGTCATGACAAAACCCGCAAGGGATATGCTTTTGATTTTTTTTTTTAATATCAGTCTTTTCCAAGATGCTCTCAAAATCAGCATATATTACAAATGGGTGTTTTATACATTTATTTGTTTCATTAAATACAACTTTCTCTCCTGGTCCTGGCATCTCAACAACTGTTGCTTTATGATTCGAACGATACTTTAAATGTTTATCAAGTCTTTGTTGAGATCGAAAGATATTTCGACATCTCTGACAAGGATATGATTTCTGCTTTGATTTATAAACTTGGCGACTTACCAATCCAGAAAAGTTTTTCATATAAGCATAATTAGTGTATGTCATTGTGTAATTTGGTCAACTTTTCATATAGAATCTGGAAACTTGTAATTTTTCACTTCCTATGTTTACAGTGAACACAAAAACAGCTGTTTCCAATTTTTTTATTCATAAGCATACCAAAATCCAAAATTTGAGAAATCGCCATTTTTACCCATTATAGCACATTCAGAGATAATATTAAATATCTGTTCAGCTAAATTTAACCTAGTTAGGCATTATTTACGAACCCCCCAAAAGATGACAGCCAAATATGCACAAAAGGACGTTCAGCAGTACTGAGAACATACAATTTGAATGGATGTGCAAATACAAAACACAAAGATGCTTAGGTATATATAATTATTTAGTCATCCAAGTCCTCATTTTCCTCGTCATCGCTTGAATTCTCATCAATTGCGACATTGTTGCATGTGTCCTCAGCTCCTTCACACTTGCAGAGCTCTGTACAGGCTTGATTATGTGCCTTACAAGAGCACCATCCACTGCACTTACTGGCGACACAAGAACACTTCACAAGTTCCACCACAGCCTCCGGTGGTGCTGGAACTTTTGAGACAACTTGGACATAGTGGCCGTCCTCCAGTTGTCGCCATCCCAGAGTAACAGGATCCAGTAGAATTGGTACAGCTACTAAGTGTTGCAACCATATGTTGGCTCGTAGGTGTGCGTGCAATATATGCTCAGTGATACATCCTGAGTCGGAAGTAGCTTCTCCACACCTTTGACGATTTGATTTATGTGCTTGCAATATTTGCTGAGAGATGTCCATTGCTGACTGATTCAAATCATGTGTTCGGGCTTCAGTTTTTACTGTGTACATTCCCTTCAAGATCCATAGAATCATGCTATGTAGTTCATGTGGAACTACATCTTCTGCTGAGTTTTCCAGCGTTCCATTGAAAACCCATGGGTCCTTTTTGACCTGCTCAATCGATTTACGTAGCACCATGGAAGCTTCGAAAATCTTCTTCATGTTATCATGTGGGTCAGGTCTGTGTACTGCTTCTCCGACTGCTGCGTTTTGTTTGGCTTTGGAATGTATCAGCGTAGGCTTATTTGGCAATAGTGTGAACTGAACGAGTTTGACATTCTTCTCGATTTTCTGTTGCAACCGTCTCCGTGCTGTTTGGGCATTTGAAAATCTTGACCAATATTCAATATCGTGTTGTTTCATCTTCGATACTTAGTCTTTTTCTGCTTCATCGATGGGTACGATTTCACCTTGTTCGATATGCTCCTGTATTTCAGCAAAGAACTCGATTTCGGCTGCTGTATAGTGAACAGTTGTTTCACTATCATCGGTATTGCCACTGGTAGGGGTATTTGAGGAGGGTAGACTGTCTCCAGCACACTCAAGCTCACACTTCAGAAGTTTCCACTGTTCAGTTATACACTGCTTGTGATACACAATGTCCTGTGGCAGTGCATCATTGTCAGATATGACATCAGCATAGTTCACTTTCCACTCTGTGTTGTTGGAGTGTTGCACTATATCATGCATCAGAGTTCCAATATTTCCTGAACGACATTCGTGCAAAACATCTTGAACTTTGCCTTGGCAGAAAAGCACTTACTTTTATCGTAGTTCATGGATTTTGAACGAGTGTGCCTTCCTGATACTGACAGTTCTTCAGGTTATCCATGGTGCGATGAGGTAGCTGGTCTCCATATGGTTCGTTGAAGAAGACTAACATCGGATTTTGCACAGGCTCGTTTACATCGCTTTTCATCACGTTTTATATTGTTATGATTGTGGAAATTCACAGAACACCATAAAGGTACCCCCAAGATCAGTTATATCGATGTCTGTGTTCAGATAGATTTTCCCACCAAGATCTAGAGGGAATTTTTTTGTGCACCTGGGCTGTGATCTTTGAGGTAGTGTTTTTCTTTTGCTATCTTTATTTTGGACCAACCACCTTCTCCA